>NW_028274823.1:15047666-15365833 GCF_037043125.1 Eumetopias jubatus
TCTAACTTTTGTTTGAAAGGTTGAATATTATTATTGGCAAAATATTACTACTACTATCAGTTGTTTGCCTTTAAATATCAGGGTCAACTTCATTTTTGATGAAAATTTTGCCAAGTACTCAAGTTTAAATAACTACAGCCTGTCAGTTGTTCAAGTAAAAATGGTGTTCCTGGAAAAAAAAAAAAAGAGCTAGCTCATTTTGTAACTCAATCACATAAGTACTCTCCCTTGAGACAATCATTGTACTTTGGAACACAGAAGTACTTTATGTGAACTTCCCATTTCATCACATGCAGTATTAAAAACTCATATACATAATGGTCAACTTCAAAACAACCAAGGCATTTGGTGAAACTGGTGGGTTTTGTTTTTTACTCTAAGTTTATGGCAGTGAAGAATGCAATGACTACCAGTACAGCTGGATGCTACTGCCTTGACTTGTGCTAAGGCACCAAAAGTTTTACTCATCATCGCCTCTACTAACATCAATGTGCAGGCAAGCACAGTGAAAATAGTGAATAATGCCTTTGCATCATTAAGAAAATAGTTCACAGACCTCCTGAAAGAGTCTTGGGGATGCCTATGGTTGCAGATCACTCTTTAAAAACCATAGCTCTCAAGTGGCAACTGCAACGTCAGGTAACCAACCACCAAGATTTGCACGTCTTGACGTAAAGGCTCACATTCCAGTGGAATGGCTGGCCACCCTGCGGAAAGAGACCTAAAAGAAACGAGCGTACACAAAACACCCCTAGCTGAGGGAAGAAGCATTTCAGGCAGAGGAGACAGCAAGTGCAAAAGCCCCAAAGTCAAAGAATAGTTGGCATATTCAAGAACAACAGAACCCACTGCAAAGGCAAACACCCTTAGAAAAATAGCCCACCCCCACAAAAATGCCCAGTACTGTACTCTAAGGACATCTGGTGCCCTCATCTATTTTTATGCTTTAATTACTTGTGACAAATATGAAAAGTTTTTCTTTACAGAACTGCAGAGAAAACATCAAAAGATATTACAAACTTTTTTTTAGAAAGGAGAACATTGAGAATTTTGAGTTTACAGTTAAGTTTATACACTTGAAGCTGTTTGATGCCAACTCTCAAATTAAGGTAGAAAGTCATTATGTAATTTATTTTCAATTATTCACAGTGCAATGTAGAAGTTGCTTAATGAATGTTTGTTGAATGAATAATTATCCAATGTGTGATTGGAGATATTTAGAAATGAGGAACACAGTTAATTGACATTCTAAGAAATCACAAAAGGCAGGGGGCGGAGCAAGATGGCGGAGGAGTAGGAGACCTGGATTTCAGGAATTCAGCTGAATGGGGATCAAACCATTCTGAACACCTACGAACTCAACAGCAGACGGAAGAAGAGAGTAGCAACAACTCTCTGAACAGAGAAGCGACCACTTACTGGAAGGTAGGATGTGCAGAGAAATGAACCCGAGGCGATATTTGGGAGGATAGACTGCGGGAGAGGGGGCCTCCACCGGCTGCTTCTGGCAAGTGATAGAGCCGCAGAGCACAAAATCGGAACTTTTCGAAGCCGGCTCCGCTGAAGGACGTCGCTGCAGTGGCTAAGCGGGGAGTGGAAACCTCGCGGTACAGTGTGGACTCAGGACCCTCGGGGTCACAGAAAGACCGGGGGTGCCTGAGTGCAGCAGAGCTCCCTGTTTTCGGAGCGGGGGAGCCGGCTGCAGAGATGGAGCCGAGGCGCGGGCTCTCAGCTCGGGGTTGCCATAAACTGTGATCCGCGGCCCAGTCGGGCCACTGCTCCTGCAGCAGGGACCCAACAAGCGGCAGATCCGGGGAGACTCCCCTTCCTCCCCCGGGAGGAGCGGCGTGGGAGCGCACTGCAGGGATCTGCTGGGTTTGGAGACTCCACACGGGGTCGGGTGCCAGAGATACAAACGCTGGGTCACAGGCCGGGTTAGCACGCAGTGCAGCCGGACACCAGGGAGACGGGAGTGACTGCTTTTCTCTGGGGGCGCACTGAGGAGCGGGGCCCCGAATTCTCAGCTCCTCCGGGCGGAGATTGGGAGGCCACCATTTTCACCCTGGTCCTCCAAAGCTCCAGCGAGAGCTTGCACGGAACAAAAGCTCCTGAGAGCAAACCCGAGCAGCTTGCTTAGCCCAGACCAACAAGGGCGGGGCAATTCCGCCTCCGGCAAAGACATTTGGCAACCACGGCAACAGGCCCCTCCCCCAGAAGATCAGCACGAACAGCCAGCAAGCCAAGACCAAGTTTACCGATCAAGGAGAACGGGAGAAATCCAGCACTAGGGGAATACTGCACATAGAATTCATGGATTTTTTTTACCATGATTCATTCGTTTTTCAAAGTTAATTTTTTTAAACGGTTTTTTTAAAATTTTTCTTTTTCCCTTTTTCAACCAACATCTTCTCAATCCCTTTTTTAAAAAAAAACATTTTTTATTTTTCATTTTTAGAGTCATATTTTATCCCTTCATAGTAGTTACCCTTATTTTTGGCATATATATATATATATATAAGTTGTTCTCTCTTTAAAATTTTGAGATACAGTTTCTTCTAACAGATCAAAATATACCCTAAATCACTAGTGTATGGCTTTGTTCTAGTCTCCTGCCTGATCACATTCTCTCCCTTTTTTATTTTTTCTTTCTTTTTTTTTTTTAAATCTTCTTTCTTTTTTCAAACTTTTTATCGTATCAATTCCTTTTATAAAATCTTTTATAATTTTCATCTTTACAGTCATCTTCCAACCCTTCATTGTATCAACCCTTATGTTGTACATATATAAGTCTTTCTTCCTTTAAAATTTTAGGAGGCACTTTTATCTAACAGACCAAAATATGCCCAAAATCTAGTGTGTGGCACTGATCTATGCACTAGCCTGATCATATTTGATCATATTCGGTTTTTTTCGTATTGTTCTATTTTGGTATTTATCTTTTTCTTTCTTTTCTTTTCTTTCTTTTCTCTTTACTTTCTTTCCCTTTCTTTTCCCCTGGTTTCAGGTCTTTTCTGATTTGTATAGAGTATATTTGCTGGGGACGTTGTTAACCTGTTAGCATTTTGTTCTCTCATTCATCTGTTCTCCTCTGGACAAAATGACAAGATGAAAAAAATCTCCTCAGCAAAAAGAACAAGAGATAGTACCGTCAGCCAGGGACCTACTCAATACGGACATTAGTACGATGTCGGACCTAGAGTTCAGAATCATGACTTTAAAGATACGAGCTGGGCTTGAAAAAAGCGTGGAAGTTATTAGAGAAACCCTTTCTGGAGAAATAAAAGAACTAAAATCTAACCAAGTCGAAATCAAAAAGGCTATTGAGACGCAATAAAAAATGGGGGCACTAACTGGTAGGATAAATGAGGCAGAAGAGAGAATCAGCGATATAGAAGACCAAATGATGGAAAATAAAGAAGCTGAGAAAAAGAGAGAGAAACAACTACAGGATCATGATGGCAGAATTCGAGAGATAAGCGATACGATTAGACGAAACAACAGTAGAATAATTGGGATCCCAGAAGAAGAAGAAAGAGAGGGGCAGAAGGTATATTGGAGCAAATAATAGCAGAGAACTTCCCTAATATGAGGAAGGAAACAGGCATCAAAATCCAGGAGGCACAGAGAACCCCTCTCAAAATCAATGAAAATAGGTCAACACCCCGACATCTAATATATTAGTAAAACTTACGAGTCTCAGAGACAAAGAGAAAATCCTGAAAGCAGCTCGGGAGAAGAGATATGTAACCTACAATGGTAAAAATATTAGATTGGCAACAGACCTATCCACAGAGACCTGGCAGGCCAGAAAGGACTGGCATGATATCTTCAGAGCACTAAACGAGAAAAATACGCAGCCAAGAATACTCTATCCAGCTAGGCTCTCATTGAAAATTGAAGAAGAGATAAAAAGCTTCCAGGACAAACAAAAACTAAAGGAATTTGCAAACACGAAACCAGCCCTCCAAGAAATATTGAAAGGGGTCCTCTAAGCAAAGAGAGAGCCTAAAAGCAGCATAGATCAGAAAGGAACAGAGACAATATACAGTAACAGTCACCATACAGGCAATACAATGGCACTAAATTCATACCTTTCAAGAGTTACCCTGAATGTAAATGGGCTAAATGCCCTAATCAAAAGACACAGGCTATCATATTGGATTAAAAAACAAGACCCATCAATATGCTGTCTGCAAGAGACTCATTTGAGACCCAAAGACACCCCCACATTGAAAGTGAGCGGGTGGAAAACAATTTACCATGCTAGTGGACTCTGAAAGAAAGCTGGGGTGGCAATCCTTCTATCAGACAAATTAGATTTTAAAACAAAGACTGTCATAAGAGATGAGGAAGGACACTATATCCTACTTAAAGGGTCTATCCAACAAGAAGATCTAACAATTGTAAATATCTATGCCCCGAACATGGGAGCAGCCAATTATATAAGGCAATTAATAACAAAAGCGAAGAAACACATGGACAACAATACAATAATAGTAGGGGACTTTAACACCCCCCTGACTGAAATGGACAGATCATCTAAGCAAAAGATCAACGAGGAAATAAAGACTTTAAATGACACACTGGACCAAATGGACTTCACAGACGTATTCAGAACATTCCATCCCAAAGCAACGGAATACACATTCTTCTCTAGTGCCCATGGAACATTCTCCAGAATAGATCACATCCTAGGTCACAAATCAGGTCTCAACCAGTACCAAAAGATTGGGATTATTCCCTGCATATTTTCAGACCACAATGCTTTGAAACTAGAACTCAATCACAAGAGGGTAGTCAGAAAGAACTCAGATACATGGAGGCTAAAGAGCATCCTACTAAAGAATGAATGGGTCAACCAGGAAATTAAAGAAGAATTAAAAAAATTCATGGAAACCAATGAAAATGAAAACAACTGTTCAAAATCTTTGGGATACAGCGAAGGCAGTCCTGGGAGGAAAGTATATAGCAATACAAGCCTTTCTCAAGAAACAAGAAAGGTCTCAAATACACAACCAAACCCTACACATAAAGGAGCTGGAGAAAGAACAGCAAATAAAGCCTAAACCCAGCAGGAGAAGAGAAATAATAAAGATCAGAGCAGAAATCAATAAAACAGAAACCAAAAGAACACTAGAACAGATCAACGGAACTAGAAGCTGGTTCTTTGAAAGAATTAACGAGATTGATAAACCCCTGGCCAGAGTGATCAAAAAGAAAAGAGAAATGGCCCAAATCAACAAAATCATGAATGAAAGAGGAGAGATCACAACCAACACCAGAGAAATACAAACAATTATAAGAACATATTATGAGTAACTCTATGCCAGCAAATTAGATAACCTGGAAGAAATGGGTGCATTCCTAGACATGTATCAACTACCAAAATTGAACAAGGAAGAAACAGAACACCTGAAGAGACCTATAACAACTAAGGAAATTGAAGCAGTCATCAAAAATCTCCCAACAAACAAAAGCCCAGGGCCAGATGGCTTCCCAGGGGAATTCTATCAGACATTTCAAGAAGAATTAATACCTATTCTCCTGAAACTGTTCCAAAAAATAAAATGGAAGGAAAACTTCCAAACTCATTTTAGGAGGCCACCATTACCTTGATCCCCAAACCAGACAAAGACCCCATCAAAAAGGAGAATTACAGACCAATATCCTTGATGAACATGGATGCAAAAATTCTCACCAAAATACTAGCAAATAGGATCCAATAGTACATTAAAAGGATTATTCACCATGACCATGTGGGATTTATCCCTGGGTTGCAAGGCTGGTTCAACATCCGCAAATCAATCAATGTGATACAATACATTAACAAAAGAAAGAACAAGAATCATATGATCCTCTCAATAGATGCAGAAAAAGCATTTGACAAAGTACAGCATCCTTTCTTGATCAAAACTCTTCAGAGTATAGGGATAGAGGGTACATACCTCAACATCATAAAAGCCATCTATGAAAAACCTACAGCGAATATCATTCTCAATGGGGAAAAGCTGAGAGCTTTTCCCCTAAGGTCAGGAACGTGGCAGGGATGTCCACTATCACCACCGCTATTCAACATAGTATTAGAAGTCCTAGCCACAGCAATCAAGACAACAAAAAGAAATCAAGGGCATCCAAATTGGCACGGAGGAAGTCAAACTCTCACTCTTTGCAGATGATATGATACCGTATGTGGAAAACCCAAAAGACTCCACCCCAGAACTGCCAGAACTCATACAGGAATTCAGTAAAGTAGCAGGATATAAAATCAATGCACAGAAATCAGTGGCATTCCTATACACCAACAACAAGACAGAAGAGAGACAAATCAAGGAGTCGATCCCATTCACAATTGCACCCAAAACCATAAGATACTTCGGAATAAATTTAACCAAAGAGGCAAAGGATCTGTACTCAGAAAACTATAAAATACTCAGGAAAGAAATTGAAGAAGACACAAAGAAATGGAAAAACATTCCATGCTCATGGATTGGGAGAACCAACATTGTGAAGATGTCAATGCTACCTAGAGCAATCTACACATTCAATGCAATCCCCATCAAAATACCATCCACTTTTTTCAAAGAAATGGAACAAATAATCCTAAAATTTGTATGGAACCAGAAGAGACCCCCGAATAGCCAGAGGAATCTTGAAAAAGAAAAGCAAAGCTGGCGGCATCATAATTCCGGACTTCCAGCTCTATTACAAAGCTGTCATCATCAAGACAGTATGGTACTGGCACAAAAACAGACACATAGATCAATGGAACAGAATCGAGAGCCCAGAAATGGACCCTCAACTCTATGGTCAACTAATCTTCGACAAAGCAGGAAAGAATGTCCAATGGCAAAAAGACAGTCTCTTCAACAAATGGTGTTGGGAAAACTGGACAGCCACATGCAGAAGAATGAAACTGGACCATTTCCTTACACCACACACCAAAATAGACTCCAAATGGTTGAAAGACCTAAACGTGAGACAGGAGTCCATCAAATTCCTAAAGGAGAACACAGGCAGCAACCTCTTCGACCTCAGCTGCAGCAACTTCTTCCTAGAAACATCGCCAAAGGCAAGGGAAGCGAGGGCAAAAATGAACTATTGGGATTTCATGAAGATAAAAAGCTTTTGCACAGCAAAAGAAACAGTCCACAAAACCAAAAGACAACCGACAGAATGGGAGAAAATATTTGCAAATGACATATCAGATAAAGGGCTAGTATCCAAAATCTATAAAGAACTTATCAAACTCAACACCCAAAGAACAAATAATCCAATCAAGAAATGGGCAGAAGACATGAACAGACATTTTTCCAAAGAAGACGTCCAAATGGCCAACAGACACATGAAAAAGTGCTCAACATCGCTCGGCATCAGGGAAATCGAAATCAAAACCTCAATGAGATACCACCTCACACCAGTCAGAATGGCTAAAATTAACAAGTTGGGAAATGACAGATGTTGGCAGGGATGCGGAGAAAGGGGAACCCTCCTACACTGTTGGTGGGAATGCAAGCTGGTGCAACCCCTCTGGAAAACAGTACGCAGCTTACTCAAACAGTTGAAAATAGAGCTACCATACGATCCAGCAATTGCACTACTGGGTATTTACCACAAAGATACAAACGTAGGGACTTGAAGGGGTACGTGCACCCCAATGTTTTCAGCAGCAATGTCCACAATAGCCAAACTGTGGAAAGAGCCAAGATGTCCATCGACAGATGAATGGGTAAAGAAGTGGTATATATACACAATGGAATATTATGCAGCCATCCAAAGGAATGAGATCTTGCCATTTGCAACGACGTGGATGGAACTGGAGGGTCTTATGCTGAGTGAAATAAATCAATCAGAGAAAGACATGTATCATATGACCTCACTGATATGAGGAATTCTTAATCTCAGGAAACTGAGAGTTGCTGGAGTGGTGGGGGGTGGAAGGGATGGGTTGGCTGGGTGATAGACATTGGGGAGGGTATGTGCTATGGTGAGCGCTGTGAATTGTGCAAGACTGTTGAATCACAGATCTGTACTTCTGAAACAAATAATGCAACATATGTTAAGAAAAAAGAAAAAGAAGAAGATAGCAGGAGGGGAAGGATGAAGGGGAGTAAGTCAGAGGGGGAGACGAACCATGAGAGACGATGGACTCTGAAAAACAAACAGGGTTCTAGAGGGGAGGAGGGTGGGGGGATGGGTTAGTCTGGTGATGGGTATTAAAGAGGGCACATTCTGCATGGAGCACTGGGTGTTATGCACAAACAATGAATCATGGAACACTACATCAAGAACTAATGATGTAATGTATGGTGATTAACATAACAATAAAAAATTTAAAAAAAAAGAAATCAAAAGGCAAACTTTTGAAAGGGCAATCTTGTGCTGTATAGTCTTAGGAGGTTAGCAAACTAAATGTAATCTCATGCTTTCTGCACACTAAGCCACAAAGTTTCTGTTCTTTAATTAGAGAACCCTGGGTGCCTGGGTGGCTCAGATGGTTAAGCATCTGCCTTCAGCTCAGGTCATGATCCCAGAGTCCTGGGACTGAGTCCTGCATCGGGCTCCCTGCTCCCTCTGCCTCTCTCTCTCTGTCTCTCATGAATAAATAAATAAAATCTTTAAAAAAATAAATAATAAATAATAATAAATAAATAAAAATAATAAGTCTTAAAAAAATAATTAGAGAACCCTTCTCTCAGTTCCTGGAAAGGAAGCCTTTTTTTTTTTTTTCTGTTGAGAACATTTCTAACATTTCAGGCTAAACAATTAGAGTAGCTCTTTAAAGAGAAAACAAAAGGAAAGAGAGAAAAAAGAGAAGAGAAGAGAAGAAATAGGCACACTGGCGTAGATTTTATACAATAAGAAACAGTGCAGCAGATTTTCCACTTTGTGGACCCAAGCCAGGAAGTGTGCAACTTTTGTGATTTATAAGCACTTGTAAATAGAAAGGCTATCTGGCATACTGTTAGAGAGTTTGCTCTAAACTGCTATTAACATGAAATATTCTTTGGATTTTCTTAAGATCATGAAAACAAAGTTGAGAAAAAGGAGTTCAATAGATACTATATATAATATTTTTTACTTCATTTAGAAATGTAATCATTTCAGTTCTATCAATATGAAGAGCGATCACTACTTCTCAGAGACCAGTGCTCCCCAATAAAAGAAGTGGAACCATGGACACGACCATTAATCTAACAGCTCATCTTAAGAATAGATGTGCCAAATGGCCAATAAGCACCTGAAAAGATGTTCAGCATTAATGTCATTAAGGAACTTGAAATATAAACCAAAACCAAAGTATAAACCAAATACTGTCTCACACCCACTAAAATGGCTATAACACAAAAGCAAAACAAATTAAAATAACAGAAAATAACTAGTGTTAGTGAGGCTATAGAGAAATTGGAGCCCTGGGATACTGCTGGTGACAGGTACGATGATGTGGCTGCTACGCAGTCTGGCATTTTCCTCAAAGAGTTAAACCTATCCGTACCATATGCCCCAGAAATTCCACTCCTGGATGAAATACCCAGGAGAATTGAAAATGTATGCTCATACAAAAACTTGTAGATAAATATTCACAGTGACATTATTCATAATAGCTAAAATGTGGAAACAGCCCAATGTCTATTAACTGTTGAATGCATAAACAAATTAGGTATATCTGTACAATGGAATATTATTCAGCCATAGAAAGGAATGAAGTAGTGATACATGCTACAATATGGATGAAACTTGAAAACATGCTCAGTGAGAGAAGCCAGTCAGAAAAGGCCATCATAAAATTCCACTTAAATGCAATGTCTGGAGACAGAAGTAGGTTAGTGGTGACTTTGGGCTGGTGGAGTTTGAGGGGGATGGAGGGGAACTGCTATGGGCATAGGGTTTCTTTCTGGGGTGATGAAGATGGTCTGTAATTAGTGATGGCTGCCTAACTTTTTGCATAGACTGAAAAACACTGCTTTGTAACTTTCAAAATGTATCTTTATTTTTAAAAGTCACATAACAGCTATGTTCCCACCCCCAGCTTAAGAAATTAAACATTATGTGTATAGCTAAAGTGACCTGTATACCCTTCCCTGATTATATTTATCTTCCACCCCCTATCAGGGATAATCACTACTTGATGTTGCTACTTATCATTCCATGCATGTCATTATAGTTCACTATATATTTATAATCCCTCATAGATGTTTTGTGTGTTTTTAAATGGTATATACTTATGTACCTTCTATAGGTTACTTTTTTATCACAATACTATGTTTTAGAGATTTGTGGATTTTTTGGGGGGGTTATTATTAAGTGGCTTTTTCACAATGACATTTACCACTTAGAATTCTGAGGTCATACTCCCAGATTTAGCAATCTGTTAAATGTCTTTGTCTACTTTTTAAAAATCAATTCAATCAGGTGATTCCTTCAAGCATCTCAAACTATCATCAAGCTCTTGTTCAAAATAAAGGAATTTTAAGTGCATGTAATAACATAAAGGCTCTTAAGGACTCTAACATAAAACAACTCTTGGTTGACTGAGGGGTAACTTACAAGGGAAAACTTGCATTATATTCTTTCATATATGATAAATCATACTAAGATTAAATGATAAACATAATTAACCTTACATACTTCAACCAATGACAGGGACTCTCTACATGGTCATTCTGGATTAACCACTAAAATATTTGTTGTAGACACTGTGGTTGCCTCCCAAACATGTATTCCTCCTTTCTTTGGTTAACTATTAGTTTTTGGAAACTTGTACCATCCCTAGACAGCTCACTGAATTTGGAAGAATTTACTACCTTTGACCACAGTTATTGGTTCAGGGATAGTCACATGTTAAAATTTGTGGATATGAGATGGAAGAAGGTATCCGATGAGGATAATTTCCTTGCTTTTCAGAGAAAGCTTCTACAAACTTCCTTCTCTCTCTCTCCCTGATTTAGAAGGAGAAAGCAGTTGTTGTTACTTACTTTTTGGGGAGTTGTTACTTACTTTTAGGGGAACTCAAGGTCAACCGGCATTCGGCCATTCTTCTTTATTAATAAAATCCCAATTTTATTCAGAGCAGTAATGCAACCAGTTAAAAAGTTCCCAGGCTCCATTTTCCAAGGTTGACCATGTGAAAAATTCTAATCCTTAAGATGCAGGATTAAGTCCTTAGAGAGGACTTCCCTTCCACCAAAACAATGATAAAGCCACATGGGAAGTCTTTTGATTTTCATGCTCTCCTCTTCTTCCAGCTGGAATTCAAATATGATGCCCTCAGATGGAGCAGTACTGTGACTATAAGGATGAAAGCCACAAGCTAAGGATAGTGGAATAGAAAGAATGTACTGGGGGTCTTTCACGATCTCCTTGAGCAATTTTAAATAAATGGCTGTGGATTTCCTACCTCCAGACTTTCTGTTACATAGAAAAAAATAACCCCTTATTTGGTAAAGCCACTATGGTTACATTTTTGTTATAAGCAACCTGATGCAATTCCAACTGATATAACTGTTGAATCAAAGGTTGGGTTTTCAAACATATAAGTCAATTGTTTCTTAATACGTTTAAGTCATTTTGAACTGAATTTCTATTATTTGCAACCAAAAGCACCCTAAACTGATAGAGCCTTCTAAGGAAGGGGTGGTACTTCTGACTGGTCTCAACCCTCAGCGGCTAACCTGCTACCTGACTAAAATAGATCTGTACCAATGAGTAGCCCCTATGATTACAGGGAAGCTTCCGTAAACTCACGGTGTTACCTTGCTTGCATAAGACCACCCAACTGTAAAAGCAGAGGAACAAAGAAATAAAACATTCTTATTAATAATTTCATTAAGCACATAAGACACATACTCATCAAAATTGTTGAACTGGGATGCCTGGGTGGCTCAGTCGTTAAGCGTCTGCCTTCGGCTCAGGTCATGGTCCCAGGGTCCTGGGATGGAGCCCCGCGTCAGGCTCCCCAGTCCGCGGGAAGCCTGCTTCTCCCTCTCCCACTCCCCCTGCTTGTGATCTCTCTCTGTCAAATAAATAAATAAAATCTTAAAAAAAAAAAATTGTTGAACTAACAAAGCTAGGTGGCTTTTAGTGAACCATGCCTTTCGTTTCCTGTCACTGTCTCCAAACTTTCCTGTACCCTCATCCCTTCCTTATCCTGTTCCTTACACTACGCTGCAGCAGTGAAGAGTGAGGGCTCTCGGGGCGCCTGGGTGGCTCAGTCGGTTAAGTGTCTGCTGTCAGCTCAGGTCATGATCTCAGGGTCCTGGGATCCAGCCCGGAGTCAAGCTCTCTGCTCAGTAGGGAGTCTGCTTCTCCCACTGTCCCTCTCCCTGCTCGTGTTCTCTCTCTCTCTCAAATAAATAAATAAAATCTTAAAAAAAAAGAGTGAGACTCTCTAGTTAACCCCATATACGTTCAAATCTTCCATCTATTACTTGCCACTTAATGTGACTTCGTGCAAGGTACTTAATTTCTCTGAGTCTCAATTTTCTCAAATGAATAATGGGGGAGTAATTCTACCAATCTCACAGGGCTCTTGCAAGAGTTAATTGAGCTAAGGTTTGTAAAATGCTTAGCATACAGCCTGATATATAGTAATGATTTGCTCAATACTACCTATTACTTTTAAGGTTTTGGTTTTTTTTTAAGATTTTATTTATTTATTTGGGAGATCAAGGGAGAGAGCATAAGCAGGGGGAGGGGCAGAAGGAGAGGGACAAGCAGACTCCCTGCCGAGCAGGGAGCCCAATGCAGGGCTGGATCCCAGGACCCTGGGATCATGACCTGAGCCAAAGGCAGACGCTTAACTGACTCAGCCACCCAGGTGCCCCCTACTCTCAGTTTTTACAACAGAAGAGGTATCTCTCCTCCTGTCAAAGGCTAGTTCTTACCTTAGGCTCTGGACCCCACCCATCCTCCTTCCACCTCCTCAGGGACTTTTAACTCTTGATTATATTTTCTCTCTAGTCTTTGTCTTCAACCTCTCTCTATAGGCCCCTTCCCACTAACATGCATAACATTGATGATGATAATGATAATGATGATACAGGAGATGATGGGATATGAAGCATAGCTAGAACTATCCTTCTTCAGGAGGAAGGGCATCTCATTCAAGATAACAGGAAGAAAGGGGAGATGGGTCTTCACACAGGCAGGTTTGAAGATCGGCAGGTGGGAAAATAAAAAATTTCCTGGTGGATGTTTTCTATTTTCTCTGAAACAAAAGGCAAAATTACCTCCTGAGAGTTAAGTAGTTCAGAAGAGAGGATAAAATGTAGAAGAGTGAAGGTTGAAATAGTCATTACAGAGAGTAAGGAATGTAGTAGTGTTTCCAGGCAATGTAGAAGTCTCAGTTGAAGCTGAGGCTCACATTCGTGAATACCGGATCCAATCTCCCCTGGAATTGCCTGAGTGCTGACATTGTAGCAGGTAATTTGTTCACCTGGAGTTGGAGTCTTGCCAGGGAAGGGAAAAAAAAAGGAGAGAGGAGTCAGGAGGAAGAGTGGAATGGCCAACGATGAAATCTAAGAATAAAGAGGGAAATGAACACACAGGCAAGTAATAGTGGAGAAAGACAGAAATGGACTCAAGGTCCAGATGAAGTAAGAGAACAGTGGGATCTGGGACCAGGTACCAATTTTAAGAGCAAGGGAGAGTACCCAGTGAATTAGTAGGATAACAGAAAAGAGAAGCAGGGAAAAGATGGCAGAACATAGCATGAGCTACCATAAGGAGGGAGAAAAATGTTTTGGAAGTAGCATTGGGGAGTGAAGAAAACATCCACCAAACTTCTAGGAAGTACTTTGAGTATAAAAGAAAAGTCCTCTGGGGCGCCTGGGTGGCTCAGCTGTTAGGTGTCTGCCTTTGGCTCAGGTCATGATCCCGGGGTCCTGGGATCAAGCCCCACATGGGGCTCCTTGCTCAGCAGGAAGCCTGCTTCTCCCTCTCCCGCTCCCCGCTTGTGTTCCCTCTCTTGCTATGTCTCTCTCTGTCAAATAAATAAATAAAATCTTAAAAAATAAATAAAAGAAAAGTCCTCTGTAGAATGGACTCCAGACTCAATAATATGATTGGCTATGGAAGTGTACATATGACCAAAGTGAATGTAAAAGAGACAATATACCAAAATTCTACACAATTTTTTAAAAATCAGCTCTACATGTTTAGGATAGGAGGGATTTTGCTTAAAAGACTTTCATGTGGAAAAGTCAGAGACAGTGCAAGCAACTAAGTGTAACTACCCCCAAAAGTGTCCTGGTCACAATTAATTAACCTATATATAGGAATGTGTTAAATTGTGATAAACAGAATTTCCATGTTATTTTCTAAAATTGGGATTAAATAATTCACATGTACTGCTATTTAAACAATGTTAGAGTGAATTAATAATGTCCTTTTATTTATGTTTTTAAGTAACTTTAACTTTTAATTAATAAAATTAAAGATGGATATAAATTTTTGTTGGTGCAACTTTTACAAAAAGAAAAATCTCCATAACAAAACTCCATTTCAATATTATACATGATAACAATTTGTGATTTTGTTCTTTCCCTAATTAGGTAATAGAGTACAACACATATGACTTTGTCTGCTGGTCTGGGAGGGTTCCTAACTAGGAGGGTTCCTAACTGGGAGGGTTTTTTTCAACTAAAAAAAAAAAAAAAAGGAATGTGCACATTTTGAAGTAAAAGAAGCCACCTTAAGTTACTTGTTTATTTCAGTATGATGAATTTTTTTAAAAAATTCATGCCATATTTTATTATTGTTATAATGTTTACATAATAAGGTAAAATTGGGAGAAGAAAAATTATACAAAATAGCTTTCTTCCATTTACTTTCTTTTGAGACAGTATGATATTATGTTAGGTTTTATATGTTTTTACGGATTAAATGCCCAAATTTTAACTATATACTATTTTTAAAGCAGAAAAGAAAAAAAACTTTTAGATGCTTAGAAGAAACTACAAATGTTCTGTGAGTTCTTAATTTTGGATTTGCTCTGTCATCAATACTATAAAGTCTTTCCTTGACTATCAGAAGCTTTGGGTATTTTGGTAAGCATTAAAATGCAAATCCAGGGCATGTTCTTGTCTTTCTGTTTTCATATTACCAAACCTACCCAGCCATACTGTAGCTCTCCAATGCACAAAGTACTCATACTATATAATCTGAGACTTTTGTAACCATATATTTTAAAGGACTCATCGAGCCCTGAAAGGCAAATGCTATCATTCAAGTTCTAATTACATGCTACCTGGGTTTTACAGAACAGAAAAAAAATGAGTACTGTACTTCCTAAAAACATTTTTTTACCACAAGCGACTTCCAAAATAAATGCCCCAAATATTGTCTGAATGTATCACTGTACAAATAGCTCAAGCACTGGCCTATTCAAATTATGTTCTAGTTTCTCCCGATGCTGCTTCCACTTGATAAATTGGTCAATAAATGCCAAGTCAAATATTCAAGTAAATATATTTTCATTGTTATTGGCAGACATATAATTAACTCTGAGAATGAAAGACACAAGAAATCAATTTATGATTACTTCTTCAGTTCTTCCCATTAGTCATTTACATTATAATTGCGGTCCCCCTTTTAAAATCTTTATCCATACACACACACACACACACACACACACACACACACACCATTTTGACTATATTATAAATCAAATTATTTCAATGACAAATTAGTATTGTATGAACTGTGAACTTGATGTTAATTTTATTAGTAAGATACAATCATACTATTACCCATGTATATGAGCTGATCAAAAAACAATGCACATTTAAGAGCCTATATTAATTAGTAATTTCAGCAGATGTTTCTAAACAATGTTAAGGACTTGCTCTGTCTTTTCTCAAGTATAAATATTTGAGTCAACATTTTTTATGTATGTGTATTTAGTAACAAATTACACTTCCACTTCCAACAAAACAGGCTGCTAAAAAAGAAAACAGTACAAAGAGTAAACCTATTTTTTGTCAAAGAAGACATATAAAGAACAAGTTTTTTTTTAACATTTGTTATCTGTCAGGTCAATATCTTCACCAATCTGGGAAAAATACATTTTGTATAAAAACTTACATAAGTGACCTTTTAAAAACTGCCCTAAACTAACTGCAAAAGCTTCAGATACATTATTATATGTGGATTTCTTGAAGAAAAAAATCTAAGACGAGCTCAAGAAATGTTTTAATAAAATATGCTGTCATTACTCAATTGTTACTTTCATTATGGTAGCCTAATTGTTTTTAATTATATATCATGGGCAAGTCATTTAACCTCTGTGTTTCCTCACCCATAAAGGGAGATTCATAATGGTGCCTCATCACAGGATTCCTGGCAGGGTTAAAGGACTTAATATGGGTGAAGCTATTTAGAATAGTGCCCAGCATACAGTAAGTGTCAGCTAAGCATTACCTAATTGTATGTTTTGCCTATTACTTCTATTAGCTTCCAGTTACCAATCCTTAAAGTATCTCAATTCTTTTTAAAGAAAAAAAAGCTACATCATGACGTTCTTAATGCTCTGCCCTTCCCATCAGCTTATAGTGTTAGCAGCTACTTTATCTGCTACTCACAAGCAAAACAGGACCTAGGGTCTCATTGAGTAACAGTCCAAAATTCTATCTTAAAAGACAGCACTCTCCCTATTATCTTACTATTAGTACACTTTAATTCATTCAAACACCAAAGTAAACTAGGTGCTAGGCAAGGGCTACAACCTGTGGAAACAAAAGATGGTTAAGAAAAAAATTCCAGATGTGTTGCCCCCAAAACAGTGAGGGATACAAACACAAATCCAAGTAAGTACTCTTGTTTAATTGTAACATGGTACCCCGAACTATAAAAAAAAAAAAATTCTCCAAGCTGTCCAAGGGTGGGCTTCACAGGTGACATTTGAGTAAGACTTGAAAGAAGAGCAGAAACTCACCAGGTAGAGAAGAGATCTATGATTACTTTTGTTCACAAAGAAAACTAGAAATTCCTCACACTAGGAAGTTAAAATAGACATTTTTTTAAGCAGACATCCTCAAACAGATTTCCCATTGCACACAGCTTGCTTAGTTTATCTCTAGGTGTTGAACAAATATTTTTGAATGACTGTCGTCCCCCGTCCCCCCCTCCCTCCTTAGGCAAGGCCTTCATTAGGGCATACTTGGATAATGTTCTTAGATCCCTTCCTCCCAGGGCTCAGAGAAATCTTCCTAAAACCACTTTTATCACACCACTCCCTGATCAAAAGCCTGGAATGGTTTCCTCCTATTCCCAGAAATCAGCTCTCTTCTCTGACTAGATTTCTCTCCCAATATGCCTTGGGCATATTTCCCTTTTGTTCATATCCCCTCTCTGCCCCAAATGCTTTTCTCCTATTACTTACTTCTGCCTTTCCAGAATTCTACCTTGTGTCCAAAATCCTCCTTCAAGAAGCCATTGGATTTCCTTGCTGCTACTTAAAATAACATAACTTTTCAAATGATGCAGGAAAGAAAGATGCTAGTGAAAAAATTCTACTTTGGGATGAAAGAAATGTCCAAAATGTGGGAGAGAATTGAAAAAAAAAAAAACGAAAGGCAGAGACTGGCTGGAAAGTTACATTCCAATTGTTACATCAGGCAGCACACTTCCTTGAATTATTTACTATTCAAAACGTATACCCTGCACCAACTACTTATTGAACAATTATTTTTTCCAGTGACATCAGGCTCTTTTAAAAAGTTAACCATCCCACAACATGGACAATCAATTCACTATTACTTAAACTGGTTTCTTTAGGACAAGTGCCTATTAGAACGAGTGTCCCTGGATTTGGAGTTTGAAATATTACCCAGCAATATGGCACTGCACTAACCAGCCCGGCAGTGTGCCTCCTACTTGAAGGACAACTATTTACAATAGTAAAATACCTTCAAAAAGCCAAGTTCAAATAGATTTTTTTTTTTTTTTCAAGTGAGAATGAGAGAATGAGCATGCTCTAGGCGTCAAGCTACCTTAGATTCCAACTTGGTTTTCTCTTCATTCAGCTCCTCGGTTGCTTTCTTCATATCTTCACGACATCTGTTTATCTCCGACCTTACTGGAATACAAACGAAATCCTTAAACATCTCTATCTTTCTAAAGTCCCCACGTCTGTGCACCTGGACAGCAGAGCCCCTCCCTGCTCTGACCACGCCTTGGGGGCTGCCCTTCGCCCTAAGCCCCCACCTCGAGGAGACCGAGGCTGCAGAAGGCGACAGAAGCACCCACCTCCTCGGATCACGCGGCGACTCTCCTCGGCCTGATGCTCCGAGAAGATGATGTGCTGAAACAAGGACTCTAAACTCATCTCAGGCCCGGGCTCCTGCGGATCCGCTGACGCCCTTCAGTATCTGCTAGCGGAGTCCGAGGCCCCTGGAAAGCACAGGGAGGACGGAGGACTGCTCGGGGCCAGCCCCGGATGGGCCGCCAGCCCGGCTCCCGGCCTTGGTTTCCCCGCTTCCCTAACAACAGACAACCAGACAACCGTTTATCCCCCTCGCACCCTCTCTCTGCCTGGGACAAAAACTCTGCTTTGGTTCCCTGGCTGAACGCAGCTCCCCTCATTCGAGGACCCAGGCCCTCTCGGGGTTCCCTTCTGGGCTGGTGGCAAATAAAAATGGAGGCCGCGAGCCGTGGCGTCGGCGCCGGCCTGGGCAGCACCCCAGTGTGTGGCTGGCCTTTTCCTCTCCACCTGCTCTATTTTTGGGGAGAAGGTTCTCATAATGCTCTGTCCCACAGCAAAATGCGTACTTGCCAACAATACCGTGGGCAGGAGATCTCCCCGCCGGCTGTGGCAGGCGCCTCTGGGTGGCCTCGCCTGGTGGGGACTGAACTACGGCGTCTCGTTGCGCCCAGTCTGCGTTCAGGGGCTTTGCTTTGGCCGCAAGGCCCCAAAGGTCTTAAGGCCTTACTTGGACTTGTGGTGATCTTTCCCTGAGGCGCAAACACCCCGCATCCTAAAGAACTAAGCACTCATGATTCTAAATATAAACTGCAACGTCTTCTCCTTTGACTGCGGCAGAGACTGCTATAAATGTGCAATGCCTGACATTCCGCCTTAATCATTCCTTTGTAATCAGGGCATATCTTTTTAGTCTGCTTTAAAATTAATCATGGCCTTCTGTAATCAAGCTTCAGTAATATTAACACTTCAATATCTGCACAATGTGTGTCAGAGACCAAAGCGGTTGCTAATTAATAAAGCTTAAACGTGAAAGGCACCTTTGGGACTTTTGCACGGGATTTTTAAATTAAAAAATCAAGCATTTTTAGTTTTAGTAGGCCAAAATTGTAAGATTATAATAAACATTTGACTTTTTTTCTGAATGTAGAATTGACATTGGCTAAACTTTAAAAAATAATTTTTTTTTTTTTTAGATTTTATTTATTTATTTGACAGAGAGAGAGTGGCAGACAGAGGGAGAGGGAGAAGCAGGCTCCCCACTGAGCAGGAATCCCGACGTGGGGCTCGATCCCAGGACCCTGGAATCATGACCTGAGCCGAAGGCAGACGCTTAACCGTCTGAGCCACTCAGGTGCCCCTAAAGATAATTTTTAGTTAGATTGTATTAGAATTGAAGGAAAGTAAATGTGATTTCTGTCTGTCACATCATCTGTATGAGTCTTAATTAATATTTCATTAATGCTGTAGTATATTGGGCTGTAAGTTTTAACCTATTCCAAATTTCCACCTCAATTTCCATCAAGCCATGTATGCATAAAACTTAATTTTTAAACTGTATTTAAACTGTATTACAAAACAACACATACAGAAAAGTGTAATGCTGTAGAAAAGAATTACCCATAAACATACCATTCAGAAGCAAGTATTAATAACATTTTGGCTCCTTCTTCCCGCTAATCCTTCTCACCTTGCATTTTTCTTTTATAAGCTTGACAATATTGTGGATAATAATAATTTGATTAATATTATTTATTAAGTATCTGCTGGGCACTATTCCAAACACAATGATTTTTACTATTACCTTTATAGTGTTAGATGAGAAAACTGAGAGCAGGAAAGTTAAGTATCTTGCCAAGGCTGCATACCTTGTATACATATACCTTGTATACGGCAGAGCTAGAGCTGAAACCAAGAAATCTGAGATCAGAGGCCATGAATTTAATTTTGGATACTGCTCTGTCTTCCTTTGATTACATCATAAGCATTTTACCATTTCATTGGAAACTCTTCATGAATATACTTTTATATCGTCATAATCCTCCATCATGTGATGCATGTGTAAAACTTAGATATACTGAAATAAATTTGACTCTTTTTTCCGTTCGAGGATGGAAAACAAAACTGAAATTGTGGTGTGAACCATTTTCTTTGAGCATTTGTTTGGAAGCTTATGAACTGTGCCACGGCGCTATCAAAAGGAAAGGGCTTCCAGAAGATAAATTATATTACTAATTAATATCACTCCCTTCAGAATTATTTCCCGTGGACTTGCACAGGGGGCATCCTCACAAGGAGGCTCTTTTCAAAAGCATGCTGCTCTTTAACATTCCAATTTTATTAGTTACACTGAAACTCACATTTATTATTTAACATGTTCTTTCTGTACTGGAAACTTGGCAGAGTGGAATTCAGGCAGCCTTTCGGGAGCCCAGCCGCCTCACTCACACAGGCGTATGCGAGAGAGAACTGCTGGAAATTCTGGAATGGGGTTATGGGGAGAAATGGCTTCTTCATCTTCTGCAGTCTTCATATCACAGAATATTTTGGTGCTTTTAAATCCCAAGTTCAATTCTTCTTAGAGGCACCGCCACTATAGACATTAGCAGGGTTTTTCCTTTTCTTTTATTTGTTGAAATGAACATGATTTTGCAAGCTCACAATTCAAATTTTTTTTAAAGATTTTATTTATTTATTTGAGAAAGAGAATGAGAGATAGAGAGCACGAGAGGGAAGAGGGTCAGAGGGAGAAGCAGACTCCCTGCCGAGCAGGGAGCCCAATGCAGGACTCGATCCCGGGACTCCAGGATCATGACTTGAGCCGAAGGCAGTCGCCCAACCAACTGAGCCACCCAGGCACCCCACAATTCAAATTTTAAGTGGTTGTTTTGTTTTAGATTTTGTTTTATTTGAGAGGGAGCAGGAGCGGGGGCTCCCCTCTGAGCAGGGAGCCCGCAGTGGGGCTCCATTCCAGGACCCCAGGATCATGACCTGAGCTGAAGGCAGATGCTTAATCAACTGAGCCACCCAGGCGCCCCAAATTTTAAGTGTTTTATAATAATGAGCAAAAGTAACATGTTAGGATATTAAAATATTATTATCATATACTAGCTATATTCATATATTTTCTTCAGTAAGATATTTATTCTTATAGATATACATGCTGATTACATTCTCTAATATTCAGAGCAAGAGTAGCATTACTTCAATTTATGCCAAATAAAAATGGTATACGGCATGGTAAAACTAGGGCATACCACTTTTGGAAAATGGTACCTTATAAGTCTGAAAAAATGATTCATTCAACAACTGTTTAATGAGTCTCTGCTATTCATTCAACAGTCATTCAACAAATATTATTGAGCATCTCCTATGTGCCATATTAGAGAAGCAACAAAAGGATTTAATAAAAACAGAACTACATAAAAACTATTTTTCTTCCCCCGGATATTTCTAACCTCATTGGAGAATTATTATATTTTTCAGCATTTTGGCATCAGTATAAACAACTGCTTTCAGATGTTTCAACAGATGTTCTTCAGAAAGAAGGCCAATTATTTGCATTATGATACCCACATATGATTCTCAGATCTAAACTTTCCATCTGTGCATGTTTCATTGAATTGCATACCTATGGAATATAAAAGTTAAGATCACTCATTGTCTCTCAACCTCAGACTTTTGTTCATAATAACTCCAGCACCTGGGTTATTGAGCCATTGATAATTGCTTTGCTAGAAGGCCTTACATAAGGCTATATTGCTCTTGTGATTTAAAATGCATTTCCTCTCCAGTCTTAGATTGATGAATTTCCTAGGTTCTAAACCAGACTTGCAAATACCCACTAGCCCAGGGCATATATATTGCAATGAAAAGAAGACAAGTAATTCGTTTATTTTATGTTTTTCTTAGGGCATCTGCCAAAAAGAAAAACAAAACGTAGGTTCAACCAAGTTTAACAACCATTTATTGAGTATCTACTAAGTATAAAGATATCTCTGCTAGGTACTAGGGAGGATACAAAATTGAAAGATACAAGCCCTGTCCTCCTGGAGGTCATCATCTATCAAATGGGATGTAGCATGCACAAATACTCCTAAGCAGACTGTATATGAGAGCTTCACCCTTGTGCTAGCGGAATATGGCAGAGGCAGAAAGAGTAAGTCTGACGTAGGTGATCAGGGAGACTTACCAGTAGGGGATAGAATATGAGCTACCTTTTCAAGGAGGGTGTGACTTCAATAGATAGCGAGTAAGGGATAAAAAAAGCAGAAAGTTAGATGAAGCCAACATCTAGACGGTCTTTAACAATTTCATGTATGTGATGGGGGACCATGTCATGTTTTCCAGCAGGTGAGAGGTCCGTCAGAGTTGCTCCTGTAGTCAATTTGTGGCAGTGGGTTTGAAGCACTAGAAAGGAAGAGAATAATAGCTAACATGTATTAATAACTAACTACATGCCATCCACCATCTGAGACCTTGACACATCTTAATTCTCTTAACCAACCCAGTAAACTTGTAAGTTCAATGCTTTTACTTTTTTCCACATTACAGTTGGAGAAGTGAGGCAGAGAGAACTAAGTAACTTGTCCATGGTCACCTATGGCAGCAGAATCAGGATTTAAACCCTGATACAATCTTAAAGCAGATCCTTAACTACTTCATTTCCTGCCTCCAAAAACTAGAGGCTGGAGAAAATAAGACTGTTTCAGCAGCTGTGTTTCATTTCAAAGCAGATACATTTCCTTAAAAAAAAAAAAAATGTTTATCATTAACAAGTTAATATCTTTTCAGAAGACATTTTTTGACTTCCAGAATTTGGATTAGTAACACAATCTATGTTTAACCAATTAAAATCAAATGTGATTTAAGGAAAAATAATAGAGAATGGATCATGCATTGTAAATGCTTATTTAACCAGCTCTATATCTAACATGTAAAACTAAAAATGAAATTTGTATACAAAGTATTATATTCAATTCCTAACATTTATATTAGTTTCCTAGAGCTGCTGTAACAAAAATATCACAGCTCAGTGATTTAGAACAACAAAAGTTTATTCTCTCACAGTTCTGGAGGCCAGAAGTCTGAAATTAAGATGTTGGCAGGGTTGGTTCCTTCTGGGCCCTCTGAGGGACAATCTGGTCTTTACGTCTTCCTAGCTGCTGGTCCTGGCCGGTAATTTTGACCTCATCTTAAATAATTAACGTCTCTGATAACCCAATTTCCAAATAAAGTCACATTCTGAGCTACCAGAGATTTAGGATTTTAATGTATTTTTGGGGGGACACAAATTCAGTGCATATAACAGACCTTAAAAGTTAAGTTACAGGAACTGGTTATGATTTTTTAAAAAAACTTAAGTGGTTGATTTATTTCTATTACAATCAATGTATTTTAGTGTTTAGTGTTTATTTTAGACTTTAGAAAACATCTTGCACAATCCTTTTATTTTATAGATGTTAGCACGGAGGCCATGGAGGTTGATGGATTTCCCCAACATGGCACAGGCAATTAACGTCAGAGCTAGGTTTAGAACTCCTTCTTAATTCCTTCTGCTCCAATGAAAGATCTTTTTTGTTCACCAGTGGCTTTCAACTACTTCAGTTAAAAGAACTCCTCTTTTATCTTTTTTCTGTATTGAACTTTCTAGCAAGAGTTTGAAGAAAGGCTGTAACAGCTAGGGTTCAGAGATGGCCTGGGGCAATTCACCTACTACAGGAGCCCTTCCCCATTAAAGAGATTAGATAGATAGATAGATAGATAGATAGATAGATAGATAGATAGATAGATAGATGGACAGATAAAGAGAAAAAAAGAGAGGTAGATAAATATAGGTATATATAGAGAAAACACACATGCATACATACATATGCATATATATATAAATACACACATATATATGATACAGTCATATATATAAGCATAAATACTTAAAAGTATCAATTTTATTTTCAGTCTTACACTTCTATAATAGAAATGAAAGTAAACTGTCAGTTCTTAATTATTGATTGAGAAAATCAAACTTGTTTTGGTTGTGAAATGTATTGCATGAAGAAATTCCAATAGCACATTAGGAGTCATGAAACAGCAAACTCTTTGGAATTAAAAAGCTGTAGTGAAACTGGTGAACTTGGATTTTCACCCTGTCAGAGTCAGGAGCCCAGCACAGGGTCCAGGAAGGCTGCCCCAGGTGCCCTGACCCAGGAGGTTAGCCTGTCAGCTCCAGAAAACAAAAACAAAACAGAACCTGGAAACCACTCTTCTTCACTTTGTATAATTTATTTGTTTATTTAATAAATATTTATTGGGTGGACACTGTATGTAAGGCAAATAAGAATTTTCACTTACAAAGATGAATAAACAAGGGCCTTAAAATCTGGTTGTATCAAGTTGTAGTTTTCATGACAATAAATTTAAGTAGTTTGGGATTACACAGAAAGAATTAAAAGAGAAATTTAAGGCTTTTTTTTTTTCTTACCAGTTATTTGTTTTCATCATTAACATTGTCTTTGCCTTCCTAATAAGTACATGGTTATTCAGCAAATAAATGACTCTAGTTGTTGAATATGTTCAAATTTAAGCCAACAATTAACACATTCTGTTATTACAATTTCTATGAAGATTTCTATTAATTTCAGGGAATTAGTCATAGTGACTATTTGGAAATTTGGGATACATTTTAATATTTCTATTACTTTCTATGAATTATTCACAGTGACTCTTTGGAAAGTTTGAAAAAATGTAATGCTCATATATACATATAGGTAGATGAGTCATAAATCCTTTTTCTTCTTTTTTTTTTTAAAGATTTTATTTATTTATTCGAGAGAGAGAGAATGAGAGATAGAGAGCATGAGAGGGGGGAGGGTTGGAGGGAGAAGCAGACTCCCCGCTGAGCAGGGAGCCCGATGCGGGACTCGATCCCAGGACTCCAGGATCATGACCTGGGCCGAAGGCAGTCGCTCAACCAACTGAGCCACCCAGGCGCCCAAATCCTTTTTCTTCTTAAAACAATTTGCTAAACTGCTCATTTATCAGGATGAAATTACTTTATGCTTCCAATGTTTGAAATGACTTAGTGGCCTTTGTAGAATAGTATTACCTTATAAAAGTCAGACACTGCCATTATTTTCCCTTCACGATGCCATAGACAGTTCAAAATGTTTTATCATAGTTTACATGGCTCATAAGAATATGGAAACTTTGTAAGATGGTTAAAGGAAACAATTAATTAGCATTGAAATAAAAGAGCTCAGTAAGAAACGTTTTAAACAGAAATAAGCTGATTATTTCATGGGTAATAGTAAGCAGTTGTGGAATAGAATTAAAGGGAATGCATACAGAGTGAAAGAAATTTAAATATCTGAAAACAAGTAAGGAAATATTGCAAATGTTAGAATTACTAAAGTTGTAATATACATCATCATTTGAAACTTGATGGTCTTGTAATTCCATTCCTGCTCTATCTCATTATTCTACTTATGAAACATGTACATGAATAGGTTTCTTAAACCTTTTGATAATCTACCTTTACAATTTCCTTTTTCAAGATGTTAACACAGAGAAAAGCAGGAAAAGGCTGAGATCCTGCACTCTATTGTGCCTCAAGTGAATAAATGCAAAGATTGTGCACACAGGATCCAAACACTCGTAAAAAAGATTCATGGTGATATTCTTAGAAGAAATTAATAAACCCTAAGAGAACTTGTCAGAAGAATGTCCTAAAGATGATTTTATTTCGGTAATTGTTGTATTTTAAATGCTTTCATTTTCTTTTGTGATGTCTTTTATCTTACTTACAGATGCTATTACTCATAAAATATGATATTTCAGTCCAGAAGGCTGTAACTGTAAATGAGACATAATATTCTCATCTAGAAGTAGATAGGGGGATTCAAATCTCCTGCTTCACGTTGTAAGCTGATTACTGCAGAGGTCAGAAAGCTAGTTTCCACTTCCTTTAAGTGCCAGCTATGATATTTTACATAAATGATCAGACACCTTGTGTTTCCTTTTATTCAGCCCCCTGCATCTGGTTGGCGGCCTGTGTCGGTGGTTCACAAGATAACCCAGGAATTCCGTGCCTTGAGAGTGGTGAGATGACTTTAGGGTGTGGCCATGAGAAATGACCGCAAACATGATCCACAAAGTGTTCATTGCAGAACTACTGTGTACTGGGCTCTGCTACAACGGTGAACAAGACGAATGAGCTTTCTGCATGCATGGAGCCTACAGGGCAACAAGCAACAAAGTACACACATTCATTAACTCAAGGCACACAGAGTAAGTGTAAGTGTAAACTATAACTGCGGGGCAGGCACCTGCTAGGGACAGTATGGACAACACATTCCTGCTCTCACGAAGCCCTTATGTCAGGACAGAACTGGTGTCTGAGAATGGAGAGGCCCAGTGGGATCACTGCACAAACCAGGTTGGTTAAGAGGTCAGGGCTGCATCATGCAGGACCCTGAAAGAAACGGAAGCAGTTCAGATTGTATTCAGAATGCAGGCGGAGGCCATAGGCAGATCTGTAGGAGACTGAATGCAATTTAAGAATAACAGGGTGACCCTCAAGCACTGTTCCCTTGTGGAGGTGTGACTTCACATCACTGGATGGGGTGTTGACGCAGGTCCAATGCTCAGGGTGACTGATACCTAGCTAGATGACTTTGAGCAAGTCACTGACTCTCTTTTCCCCTGATTTCACTTGTTTTCAAACGGGGAGAGGAGAGGCAGGGTTAAAGAAAGGAGGAAATAAGAGAGATGAAAGCGGGGGGGGGAACCCTCTCAATACTTAGAGATGGAAAGTTCAGAGAGTAAGTTGGGAAAACAATCAAACAAACAACTAAGAATTTCATTTTTTAAAAGCTCCTGAGCAAGAAGGAGTCATCCCAATCCACACCCTGGAAAATCCCAGTGTAGGACACATAGAAATGAGTATAGAATTCTATTAGAATCATCGCCTTGGGCACTTTAAGGGTTAATATCAGGGCCTTAAGGAAGAAAAATTCAAGAGTCATGCCAGAATCCACTCTACATCCATCAGATTCAGTTGTGCATAAGTGTGTGCGAGCAGAAATCCATTAGTACATCCATTGTGACTGTAAAAATATTGAAATACTCCCATAGTGGTTGGTAAATAACCACCACCCCAGCCTTCCACGGCCAACTCCCACCACCGGGCAGTCCCAATTCCATGACCATCCAGATCTCCTACAGCCTGGCAACAAAGAGGTAACACTCAGCTTAACAAAGAGCCTCAAGGAGCCTGCTCAGGATCAGTTCTGATTTCGCAGTGCCGGGGTCTATCTGTGTATTGTCTTCTTGATGCTATAACAAATCACCACAACTTTAGGGGCTTAAAACAATACAAATTTGTTGTCTTACAGCTCTGGAGGTTATAGGTCCAAAATGGGTTTTACTGGGCAAAAATCAAAGGATCCACGGTCCTTCTGGAAGCTCTAGAGGCTAATTTGTTTCCTTGCCTTTTCCGGCTTATAGAAGTTATCTGCATCCCTTGGCTCCTGCCCCTTCCTCCATCTTTAAGCCAGCACGGTAGTCCCCTAAAATCTCTCCTTCTCTGACATTCTTGCCACTCTCTTATAAGGATGCTTATAAGTCAAGATGCTCTCACCACCTCAAGATCCTTAACTTGATCACATCTTGAAAGTCCCTTTTGCCACATAAGGCGACATACTCACAGGTTTCAGGGATTAGGATGCAAATATCTTTGGGGGCCGTTATTTTGTCTACCATGGTGGTTATACATTTTAAATATCATACCTGAGTGTATATAATACCCTACCCAGACTCCTCATAAAATAAAGCCAAGGGCATCACAGTCAAAATGTGAGATGCAGGGAAAAGAATCTGACTCATATAGAAAAAAAAAAAATTACGCTAGGTCCATATCTCAAGAAGTTTCTAGAATACGACAAATCTTTAATTTTCCTTTCTGGTTTAGTAGTGACCAGTATCAAATGGATGAAATAGTTAAAAGGAGGAAAGAGTTGAGGAAGTACACAAAGAAGGAGTGAGGAAGACAGAGGAAGAATGCACATGCCACTCATCTGTCTGAATCTCCTGTGGGGGCTCAGGAGAGGAAAAGGGCAGAGCAAGGACCTTCGAGTGGGTGGATCCCAGGGAGGACGAGAGAGGATTTTAGAAATGGATGGTAGGGTGGCACTAGGTAATATTCCCCTCTTCCAGGGTCAACTGTCTCCCAATCTGGGATACTGAGGGACAAAGGAAGTGAAAAATGACAGTTTCAATTTCTTCTGTAACTGAATGCTCATGGAACCACTTGGGATTGACTTGATGAGGCTGGGGGAAATTTTAAGATGAGCAAGGGACAACGAATCTAATATAGTTTATCTGCTTTTGGAGACGGAGCCGCATGTGATGGGTCTTTGTATATCAGAGTACCTGGTATGCAATGGGAGTAAACGTCCTGAAAGGAAAGCCAGGAGCCACAATAGAATGTTGGCTTCACGAGGAAGCACCCGTTTGTTTTGTGCACCATCAATTCCCAGCTCCCGGAATGGTGCCAGGCTAGTTCCCATGCCCAGGAACTCCGCATTGAATAAATAAAGGAGAAAAATGAATGTCTGCAAAACTTTGGTGTAAATAAACTTTTCGGTGTAAACAAGGAACATTTAAATGTTTGATGTAATAACCAGGAAATGCTGGAAACCAATACTCAGTTTAATGTGCTAACATTGTGATATACTGTATCAAAGCTTAAGTGATCAGGTGAATTGCAAAGGCCTGTATTCCTGCCTATAAATAGGGTTGCCAGATTTAGCAAATAAAAATACAGGATGCCCGGTTAAATTTGAATGTCAGATAAACAATGAGTAATTTTTTAGTATAAGCGTCCCAGGTATTGCATGACAACCTAGCTACAGAGCCATGTTGTATCATATTTCAGATAAATTATGACTTTGCAAAAATGTTGTCTTTTTAATGATGGTACTATAAAGAAAGAAAAAGGAGGTGCTTTCACTAGATTATGTTCAATATGAGGGTAGGGGAAGGTAAAAACCGGCTGTGTCATGTTGTGCTGTTTTAAGAGCATGCTTTTCTGTGAGCGAGTGCCCATGGAGGGGGAAATTCAGCTTCTCATAAATTCTGCAGAGCTACCAGGGAAGAGTAATCAACAAGGATAAAATCTGAAGGGAAGGTCAGTGAGGCAGGTAAGAGCTGCTGCATCCATATTACCTAAAGCACACAGCTCCACAGAGCAGGACAGGGAAGAGAGCCTGAGGGGAAGGAGAGAATCATCCCATGCGAGCCTCATTAGATTGCCTTTAGGAAAAAGTTCCCGTCTGCCCCAATAGCACTTTATTTTATGTGCACGTTGTGCTTGCTTAGTCCCTAATATAGAGGTGAGCGTGTTCCACGGACTAAGTGGTTTGTCTTCACAATGCCCTGTTGCTGGTGAAGTAATTCGCTGTTTTTCTCAGAAAGGACATGGTGTTGCTGTATTCATTTGTGCCTGATCTGAAGAATCTCTATCGATACTTTTTTTTTTCCCATTAGGCATTTAGATGCTACCTGGCTGTTAGGCCTGAAAATACCAGATGGAACTTGAGAGCCTTGCAGACACTGTTGTCATAGAAACAAGATGCTATCCCAGCTCCATGCAGCTGCCATCTTTTTTTTCCCTTTCACTGGGAGGAGTTCTGATAGGAGCAAATACTGATGAAATATAGAGATTCTCCCCACTCCTTGGAAAATAGAGCTACATTTCCAGTGCTGAATAGACAATTTGTTAATGTGTCCCTCAGCTAATGGAGAGCCTAAATCTATGGAAAAATGACTTGATTTCCAGGTCTTCTAATTGGAGTATATAAAACTGGGAAGCCCATGCTTTGATATCATCTTCTTCCCCTAAACGGCAATGACGCATTTCTCTTATCCCAAAATGAGACAATAGCCTTTGTAGCCAGGGAAGCCTCAGTGCTGACATTCCTGGAAAAATGCAACCTAAGTGTTCACAATCACTCTGCAATGTGTGTACTCAGCACGAGAGTAGGGAGTGATCTCTCCCGGTCCTCTGAAGTGCCCACAGGAGCTACAGAACGCTGAGTACGCAGGCGGGGTATGATGAATTCTTGTGGCTTGATGTCCAAACTTGAGGGATGCAGTTCTTGGCCACAGTCCCACACTGATGCCTTTTCTCTTTTGGGGTAGCTATGGCGCCCTCAAGGGCATATGACTCTGAGGGAAGTGCCCACGACAGATGGGAAGGGGAGTGGTGGTGTTTTCTGGACGCGAGGCTGCATTTATGCTGGGAAACGGGTTAAATCCTAAAATTGAGGGGGTTTAGAACAATGGTTCATGTACTAGTTTCCTACTGCTACTGGAAAAATGACTGTAAATAGTGTCTCAAAACAACACAAATTTATTATTTTACAATTCTGAAGGTCAAATGTCCAAAATCTGTTTCGCTGGGCTAGGAAGATGTCAGCAGGGGCGCCTGGGTGGCTCAGTCAGTTCAGCATCTGCCTTGGGCTCAGGTCATGATCTCAGGGTCCTGGGATCGAGCCCCACGTTGGGCTCCCTGCTCAGTGGGGAGTCTGCTTCTCCCTCTGCCCCTCCCCTTGCTCATGCTCTCTCTTATGTGTTCTCTCCCTCTCAAATAAATAAAATCTTAAATAAATATCTAAAAAAAAAATAAAAAAAGAGGTCAGCAGGGCTGGTTCCTTCTGGAGGCTCTAGGAGAGGATCTTTCCCTGCTTTTTCTCACTGCCGGGGCCCACCTACATTCCTTGGCTCCTGGCCCCTCCCTCCATCTTCAAAGCCAGCAGCCTACCATCTCGCTTCCATTCTCACTTTGCCTTTTTCTGTTGTCAAATCTCCTTCTGACTCCCTCTTAAAACGAGACTTGTGATTACATTTACAGCCTGTCATATAACCTAGGATAATCTCCCCATCTCACGAATCTTAATTTAACTACCCACAGGTCCCAGGAATGAGGATGTGGATATTTTCGGGGGCCAATATGCTTTCTACTGCAGTTCCCAAACCCAGATGGTCATCAGAATTACCTGGGAAGCTTTTCAAAAATAAAGATTTTTGATCTACCTGCCCGAGGGTGATCCTATCAGAATTTCTCAGGGTGGGCAGAGGCCTGAAAAATTCTCTTTGTGAGACGCTCTGTTTTCTGTTGAAAACTCCTGTGAAGGGCGTCTTTAGGTTCTTTCTCAAGCACATGGAGTGAGGATTTATAACACTGTGATTGGGTTTTCTGGATCTTGCTCAGGGTCAATGAGTGTACGGGAGAGGTTTTAAAAATGTATTTGTTTGGAAGCTTGGAAGGTCATACCATCCTCTGAGGTTCAGGATACTCCTGCACAATGGCTCTGGCAAAAGATGGTGTCACGTGAACTGGGCCCAGCAACTCCTCAGTTTCATGGTAAAAATACCCAAATTGTTTGTTAATGACTCCCTAGACCTTTAACCATATGAAATATGTATCTTGATATCTGGGATCAGCTGTTTTTCCTTGCAGAGACTTTTTCTCTTCCTTCTTAGATGCTTCCATGTGGTTCTCAGAGCTCCGAAAGTTGCCTATTTTGCCTGCTTCAAGAAAAATGGCTGTGGTAGAGGAAAAAACCCATGCAGTATCTTTAGAAAAACTGTAAATATTTCATCATTTCTTACTAAACATACATTATTTACTCCGTAATGTAAATATTTTATGGCCTGCAACTGGCAATTTTGGAATATATTGGTATGTTTGGAGAATTGCGGTTCTGTTACAAATCCGACACTGCACACCCAGCTCATATTTAACTTATACAACTCTTTAAAAAGCATTTAACTCTTGGAATTAAGGAAGTAACAGAATCTATTTTTCAAAGGGGCCTTGAGGACCAGACTTAGAACCCGAGACAACACATTTTTTGTTAAATGCAGAAGCTGGAAGCTGGAAGAGCCCAGGACTTCCTTCACTATAGGATGACAGCATCATACAATTACCCATGCCTGTGTGAATCTGATTTCAGGCTGTGGGGAAAGGGGCACACGTGCCCACAACCAGCTCATTAGAATGTTCACGATCTGGTTGAGAGTGGAATCTGAGAAGAAGAGTTTTACCACACACAAAAAGGCAAAAGGCAGAAAAATCTTTCCCCAGCTTTAGGATCAGTATTTGGAGCTCTGCATAAGAGAAGAAAATCTTTTCATTAAATAAAATGGCTAGATGTCACAACATTTAAGCCAGATTTTTCAAATATGAACCTAAACTGTTTGGAGATTTTTTTTTTTTTAATTCCAGTGACTCTCCACTATAAAGGTCATAGAAGCTGCCATCATTCTAAATTACAGCCCATTTCAGAGGTTGGCTGTAATCCAGGAGGTTGCATTATTCCAAATTGCCTGTCAAAAACTGTCAAAACACTGCCATTATCAAAAAGTAGTCCTTTTAAATAATTTTCTCACTCTTTTCCCTGAAACTTTGCTGGCATTGAACCTTAATATCATAGCTTATAGGCATAGTAAGTGAAAGGCTTTCAAATGAGAAGAGGGGGGAAAAACATTCTAGGCATACAACAGCAACATAGAAAATTCTAGGCAGAAAATTGAGTCGAGTTTGGAAATGCTGTGATCCCCAAAGCAAAGCCATTGCTAATCTACGTGTGAAACAGTAACCAAAGAATACATAATCATGAGGCCTAATAGCATGACTTTTCCCCCATGCTTAACACATGGAAAGAATTCTATAGTAAGTTGCTAAACTCCATATTTTTCCTTATTTTCCTCTCCTTCCATACCAACTTTCCAAAGAAAAGTTTTGTATTTTCCAGATTACTGATGTTCTTTCCTTTCATTTCATAAATAGGGAAATTGACCCATGATCAGCTACCTGATTTACCCAAGGCTTCAGATCTAGATTTAAACCCTGTACTCTTTTTAATACACATTCCAGCTCTCTTTTTGACTTGGAAATCCATCTCCTTTCATCTTCTTTTCTTTACTTTAGACTTGACTCTACAGAATTCCCGTGCTTGGATTAGAAAAACCTACCCCCAAAAGAGCAATCCCTGCCACCTACATTCTCTTGATATAGACCTTGATGCTAACACTTCCATCCTCGCAAAGAATTTCAGCAACTATTTTGTTTAAGACCATTTATCTTTCAAACCATGTAAGATGACAAAATATTTTAGAGAGACTGCTTTTATTTTGAGTCATTACAATTCAAGCAACGAATTAGGAAATCAACAGGGTAATTCAGTCCTACAATCATTGTGACAGTCGTATTTGTCAACAACTAGTTTTCAGAAGAAATGGAACCCAAAGAAAATAAATAGCTTCCAAATTCAGACAAAGAGATACACAGAAATATTTCTTTAAGCCATCAGTAGTATATTATAGAGAAAATTTAATGTGCAGGTGAATTCTTTTAACAGAAAGACAATGGTTTGAACAAATGTAGCAGAAAGATATTTCAAAGTAGATCTGCAGCTTTTGAGGATGCCAGTAATATATGTAATGGTGCTTGATCTCATTAACAAGCAGCTCAAACTCTGCAGCTACCATAAAATACAAATCATCATCAGCACATTCTTGAGAGCAGTATATCTGTCTGACCCAACTTCTGCTCTGCAGTTAACAATTTTGTTTTAACCCATAAAAAAGAAATTCTCATCATCTCCAAATTGTACAAATGGATTCTTTGTACAAATGTACAAAACATCACACTTGAGTCTAGTGTTCATGGTATATGTTGTTCTGTGTTCCACAGCAATCTCTAGGGTTTGGGAGATGTTCTTTTTAAATCACTGACAAGCCATTATTAACTCATTATCAACAATGACAACCCCAACCCCAAGACCTTCCAGTGGGAGATTCCACAGAACCTTCCCCGTCATCAATAGAACATTTTGTTGAGTACTTTGCGTTCTTTACCAGCCTAAAATACCTGAATTTGAGAAAAATTACTTAAAGAAGCATTTTCCAAGCTGTGTTTTAAGGAATTCCTAATCTTCCTCATGGTTTTATAGGCTTTCCTTTAAAAAAAAGACAAAAACAATGATTCTGTATGAAAATAGGTTGAGAAATTGCATTCTGTAGTCACCTGGAGACTCAGGATGCGCCATTAGTTTATTAAAGGTTCTGAGACATCCCGCAATGAAGAAACCTGATATGTAGAGTTGAACACAGCGTTCTCAAACATATTTGTCCATGACCCTTTTTTCATGAAATGTACTTCACCATGGTAGGGTCAATGATGTTCTACAAAATACAATTTGTGGTTCAAAGCCTGGTATGGATTTCTGTTTAGGTAGCTACCAGGCCTTGTCCACAGGCCACTCAGCTTTCTTTTGCAAGGATTTCCAAAAGTTGAGATTTTGGTCTGTGCTAGCATTCTGATGAACTATTGGTCACCAGAGAGACAGGGCATGAGTGTATGTTTTGAACAAAGTAAATCACCAGTAATAATTTTGCTTAAAATATAGGTCTTCATGATAATAAAAATAATGAACATTTATTAGGGACTTAGGACATGTAGAGACACCATTCTCAGTACTTTGGGTATAAACTCATTTAATCTGTATGAACATACCCGTACTTTTTTCTTTTTCAGGTAAGAAACTGAGACATAGCAAGACTGAGATTAAGTTACTTGTCAAGGTTACAAGCAAGTAAGTAGGATTCAAATTTAAGCCACCAGGTCCCAGAATTCCAGAATTAGCTATTAGGCTAATAATACATGGGCACAAACACGCGTACACACATGTTCATTTTTACAAATGCGTAAGTGGGCTCATCTATGCACATTAATTCCCATAGACCTCTAAGTGTGTCAATATGTCCTTATGTCTCCTTAGCCTGAGAATAAAAATAAGATTATAAAACAAATAGCACAGTACTGTCTTACTTTCAAGACAACAGCTACCTTTGGAAATGTCTTATGTCACCCTGCTCCCAGACAAGACTACATGTAAGCACTGTAGCAGAAATAAGAGCTATAATTCTCTTTAAATTAATTGATTTTAAGATACTAATCATGTGGGGCGCCTGCGTTGCTTAGTTGGTTAAGCGTCTGCCTTCCGCTCAGGTCACGATCTCAGGGTTATGGGATGGAGCCAGGCCTAGAGCTCTGCGCTTAGTGGTGAGGGGGAAGGGGGGAGTCTCTTTCTCCCTCTGCCCCTCCCCCACTCGTGCCTACGCTCTCTCTCTCTCTCTCTCTCTCTCAAATAAATAAATATAATCTTTAAAAAAAAAGAGAACTGCTTCTAGACTCAAAAGGCCCCACTTTTGGTTGACTTTTTCTGAACTGAGCTTTTTTCTCCATTAAAAAATTCTCTCAACCTCACATGTGTTACAGAAAGGTGAGAAGTCATTGCATTCACAACCAATGACCATTATAATGTCACTTGAAAAATTGACCTAAGAAACCAGTATTTAATTATGAATAGGAATCGTGGTTTTTACCCATTCCGCAAAGTCATGCTTGTTTGATTTTGCAAAATCTAACATATCTATTGTGATTTTCCCATTAAATCTTTTTTTCTCAGATTTTATTATGAATACAACCACAGTGTGGGCCATTCCTGTTATCCCAACTTCATGTAGCTCTTTTTCTAAATTGTATCTTCCTTTTATACTTAATCATCATTCGGAACGATAGATGACCACAAGGAGCTATATCTTGCAACAGTTCAGCTGTTTCAATAAATCACAAACAGTCGACACATCCCTTTGGTGTACGAATCCAGCTAAAAATGAATTTAAATGACAGTTTTGTGAAAAAAGTCATGGGAAAGTCTGTCCACAAAGTGGATAACCCTAAGCACTGTCTTCCACCTATTTATTTTCAATTTGGTATCTGTAATCAGTCATACTTTTGTCCTTGCATATTAAATAAGATGAATTATAATGTTTGAAGCAGTTAACTATAAAAGAGAGGTATAGAAAGGTCTAATTTACAACGCAGCCAAGTGAAAATTTTGTCATGACTTCTGTTTCCACACAAATTGATATTTTAGCTCCTTTGTAAGAGACCAATTCCAAGTCAAGAGTCCAACAAGCAAATATATTATTTATTTATTTATTTGTTTGTTTGTTTGTTTGTTTATTGGGCTAAAGACATGCAGCACTGAATTATGTTCCTACTTCTTATGTGTAACATAAAGAGAATGTTCATACTCACTTTTGAGCTATGGACAATTTGTCTGCTACCCACACTACCCTTCAGTTAGAAGCTTATGTATGCTATCCCTGTTTTTTAAAAAGAATATGTAGCTCAAGCTTAAACGTTAAACACTAGCAAACTGCAAGACTTAATAGAATGACATGGTGTTTCTGAAATGTATTTTCAGAGAACAGGAGGATGTTCTGCCATGGGACAGGGGCTTTGTGTCATGGCCTTTGGAGTTCAATGTGACTATCACATTAAGATCTCCCCCTCCTCCTCAACCAAACTCATATAGTGCCAAATGACCGTGGTTTTCAAAGAAGAGAATTCAATGCTTTTCTCAAGCAGAAAGCTTTTCAGGGAGGGTAAACAGCACTAAAGATCATCCCTAGGTCCTCTGGTGATATCCAACACAGATTAATGTCCTAAGGACAGTCTGCAAATCTTGTTAATAAAACACTTCAATACAGGGACAAACAGATTACAATCTTGATATAATATCTACTTCTGTGGTTAATAGGAACTGTGGAGGCAATATTTTGTAATTCATTGCTCTGTTGATTTCAAGATAACCCTATGTACCAGGCACTGTGGAAAGCATTTTTGCATGAATTATCCCCTTTTGTGCTCAGAATAACTCTATGCTGTAGATACTGCCATTATTCCCCCTTTAAAACTGAGGTCTAGAGAGATTAAGACGTGTGTCCAGAGTTACGCAGTTAATAAATGGTGGCGCTGAATCTTGAACTGTGGTCTGTTCGGTCAGTTTCCGCTCATTTGTGATGCATTTTGTGGACTTTAAGCCAAAATTGCATCCCTGTTTAGATTTCTGCATACATTTCTCCCAAAGACTTGTTTTCACATAAATTCATAATCTCTTCTCTTGCAAGGCAAAAATTTAATGCTATTTAATCTTCAAAGGATGTGTTGAATGCTAACAAGCTACCCAGGCATTTGGGGAGATGGGATAAGGGAGGGGAGGGCGTGGGAATCAGTTCCTGGAGTTGCACTTTATTTTAATTTTGATGTTAGGAAAGTCTTGAAAAATTATTTGAATAATTACCGTCATCCTACTACAACTATCTATTAAGCTCTCACAAGGCATCAAATGCTGCGAACACATGGTTTTTGCTCAAAGGATTTGCTCTTTGAAGTAAAGCCCTCCCCCACCCACCGCCCTCCCCACCAAAGAAAAAGGAAGAGGGAAGAGGAGGGGGACAGAGAGACAGAGAAGAAAGGGTTTTGTTTTCCTTCCTTAGGAAGTCTGGTTTTTCCCAGTTGAATTCAGGTGCTCTGGTTTTTCTCTATGCTCTTGAAAAAATAATTCTTCCATCACTTAACATTGTGTGGTCTCTGGAATCAAGGCTCTTTTTCTTACAAAAATGCGACAATGCCAAATTTCTGCAGCCTCGAGAAAAGGAAAGATTGAGACAGTTTTCTCAATAATTGCTTCAATTCTATCCCTTGCGCTAGCCATGGGAACTTGGCCAGCAACTATTAAAGAGATGTCCGATTGATTTCCCTCTCCCTCCTGTCATTGTTTCCTCTGCCTAAAATGGTGTTCTCCCCCTTCTAAGCTATCACACTCCCTCTCATTCTTCAGGTCAGAGGTCACCTCCCCCTGGGAAAACCTCAACTGACATCCCTTTCTCCCCACTTCCCTGATTACTGCTCATTCCCTCCATCCCCAGAAAAATGAATCACCTCTTCCCCTTTGCTCCTGTAACACTTCATTATACCATCCCCATAGCATTAATCACTCTGTGTTGTAGTTAGCTATTTGCTTTTCTGTGTTCCCCTGAAAGCTGTGAATGTTCTAAAGGCAGGAAATATTTTTAAAAATTCACCAATATGCCCCCATAATGCCTGGTATGTAAGAGGTGCCCAGTAAATCTTTATTTGATAACGTTTGCACCAGAAATGGCTAATATACCACGTCAGCCAAATTCCAAGGGAAGAGAATCTTCCCCGTGTTGATGCTTCCATTTCCTTGCAGTACAGGCCAGCTTCACTGCACCGTGGCTCAGCACCACGTCTACATTTTGAAGCCGAGGTGCACGCGAATGAGTTTGAACAACGTGCTTTGGATGAGGATGGGACTTATTTCAACTGGCTTTATGGGTGTCAACTGAATCAGAAAACTGAGATCAGAGAAAATCACCTAAAACAGCAAATCTTGATTCTTACAGTGGTTCCAATAGTTGAGGTGGAGTCTGTTTCTTACTTGTGTGTGGTAGAACACTTTCTTTTGGGGACTGCTTCCCTCACCCCCAAATGCACATGGAATCAGTGAGACTGTCCATCATGGTATGCTGCTGTACTTCTCATGGGGTTGGGCATGCCCTAGGCCCATCAGAATACTCCATTCCACTGGGCACAGTGGTTGGTGGGTTGGGGTAGAACCTTAGCAGAACCAGTTGGTGTCTTGTCTCAAGATGACATACGGCCTGGGAGGGGTGTGGGTGTTGGGGAGTGGAGGAGGAGAGAACGTGAAACGAAAACAGAGCAAGACAGAGACAGATGGAGCCTCTTACTTTGTGAAATCATCATGGAAGCCCATGAACTAGACCAATGAGAGGGGACAGATAGGAGTATGGAGGGGAGAAGATGGTACACGTTATGGGGCGAGCGAGCCAGAAGAGTGCTCTGGGCCTCCATGTACCAATCCATACAAAACCAGTGTAGAGATTTTTAACCAGTTCATCCCTGCCAGAATGCCTGAAGAAAGGATTCCTCCAGGCCACACCAGCTCTCAGCAGCCCTGCCTGTCCGGGGTCTCCACATGGTTACAGCAGGTATGGGAATAAATCCTTTGCAGAGGAAGCACAGCTGAGAGACAGAAACAAACACATTCCCGACGACATCATCTGAGCACCTGGATCCAGCCTTACTTGAACTCGCCAATAGCATGCAAAACTAAGTGATCTTTTTGGACCAAGCTAGCTCGAGTTTGGTTTTTCTCACTTGCAACCGGAAGAGTTCTGACCAATAGACTTTCCTAATATACAAATCTGCTTCTCATTTTCAGGTTATGGGCAGAGCACTTGAAGAGCAATGATACAGGGCCACCGAGTTCATTTTGATGGTATGTTTGACTGTTACTTTTGGGAAGACGTGACCTAAGGACAATTTTAAAGGAGTGGGCAGGTCGAGAGGGTTCAGAATCAGGCTCTATTAGAGGGCATGTGTCGCCTGTACATCCGAGGTTAGTTCCCAATAAAATTTCTTGCCTACATAAATACATCCGGGTCCCTCAAGAGTGACCGCTTTGGCCCTCTAGGGTTTCCACTAAGGGATGTCGGTGCCTATGGATTCCGCCCAAATGTGCACTTCCTCTAACACAGAGTGAGTTTATATTCTGAGTATCTTGGTACTTTTCAAACTATAATAAAGGTGCTTGGTAAGGAAGGTTTGAAGTTAATGAGATTGGTCTTAGTTTGCATTGTTTTTTTCTATAACCTAAAAACAAAACAAAGCCCCAAACCTTAATAATTTAAAATGACAATTGACCACTCAAATAGTTCTCACACTTTCAATTTTCCTGTAATAGATCATGTCTCCATTGAAGTGGACTATTAGAGCTGCCTGAAAAAGTATTGTTTGATGTCTGTAAGCACAGTCAGCAATCAATAATTTGAAATTTGTACCATTTGTACCTTTAAGTCCTGGCACATCATTTTTTTATTTCATTCAATCTGCTTACTGTTGAAGAAAAAGGATTTTGAACCATTGCCACGGAGCACATTTATGTGTGAAACAAGGTTCCTTTATATGGTGGGAAGTATATCATTTTGACGTTTATTTGCAATATTAATTGTATATATTGATTCCATTTTTTCAGAAATTGTAAATTCATTATAAATACCACCACTGATGACCTTATTTTGGTGAGAATATTCTTCCGCAGAACTTGAAAACAGTTTGGAGTCAAGTCATGGATTTTTAAATTCAGAAAGACAACAAATGCTGTAATATTAAATTAAAATTCCATAATCAGTTGTTAGTTCAAGGACAAACCCAAGCAGGAAATGAATTTAAAAAAAAAAATGTTGTCTCTTAGCTGTTAGATTAAGAACGAGTGACCTTTGCTATCAACTCTCCTTTACTCATTTCTTGTGTTTGATCTTAGCCAAATATAAATGTAGTGTGGAAAGTGATCTTGAGCCTTTTCTAAGTGTCACCAGTGTTTTTCGTTAGTAATCATAAGAGCAGCCTAGCTCAAGACCCTTCTCTGCCCCTCCCCAAGTTATACTCCCCGCCCCCCCCCCACACAGGGGTAGGTTTGGGGTTTGAAACTGCTGAGTAATGATCCTTTCAAGGAACACTTGAGTTCTGCACACTCAGGAAGAAGTCAAAGAGCTGCCGCCCAAGAATCCGGGACGTGTCTTCAGAAAGAAGAAAAATTTCAGGTTCCTCACAAGGGATGAGATGTTGTCAAAGTGCTAGAAGGGATATGGGATTTTGGCCAGGCAGGCAGGCTTGTCCCCCGAAGGATTGCTGCCAGCCAGAGGGGAACACTCATCTGAGAGGATAGCTACCCTCTGGGAGAGAGATAATCTGGAGTCACTCACTCAAAAGTGTAGGTCAGTTCCTTTATTTTGCAGACAAGAGAATTTTTTTTAAAAATGACATCAAGCACTTGAGTGCTTGCATTTTTATCAAGCACCTCCTGGGGGATGATGTGATGGGCACCATAGTGGGCATGGGGGTGGGGAAAAAAAGACAGGACCCTTGCTGCTAAGAGACCTCTAGTATGGAAGTGTATAAAGCAAATGTAGAGGACTATAAGACCATGCAGAAGGAGACAAGTGCCTGCAGAGATATAGAGATCAAGTGCCATAAATACTTACACAAGAGGGAAGATTGTCTCTGCCCTGGGGAATTTGAGAAGATGTATAAAGGAGGGGGCACTTGAATTGAATCTTGAAGGGCGAGTAAAGAGAAAAGGAGGGAAGAACATTATGCAAAGGAAATCACATGAGCAAAAGGCAGGAAAATCTATAGCATATTCAGGAAACATTGTTCCATATATGTGGCATATAAGATATCTAGAACAGGCAGGACTGGAAAAGCAGATTGGAGCCAAACTGTGGCAGGACAGATCTTTTTTTTTTTTTTAAGATTTTATTTATTTATCTGAGAGAGAGAGAAAGTGAGAGAGCACGAGCAGGGGGAGGGGCAGAGGGAAAGGGACAAACAAGACTCCCAGCTGAGCCGGGAGTCCGATGAGGGGCTCAATCCCAGGACCCTGAGATCTTGACCTGAGCTGATGTCAGACACTTAACCGACTGAGCCACCTAGGCGCCCAAGGCAGGACAGGTCTTAATGATGAAAACAGAATTTGGACTTTCTGTGCAGACACTGGGAGCCCACTGCTGTTGGATAGGAGAGCCAGGGTCCTACCTAGGGTCTGGGCAGGTCTATCCAGCACCATTCTTCTTGCACAGGAGGATCAGGGCAGACTAGAGGAGCTGTCCAGGAGAAAGGCAGTGAGGGGCTGCGTGGGGTGTGGGCAGCTGGAGTGAAAAGAAGAGGAGCAATAGAGGAGACGTGGCAGAGGTCAAACTGTCAGGTCTCAGCCAGCGCCAGAGTTGGAGAGGCAAGAGCTGAGGCGCGGGCTGGAACCCTGGGAAGGACAGGGCGGTAGGAGGTGATGAATTCCATGTTGGACACATTGACTTGAAGTTTCCGGCCCTGAGATTGCAGAGAAGAGTCCAGCAGACATCTGGAAATGTGGTTGGGAGAGAGAACGGAGCTGAGATAAACACCTGGGAGGCAGCCACAGAGAGGTGAGCGTGGAAGCCCCGAGCATGGAGCGTTGATGAGAACCACCAGGAAAAACATATGGAGGGAGGGCCGGCAAGAGCCCAGAGGAAATGAACCTACAAGGAGAAAAAAAGTACTTTGGAAAACTGGTGAGTGCCAGAGAAATGCTAGCTAGTAATGAGGATTCATGGAACGAAAGGCTATTATATGGAGTGAAAGAGACCTCAGAGATCCGAGGATCTAATCTTTCCATTTGACAGGAAGCAGAGGCTCAACAAGGTTAAATTACAGCCAGCAAACAGCTGTATTCTGGGCTGTACTTAGGCCAAATTGCGAAGTAGGTAAAGCTTGTTGCCCTCCCTCCTCCTTTTCCCAGACTGCCCTCTCCCTCTTCATTATTTAGAGTAACATTCAAAATAGTGGCAGTTGGTAAGCTCTTTCTCGAGACGTGACGTAGTGTACTGGTTTGGACCCTGGAGCCAGACTTCCTGGACTCCAAACGTGGCCCCTCTGCTTCCTACGTGTGGCACTATAAACAGACTCCCTGACCTTTCCAAGCCTCAGTGTCCTCAACTGTGAGTGGGGTAATCACAGTACTTGTCTCGTCATTAGTGTGGAGTAGTACTTGGCCTCTAGGAATAGCTACGTAAGCATTAGCCATTATTTTATGAAGTACTCTAAATTAAGGAACCGTGTAATTTATTGTTCGAACTGGGATGCTTTCGAACAGTGCCATGTGGAGCCATATGGGAGCCTGGGGCAAAAGGAAAAATCCATAAATACTGATCTTTGTTTTATTTAAAATGTTGGTGTTTCTCAGAGTCCATAGTCTCTCGTGGTTCATCTGAAATAAAATAAAATTAAAAAAAATTTTTTTTAATTTTCTTACCCATGGATTTTCTGATTATTAATTTAGGTTTTTAAGAATATTGCCTTAAAATGCGATTTGTCTTGGTTCCTGAGTTTTTGGTGCCCCTTAAATTTTGCATCCTAGGCAGAGACCTCACTCACTTCATTCCCCAAGTTCTGGCTCTGTGGTTGGGGTGATATGGAGGACTTTTAATAACTATGCAGGGACAGCAGGCATAAATCAGTACCATCCTGGGCACAATGAGGTCTAGGATTCCCCTTGCTCTCAGTGCACCATCTATAGAGCTCCTGTGTGTGTGTGTGTGTGTGTGCACGCACACATGCATGTGTGTGACTTATCTCCCACCAGTGTACCCACTGCCTTTCCCAGGGCATAGCTGTGACCTCAGGACCAACTGGGAACCACGTATGAAATTCAGGTTTGTTCTTCAAAAGGTCAGCTGGAATTGGAACCTGGACCCCAAGCCACTGCCTCACTGAAACTGTTTCCCTGAAAGGTTGTGTCTTTAAACGTCATTCCTATACCCTTGAAATCCTGCCGCTAGGCCCAGTGAGAAGTTGATCTCATGAGGTGAAGATGACTAACAGTTTAGGATCTTACTATTTCCTGGGGGAATTACTTAATTTGAGAGAGAACATTAGAAGCCCCTATCCCATAAGACTAAATAAAATAATGTACATGAACTACCTAGTGAAACTGTGGACATGATAGATACTCATTAAGTGGTAGGTAGGTAGTCACTGCTACTATTTAATGACAAATAATGATATAATACCTAAATAGGTAGTTATCATTACTATTGTTGAATTGTACAAAATTGGTGGTAGTCAACAGTGTTTGACCTACAAAAATAACGATCTCATGTTGTTCAACCCACTGCTACTACTATTATGATAATTAGAATATTCGATTGAACCGTATTAAACTGCCAAGTGTGGGAGATCAAAAATGGTCAAGTGTTGGCAACTGCATATGGTTCCACCTAGTAAAAGCCGTACATTATTGGTAACGTTGAATTAATCCAAAGGGCTGAGTAATTAACAATTGTTATATCGGGTAATCACTTCACATGGGCCACTACTTACTTTATGAATTAGAAAGCTCTTCCTAATTATGTGCTCTACAATTATCCGCACAGTATCATTGCATTCATTCTACTCCATTCCACAAACATTGCTGGGGCTTCCCCAATGCGCCAGGTATTGAGAGAACACTAATGGGGACTAGATGCCTGTCATAGTGTGGGTTTTGTCCAGAGCCCGGTGTTCTGGAGACTGAGATTATACCTCCAGATTGTGTCCTGGAAGGTAGAAATTTCTGTTTAAGTAATTGCTTCCCATGGTGATTTCCCTATGCTAATAATTCCCAAGTTTTTTTTTTTTTCTTTTTTAAATCTACTTTTTTTAGCAGAGCCAGTGAAGTTATCAGAAATGATATATGAGATGCTGTCAGATGGTGGAGAGAGTGGTCGCATTTCTGGCTTTATTCCTCGTTCCATAAGATACAGCCCAGAACAAGCTGAAAGGAAGCCTATACACTTTATGTTGACTTGCTGACATACCCTGTGAACCCCTCCCATCCAGACTCCCTAAGTCATCCCCAGGAGAAGACAGCATTTAAAAATGTGGAAGGATCATACTCTCTGGAAACAATATGGTTTAAGTTACACTATGTCAGCCAGCATGACCTTTTTATGCTTGCTTTTGGAGACAACTGGAGGGATTTGCAAAATTCTTCCCTCTGTCTTTCCAAGTCTTCACTACTGACTTCTAGATTCTCTCCCTGGTGTGCTAATTCAGCCTCTCCTCGTGTACAAAGAATGTGGCCTCATCTGAAGTTCACCCAAAAGTAAGTGTTCTGGTTAAATGTGGGTCAAAAAACTGGGACTCATCAGCAGTAGAGGAAAATGCCCAGAAAGTCAGTTGCTAAGAATCTGCAGAAATAAACAGAATCAAGATTTTTTTTTGAACTCCCATTAAAACCAGTGAAGCAGTAACTGGGACATGATTAACTCTCAGAAATAGTGGATGGCAGATAAGCAGGTGTATGTGAGCCTCAACATAAACAACCTTGACCACAAGAACTTCTTCCCTCGAAAATGACCAATAATGAAAACAGTTTCTAGAAAAGATTTTCCGAAGATGTTTCAGAGTCACTTAAAACAATATTGTGAGGCTCAATCTTTGTTTTACTGACTTATTCATTTATTTATTAGCTACAGTTTTCTTCCTGTGTGTGTGTGTGTGTGTGTGTGTGTGTGTGTGCATGGGCTAAGCACAAATTTGCTACCCTCTCAGCAAATTTCAAGGACACAGTGGAGTATTAATAACTACAGTCACCATGCTTTACTTTAGATCCCAAGAACTTTCTTACCCTGCATAACTGAACCTTTATACTTTTGACCAACCTCTCCCATTTTCTCCACCCTCCCGCCTCTGATAACCACCGTTCTACTCTCTGCTTCTATGAATTTGCCTTTTTTAGATTCCACATATAAGCGAGATCCTACAGTATTTGTCTCTCTGGCTTGTTTCACTTAGCATAATTCTTCCAGGTCCATCCATTTGGTTGCAAATTACTGGATTTCCTCCTTTTAAAGGCAATATTCTATTACATATGACTACTTTATTTAATTCTCTTTCTTTCTGGAATAGAGGGACATGAGCCTTTAGAACTTTAAGTTAAAACTTCTGCTGGTGTTCAGTCTGAGCCACTGGATTCCTCAATGCAGAGACAACAGAATATGTCTATTTGCTTTCTCGTGTTCTATAACTTACCCTCAACAGTTCCTTTATTCCGGACAGCATAGTGTTCTCAATTTCTCTTGCTCTGATACTTGGTCTGGTTTGTCCTTACAGACAGGAGTAGTCCCACTTCTGAGAAAGAAAGGCACTTTTTGAAAGATAAGCTACAAGCTTCTTGAGGGACTGTTTTTCTTTAAAAAAAAAAAAAGCAGAGGTTTTATTTGCAACGTTTTGTTTTCATAATTGTTTTGCTGCCCACCTTCTCTAACACATAAATGTGTCGATTTTAAGCAGCCAGTAAGGTGCTTTTGCTTCTTCCAAAGTTGCTATTCTGTGAATCATGTTCACCTACTTGTTCATTCACTGAATTTGTTTGAATCTCTAGTTTATTAAGGAAGCATAATATAGTGTGAGTTATTCAGTGCTGTGAGTTACTCAGTGCTGATGCTGAGAACTGATCAAATATGATTAAGAAGTAGTTCCTACCTTCAAGAAACTTGCAATCCGGTGAGGCAAAATCATCCATATACACAATAACCTGCAATATAAAGTAGACTGTGATAAATATCATCCAAATTAAATGACTGACGTGTTCATGAAAGCAGTCTTCTGGATTTCTTTGAGACTCCTGCAGCCTAAAACTTTAATCTTTGACTCAAGCATTTAAAAAATCATGTCCCACCAGGCTTTTTTTTTAAAATATCAGATCTTTAAAAAGTAATTTAATCTGAGAGACTTCTTCTATTTTCCCTCTCAAAGAACCATGGCTTTCTAGTCAATGTGTCAAGATAATCCTTATGGAGCTTTGGTGAACTCTGGTAAACGTGAATCATTCTTAAATGTGAATACCAAGAAATCAATACCAATATTTCAGCAACAACAAAAAGATAGACTAATGATTAAAGTAAAGATGTCTCAAAAACTCAGAAATCATCACCAGAAATAACTCAGAAATAATTCCCTCATGGCTAAAGAAAAGCATTTTTAATGTCATCAGCTCAGGTGCCTATGGATAGCTGTTTAAGTATCAAATAATCCTTTAACATTCCCAGAGATCAACATGGAAGGAAATTATTAATATTGACAAGTGATATATGTGGATTTTGTGAAACAATTAACAAAATTATATACGGTAATAATTTCCTATAATTTCCCAGTGCTTGGCATAGTGTCTCGCTCCTTGTGTGACCTAGTGAACAGATGAATGAGGACACGGTATTCATTTCTTATACTTAGTAAGGTGCCTAGCATACAGAGGCTCTTACATATTTGTTAAAAGAATGATTGACTAAAAACCCCTGTTTTAGGTACTCAACTAAGTTATGACCCCACAAAACAGTCCTCAGTGCTGATGACTACTCCTGTGGCAGCTCCAACATCTCAGTATTTCAGGTAAAGGGGAGAATACACACTTCACAGGGTTATTGCTGTTACCTCTCCTTCACCTGATCAAGTCTTACTCATGCTTTGACTCTCAGTGTGAATGTTAATTCCTCAGAGAGGCTTTCCCTGACTCCTAGACCAGCATTGATCAAAGTCTGGCCCGTGATCCACCTGTATTAGATTCACCTGGATTATTGGTCAAAGTGCAGATTCCTACTCAAACAGATACTTGCACACCCATGTTCATAGCAGCATTATTCACATTAGCCAAAAGATGGAAGCAATCCAAGTGTGCATCCACAGATGAATGGATAAACAAAATATGCTATATTTCATAAATACAATGGAATATTATTTGGCCTCAAAAAAGGAAGCGAATTCTGATATGTGGTACAACATGGATGAACCTTGAAGACATTGTGTTGCTAGGGGAGAAGGGGAGGAGGAGTTATTCTATGGAGTTTCAGATTGGGAAGATAAGAACAGTCCTGGAGATGGATGGTGTTGTTGCTTGCATGACGATGGGAATGTGTTAATGCCATTGACCTGTGCACTTAAAATGTTAAATATCAAAATGGTAAGTATTTTGTTTTCTACCCTTTACCACAAAAAAAAAAAAAAAAAAAGGTAGGGGCAGTTTCCTCACTTCCCCTCTGGCCCATATAAATCAGAAAATTGAGAGGTGGGGTTGGGGATGCAGCAGGGACCTGCAATCTCTCCAGGTGACTCTGATACAAAAGTTTGAGAGCACTGATCCAGACCACATCAAATTCCCTCTATATCCTCCTGGCAATCTATGCCTTCACTTTATCATCATGCTTGTAATTCGCTCAGAAGCTCCCTGAGGGCAGAAACTATCGCTGTCCTGTTCAACACTGAAGCCCCAGCATTTATACAATATCTGGCTCAGAGTGGCCTTCATTATATATTGACTGAATTACTTTATTTGCCCATGAGTTTCATGTTCCTTGTTTGTAAAACATAATAATTATCTTGAGTGGTTGGTATGAAGGTTTGAGAGAATACAAATGAAGAACCTCCCACCATGCCAGATTCATAATAAGTGTTCAATTGCCAGAAGCTGCTTTATTATTATAATTATTCCTGGGAGGAGGAAGAGTGTAATTATTCAGGGTTTAGATGGAGAGTTCCAGAGTCAGAGGCCTACAGGCTCCATGCAGGTAATGTAATGGCATTTGACATGCTGGTTTTATACTATCCAATAAGAAATGGTGGGCACTGCAGTGAACTGAACTTGTCCATGCTATATAAAAGAGGTTACCACTGTTCACTCTTGCCCTTGGTCCTCTGTAGGTACTCAGGCCTAGAGCTACCACATCTTTTGATTCTTTAAGAGAAGCTGAAAATACAAATTTTCATCTTCTTTGAAGTCTCAAAGAAATCCAGAAGACTGCTTTCATGAACACGTCAGTCATTTAATTTGGATGATATTTATCACAGTCTACTTTATATTGCAGGTTATTGTGTATATGGATGATTTTGCCTCACCGGATTGCAAGTTTCTTGAAGGTAGGAACTACTTCTTAATCATATTTGATCAGTTCTCAGCATCAGCACTGAGTAACTCACAGCACTGAATAACTCACACTATATTATGCTTCCTTAATAAACTAGAGATTCAAACAAATTCAGTGAATGAACAAGTAGGTGAACATGATTCACAGAATAGCAACTTTGGAAGAAGCAAAAGCACCTTACTGGCTGCTTAAAATCGACACATTTATGTGTTAGAGAAGGTGGGCAGCAAAACAATTATGAAAACAAAACGTTGCAAATAAAACCTCTGCTTTTTTTTTTAAAGAAAAACAGTCCCTCAAGAAGCTTGTAGCTTATCCTTCAAATTATTACCATATACGATTTTGTTAATTGTTTCACTTTTATATATAACCAAACCAATATATAAAAGTCACATCGTTATTTAAAGATTTTTAAAAACACTGTGCAAACTGAAAAAAACAAACAAACAAACCCACATTTGTCCATAGGTCATGAGTGTGTATCCCCTGATTGGCCCTAAGCCTGGGTATCAGGTCCCTAAATAGACCCTCCTTTTACTGAAAATAGAACTGGAACCACCCGTCAAGATGACGCTCACTGGACTTCTGGGTTTAGGAGACCATCTACTTCAAATTAATCAAATCAATCAAAACTAGGGTGGTGACAGTGTCCTTATAACTGACCTATCAAGACATTCGAGGGTGTGGGAGGCCAGGATAGATGTCCATGGATGCTCAGAGCACTGTTGGCATTACTACCAACCCAAATGGTAAGGCAAGAGTGGGAGATCATGCTGTATCCTTTATTTAATTGTTTTCTAGTAGGTTTCTTGGTGAACTACTTACTGCCTTTGCAGTTATTTACCTACACGGAGGAAGACAAAATTATTTCCAACAGCTAGGGGGCTCTAGCAGTCCACCTTTCAGACACAAATGGATTTGCTATAACTGTTTCAAATCTAAAAATGGATGACTTGTCATTGGCATCTCTAAATATCAATAGATGAATATGATCTCAACATCATCCGATCATTTGTAAAATTACTGACATTCTTTGTCAAATATTATTTTGTTTCTTCACTTGTTCTTCCCTTTAAATTTGTTTTTGTGTAATTAAACCTCTTGATTTTATGGGGAAAAATGTTTTTTAAATTATGTAAATTAGAAAGTAAATTTTTTATTACTGTGGCACATAACTGAAATGCCTGGTAATCATACAAAGCATTTAGGTTGGTGTATTTTAACTCAATTCTTATCTAGCACATCTAGGGAAAAATTATATATTGATACCGATAGATAAGAAAAATAAGTTCTCACTCCACAAAAATTATATAATTTGGCCATTTTAGAACCCAAACAACTTTTCAGCTCTTAGGGATGCTCAACAAAAGATTTAAATTGAGCATCTAGGTTCTATCTGCTCATCCCTCCTGCTATTTTTTTCTGACATTTCCACTATCAAGACACTTAAATGTAATAAGTTAGCCTTAATTCCCAGTTTCTCTTTATTGTGCCCTCCATTCTGCTCTAGGACATATTTTAAAAGCACTTAGAGGCACTTAATGGGCAGATTTAGCAAAATCTTCATCCTGTTTCCACAGCTCAGTTGCATACAAAAGCCTGAATAAACACATTCCTCCTTCTGCCTTCATCCCCTAAAAATATTGATTGTGGTCAAGGGGGGAAGCAGAGGCAGATTTCTCTTATGTGAAAGCTACACAGAAAAAAATTTTTTTTGAATTGGTTCTTTTCAGATGTTAAATGCCCACTTCCCTTTTCTTATCAACCACTTTAGTGCACTACTGGAAATAACAGTACTTAAACAAGTACCCACACATATCTTCAGTTTCCTGAACATCTCAAACATCACTGTTTCCCAAATATACTGACTTCAGGAAAATAGAAAATGCATTTTCTTCCAGACCCTTCTTTCCAATTTGCAAACCCAAGAGAGTTTAAGGGAAATGCAATCCACATGTTTCTGGCTATTTCTACTCAAATACATTCATTTAAAGGGTTCTTTTTTCTTTTTTCTTTGTGAAAGTGATTTGAAGTCTATGAAGATTTTAAAATAAATCTTGGTATGCCCCACCCCCCATCTTTTTATTTCCTAAGAAAAAGGAAGTTTCTTTGGATAAGATTAAATTAATACAAACCCTTGACTTTGGCTTCAAGTTTAAAAGTCATTTTGGTTAGGGTAGGGGTTCCATACTCACTTCTAAATTATCACATCACCCTAGTTCTTCATCTATTTTTATCATTTCCTTTATTACATTGCTTCAAATTCCTTAGTAAAGCATTCATTCACTCACCTTATATTTACAGTGCCAACCTGTGCCAGGCCCTGTGCCAGGTGCTGGGGGTACAGCAAGAACATGGCAGACACCCTCCTTACCCTCATGGAGCTTAAAGTCTAGCAGCAAAGAGAGATACTGAACAAGGGATGAAAGCTGAAGACAGAATGCCAGGGGAATGCAGAGAAGACTTCCTAGAGGAAGTGTCCTATAAGTCAAGACCTTCCGTCAAACAAAAGAAAGGCCAAGTCAAGTGCCAGGCTAGGGGAACAGCAAGTAAAAGGCTCGGAGGTGGAAGGGAAAGAAGGCCAATGTGGCGAGAGTTTAGGAAAGCAAGGGGAAAGAGCACGAGATGAGGCTAGGAAGAATTACACAGGACCCTGTTTCCCTATCTGCTTCTTAGACCGTATGGCAGAGTCATGGCCCCTAATAGGGACAAAATAGGATCTTCCCAGCCTGACATGTCTCCCAGACCATTACTCTATGAACTTTTCTACTTGAGGGTCACTAGCCAAGCAAAGCAAAGGGTCAGAGCGCAAAGGCACCTCCTCTAAATTTTTTGCATATATATGCACACATCTGTGTATTTATTTATATATATGAATACATATATTTATATATATTTTAAATGTTACAATATATCACATATATTTAAATGTGTCTTTGTCTCTGTGTGTGTGTTTAAGTGTGTCTTTTACATTTTGCTACCTTTTAAGTGAAGCCCTTTCTCTTTTCCCTTGCCTTTCCCTAACGCTGCCTTGGTGCCAGCTTCTTTTTCATAACTCCCCTAGACTTTGAAATAACCTCTTCAGTCTCCTTGCCTCCAGTCTCTTCCCTCCCCCTGCCTCCAGTCTCTCCCCTTTCCAATCTCCAAACATCTGCCAGGTTTAATAATGTCACTTCCTTGGCTAGAAATCTCTGAGAAGTCATAGATGAACCACTGATAAATCCACATTGCCAGAGTTCAGAATCCAGGGCAGTTTCTGGCCCCAGTCCATCTCAGCAGCCCGGCCTCCTGCCATTTCCCACCCGCCCCGCCGCCCCGGCCTCTTCCCCAGCACCCCACGCTGAAGCCATGCAACCACACAGACTTTCCTTTCTTCATCAAGTAGAGCATCTCTCAGCTTATGCCATGAAACACTGGTTCTCTGGGATGGTAGTAGGAGTTAGGCCTTCAAATACTTAAATATGTTGGGAAATTATTAAGTTTGTTATGGGTTGAATTGTGCCCCCCAAAACTCATGTATTGAAGTCTTAACCCCCATTATGCCTCAGAATGTGACCTAATTTGGAAATAAGGTCTTTATAAAAGTAAATTTAAATTTAAATTTAAATGAAATTAAAATGAGGTCATTAGGGTGAGCCCTAATCCACTATGACTAGTGTCCTTGTGAAAAGGAGAAATGTGGGCACAAGAGACACACACACAGGGAGAATGCCGTGTGAGCAAGAAGGCAGAGAGTGCAGTGACGCATCTGCAAGTCAGGGAATGCCAAAGATCACCGGGAAACCACTGGAAGAGGAGAGGCATGGAAAAGATTCTCCCTCACAGCTCTCAGAAGGGACTAACCCTGCTGACACCTTGATCTCAGGCTTCCAGCCTTTGGAAATGTGAAACAGTACATTTCTATTGTTTAATCCACCGAGTTTGTGCCACTTTGTTATGGCAGCTCTGGGAAACAAATACAAAGCCAAAGAGCTTATTACAGTGCAAGACTTTTCAGAGTCTTTAATATGCCCTAAGTCTCCAAAAGGGTATAGAGCCTCCCTAACTTATTTGACAACGAAAAATGTTCTCCCAGTGCATCTCATGAGAATTGGTGTTCTGAGCAACACACTTTGGGAGATGCTGACCTGGAACCCTGAACTCAGCTAAAGGTTAAAGAGGAGAATATGTAGTGAGTGAATGAGTAGACAAGTTTGCCACAAACTGTGAATAACTAACAGTCATTTTAACATTCTGAGAACTTTTTCCTCCACAAAGTGACTCTATAATTAGTAGACGTTTGGGTCCTGTGGGAAGTTGAGTAAAAAATTGCCAATGGTGAGAGGGTAAGCATTTGGGGTGACAAGATGTTCCATTATTTGATCTCTAAGTATTACCTTGACCCAGGAGTGGGAGCTGTGGGATCCAATGCAAAATGAAAATGCAGGATCTCTTGCTCAGAAATTATTAACTTCAAAAGACTGACAGCAGAGCATTAAGCCAAGATCTAATCTCTTCTAAGTATGGGGCCCTATGTGACCACACAAGACTCATGCTCGTGAAGCCACTCCTCCCTTGACAGGCCCAACATAATCCTTAATAATTTTAGGCTGCTGTCTGCTCATTGGATGAGTTATATTTAGGATATTTCTGTGTTGCAGTTCCCTAAAACCACATCCATGTTCAATGATTGCCTAGGAAGACTCACAGGGGTCAGCATCTGGTGGTACCCATGGCTATGATTTACTACAGTGAAAGGATACAAAACAAGATCAGAAAAGAAAAAGACTCAGAGGCAAAATCCAGAGGAAACCAAGCACAGGCTTCCAAGAGTCCTCTCTCAGAGGAGTCTCACAGGATGCACTTAATTCCCTCAGCAAGGAGTTGTAACAGTATGATGTTGTTCCATCAGAGGAGCTCATTACAGACTTAATACTCAAGGTTTCTATTGGGAGCTGGTCATATAATAATCCTCTTCCTGGTATGAACAAAAATTCTAGACTCCCAGAAGGAAAATGAGTGTTTAGCATAAACCATATTGTTTTCATAAGTTGTTCAGGCAGAATGAGCTATTCTTATCAGGAAGTGACGGGAACCATCCTGAAATCCAAATTGCCAGATATCAGCCAAGGGCCAACCTTGTAAACAGACCTTTCTAAGGATAGCAGGGGACACTAAGTTACATTAAACATTTAACTATGGACTTTCAAACATAAGCCAGCAAAATTAGGAAACCATTTTAGTAGGACAAGGACAAGAATCTGTCCTTAAGTCCCCAAATGAGCGTTCCACTCACTATGGAATTGGTAACATTCAACAGAAATCTCAGTTTGCCCACTGAAAGGCAGTACTGACTTACTTTCTTAATCGCTTAGTCTTCACGGTAATCATAGTGAAAGTAAGTCAGACGAAGCCGGATGTCCCCTAATATTTTGGAAAAATGTGTAGGAGAAAGGGTTCTGGATAACTCGCCAAATTATTCAAATTTCTGTTTATCCTGGTTGTAGTTAGTCTTAATCCATATGAAGTTACTATTTTAGTTTTTCATAAATAAAGCAGTCAGATAATTAAATATTCATTTTTCAACAATAAGTTAGTATCTAACACATTTCAATGTGCAAGGGATGTAGAATATAAAAACTTGGTTTTTGCCCTTCGGAATATCATGAATCTTAGCTAGTTTGGCCTACAGAAAAGGACACTGGGCTTAGAACTTGGTTCCTGGGCTAAGAAGCTAGGTGAATAAGTCACTGTAAGTAAGTTACTAGTCAGCTCTAAGCTTCAGTTTCCTTATCTGCTCAGTGAAAAAAATAACATCTTCATTACAGAACAGGTATAAAAACCAAATAATGTAATTGGATTCATGTGGAAGCGGTTGGTAAACTATAAATCAAATCGTGTGTGTGTGTGAGGAGGGTGCTTCAAGAGCAAAGGAAAGTGACTACATTTAAGAAAACCAGAACGTTTAATAAATGATGGCAATAACCCAGCCCCATTATGGGGAGCAGTTACTGCCATCGTCCACATCACTGATGGTGCAATTAACTTAATTAACACATACCTCTGTGGTGAGTCTGCTGAAATAACACTTTTCCTTTTCACAAGCCCCTGCCTTGCCAGCAAGGCATCTCCAAGTTATGCATCTTCCAAGTAGGGAAGCCAGAGTGTTAAGTGGCTTTGAGCTGGTACGCAAAAACAACAACAACAACAACAAAAAACCAACAAAAAACAAAAAACAAACCCAGAATTCCAGAATATCCACACTGTTAACATCTCAAGTTACCTAGAAGAAAGGCATGTCTGCGTGGGTTGACTATGACCCCATAGGGAAGTCCTCATCAAATCCAAAATGACTTCCCACAGGATAGCCTCCTGTTTCGACCCAAGGTTCTAAAGAAGGAAACTTTGGCCTTTGGTCTGTCATGATGGTAACAGGGATTTTTGACAAGTGAGGATGAGTCTGTGTCTACACGAGGAGCAAGTCTGTAGGTGGGATGCCCTGCCATATCATGAACCCCTTCTGATAGCCTTGGATGAGTGCTACATGGGGCTGGAATGGGGAGACTGCAGATAAAGGGACATACCACTCCTATTTTGGAGGTTTTTAAACTACATTCCAGTTCTTCAGAGTAGTTGAAAACCTCTCAAGAATGTTCTGCCCATTTCCTTACCTTCTCTTTTCCTCTTCTCCCAATGCCTTTTCTTCCTATCTCTTCTGATTCTGTAGAGCCTTATTTGTATTTCCATTCATGTTGACAATTCATTCTACACTCCTTTACAATATTATTTGATTATTTTAGATATGCCGCTCATCAAAGCGATTACATTTTCCTTTAGAGCTAACATTCTCCTGTATTTCCTATAGCAACCTAGCAGAGCGCTGGCCCATGATAGTCTCAGTAAATAATTGTTGAATTAAATTTCTTTTCCTTCTCTCATTAGAAACTGAATGTACTAGTTCTGCAATATCAGCTGCACGGATCAGAGACCCAGTGTACCAGTGGCTTAAATAAGACAAGTTTATCTGCCTCTCGCATAACAGTATGGGGGTAGAAATCTAAGGTGGGCAGACAGCTGTGCTCCAGGAGGTCATCTTGGGACTTAGGTCACCTCTTTCTTGTCACTCTGTCATCTCTTGTTATTCTCACCTGCCTGGGCAAACATAGTACACACCCACCAGCCTCCCCCCACCCGCTCCGGGCAGCAGGATGGTGGACGATGGAAAGGGTATAGAGTAAGAGTGCCCCTCAGTGATTCTTCACATCATTTTTATCGCATCTTATTCATCGGATCCTGGCCGCATGACCACGATGGTTGTAAGGGAGGCTGGGAAGTATAGTCTTTAATATGGCTGGCCAGCCTTCCAAAGAAAAACCAGAGTATTACTAAATGAAGCAGGAGTTTTCAAAGTTTTTAACCATGACTCACGATAAGAAAGACATTTTACATGACAATCCAGTACAGGTGCTATATATAGAGAGAAATTAAAAGCATCTTGAAACAATACTTACTCATACGTTGTATAGTGCACTTTCATGTTTTTATAGTTTATATTTTATAAAATAAAGGTGTTTGTAACTAATGAATGGAGAATGGGCCTGTGATTTGACAGGCATGGCTATGGAAGGAAGAGAGAACAATCCCAGGGGGCAATTAAGAGTTTCTACCATTTGGAAGGAAGCTCTCAGGTCTGATCTTAGGCAAGATCATGTATTTGCATTCTTTGTGGTGAACATCACAATACTAGGTACTGGATAGGCACAAGAAAAGAAATAAATCAACCAAAGCAATCAGTCCGTGAATCAGTCAAGTAGTCAATGAAAGCTCAGAGAGATACAGACAAAATCTCTACTGACACTTGAGACAAAATGTTGAAGGCTCGAGGGTCCTTTTCACCAAGAGAACCTCTAGCGGTGAGTGAAGAAGACATTCTTTTTGTCTCTTAACACAGGTTGTATGTAGATAAAACAGAAACACAGATATCCATCCCATTCTGTTTTTAAGCTGAACAGATAATTCATACCCAAACCAAACTGATTTCCTTTTAATTCCTTGACATGGCCTCAAATATATGAACTGCGTCAAGGGAAGCCTCCTATTTTCATTATGATAGTATCTCCTAGGCTATCCTAATTCACTTTTGTGCTAGAGTAATCTACATATCAGATTTGTCGTTCCTTCTATAGACTTCAAATTTGAGGAAAACCTCATCTCCTGTGATGTTTTTTTCTTGACAGTTTCAACTGACTTTTGTCAGATTTTTGACCGAGGAAAATAAAAACCAACAACTCAAAGAACATTACACTGCATTTGTTTTCAGAGCAACAGTTTTGGATGAGTTTGAAATGACTTTTAAATGATGTCACAATAGATGCTTTAAAACAGGCCCCAATCCTTTGTGTTACAAGCACCGTGGGCTTAATTAGGTCTGGTGGGGGCATCGCCATTAACTGCAAGCTAATTGCATTAGTGGGCTCATACTCCAGGGCTTCCAGAGGCTTGGGTTTGGGTAAACAGTGCATTTCCATGGCATTTATGGAAAGACGCCTGGGCAAGTGGCCTGCCGAGGACAAGCTGCACCACGGAGCCTTTCACTGCTGCAGCCAGGACCTCTGACCTGCTCACCTCCAGGTTTTTGGTTGCCTTTGCTACCTCCCTGCTTCACCACTGCTGGGAGAGGTTTCATCCCACCACTTCAGACCTAATGAGCCTCCATAGAAATCAGAAGTTTTCACTGTCTTATAGGCTGCTAACAGGCTTCCGAAGAAATGAGTCAATGTTTTCATTCCACGTCCCAAAGCTCATCTGGATCGGCATCTGTGTTTGCTGTCTCCGGAGAGAGAGAGGCTAATTACTGGACAAAGCTGGGGATTAAGCTTCCCTCTTGCCCTTATGAAGAAACAGTCCCTCTGGAACAGGGTTTAGGGCTTATTAGGAGAGTGGTAGAAAGGAAAGGTGTCTCTTCCCCATCCTCTCTGGATAAGGAGGGCTTTTAATCTGACACCTTCGGCAATCACTAAGAAAAGCTTGCAAGTCCCCCAGAAGATGGGCCATCTTTTGCTATATATTCAAGCAATAAGACCTGACAGGCACATTATTTCATTGGGCCTGCACACCTTGAATGCATTCTGTGGCAGAAGGCCAAAGTACAAATGACTTCAACTCTCATGAAATGTAATATTCTCTAACAAATGCATTAAAATCCTTGCACTGGCTTATTAGTATTAAGAAATGAAAATTGCTTGAAAACTAAGGAGGCAGAGAGATTTCCTAAGATAGGTTCCTAGGGGTCAGGCACCTTGATAGCCAATAAGAAACTACCATGTGCAAATAATGTTCAAAGGACACATCTTAATATAGTCAGCCTGGAAGAGGTCTCTGAAATCTGAGAGCAGCTGGCTCTTTCTGCACCGCCAAAGGGCAAATGTTGCAGTATTAGAAGGTGAGATCCGTGTCAGCATGCAGACCCTTACGCCAGCCTTCCAAGTTTGTATGATTACTATTTTCTCATTTTCCTAAAGGATTGCACAAGGTCTTGTGTGTCTATAAAAGCATTTTTAACACTTTGGGGGCGATTTGGCTTTTTAAAATTTGCCTTCGAGGATGAAGGCTCCAGGCCGATTAATTGTAATCTGGCCCTTCTAAATCCTTCTCTCCCAGAGAGAGGCACATTTCTAGATGATTAGAGAACTTCAGGTGGGAACGCTACTCTGCCTCTGGCTTTATGCCTTAAAATATGACCTAAGGCAAGCTATCATTTCCCAGAAATGAAATATGTAATATGTTACTATTAAAGTGAACCAGAAAAAGAGCATTCTATTACAATAATGGGTTTTGTTTAAAAAAAATGTAAATGTCAAATCCCCAAAGGAATAATACATATTTGATACTATTATTGGAACAGCAATACCAGTAATTGCATGAAGTGCTTATATTTAGTATTATTCCTATAGTAAAGGGATTTTATGTAAACCTTTCAGTAGAATTATTGTGTCAGAGGAAAATGAGAAACAACATCACTCATTATTCATGCAATCAATACACATTTATTGGAGGTGACTATGTGTCAGTTGTCGGTCTAAAGGCTGGGGATGCAGAAAAAGGAAGAAGAATAAGGAGGAAGAGGAGGAGAATAGAGTATCTTCCTGCCTTCAAGGAACTCACATTCCAGTTCAAGAGACAGGTATAGCAATTAACTTCAATGCGTGTCACACAGCTGTAATAAAAATCCCAACAGTGCCATGGGAATACACTACAGAGAACTAGTCATTCTGGCTGAGGGAGTCTTTGCTATCCTTAGTGGCCTGTTGGAGCTGAGCTGCAACTTAAAATTTCAGGATGAAGCACACATTGGGCAGATGGAACAGCATGGTCAAAGGCGTAGCATCAGCAGATAATAATAATAATAGTAATAGTAATAATAATAAATAAAAACATGGCACATTTAGGGAACAGTGAGTGGTTTGTGTAGCTAGAGGTAAGTCTGTCAAACTGCCTAATGTCAAATACTTTGATGGACTAGTTTGAGTTAGAGAAACTTGAGTGATTTTTGAGCAGTATAATTTTACAAAAGGAATGTGTTTTACATTATACTCTATAGGGCCAAGGCAATGCGAGTAGGAGACAAAATACTGCATGGAATAAAACTGTCATTCTCACCATGACTCATCTGTTCACTTATGAAAATATACTTACATGAAAAAAATGCAAGAAAATTGCCCATTTCACATGCTTATGGGTAGATTGAACCTAATTTTGTAGCATTAAAACCAATTTCCCTCTGAGAAAACATGTCACAGGGTATGACATGAACCTTTATCATCATTAATAATATTTGATATTTCGATGTCACCTTTCATCCTGAGATCAGTCCTGTACACATGAGAACAGATAAGCTCCAAGGAAACAGAGATAATATTAATACAGTAAGTCACATGCATTTCTAGCTTCCATATTCCAAGGACTTTCCAGCTGTGCGTTTGTCTCACCTTTAGAAGTTAGTGGATATAGGTGTAAAGAAGTAATTTTTTGTTAACTTGTTATACAAGAAGTCTTAAGGTAGACTAAGGGACACATCCTTTACACACAGCTCTCCTTGGAAGATCAGCCTTTGACATATCCGTTCCCCTTTCTTTGGCTTCTTTGCCTGATAATCTCCATTTGGAGTGGAGGACACACCAGCAGTGAGCTTGTCTTCATGGATTCTTCACCTTCTTCAAAAGAGTAGCAAGTCATCATGATCATCAACAACAGCTACTACTACTGTTCCTTACAAAGCACTCATTTCAGGCCTGCGTTATTCTACCGGTCTAAGGTGATATACGTCACCTTAACTAATTTCACACCAACTGTGCAGTAGAACTTTCTGTGATGATGGAGATGCCTCCTACATGTGCTGTCTAATGTGGTAGCCACTAGCCCCATGCAGCTACTGAGTACTTGAAATGTGGCTAGTGCTACCAGGAAAATGCATTTTTCTTTCATTTAAATTCATATAATTTTTATTGAAATAGCCATACGGCTAGTGACTATTGTATTGGATAACACACAGTGGCTTGGGGTTTATTTTTTAAAGAAAACAAAGCTCTGTTTTCATCATCAGTAAGGACTTAACGAGGACTGCCGTGAGTGAATGGTTCAAAAATATTCTTGAAGCTACAAATATTTTAAAAGAAGTCTCATATTTTACATTTGGGGAATTTTTATTCCACCCTTCCCCCATCGCGTTAAAATTTTGTTTAAACCATGTCTGTGGAACATTAGGGTAGCATAGAATCATTTCTAAACAAAGAACACTTACAAGAGATGTGGGTGATATCCTCAAATGAAACCTCGTTGTTATCCAATCATCCCACGTGGTCAGCAATGATGGAAACTAGTCTATCCATTGAGAACTGGAATTCTAATTACTAATTTCCTAAAGGGAGACATTCACCTCCCCTTATAAAATGGGATGACAAAAGAGGGTTTTATGTTTTGGGTGTCCGTGGAGAAACACAGTTTTCAGATAAATTCTTAATTCACTTTGGGCCCTCCTCTTACTAAAACCACCTCCCCGGGAGTTCTCTGGTTTGTGTGTGAAAATATGAGAATAAATTTAAGGTGAAGAAATTGATTAGAAGACTCGATTACATTTCCGCTTAGTCCGCTCAGTAACTTACACTGTTACCACTGTTAGAGAAAGAGAACTAAGTATCCCTTGGTTTGAACCATCTGTCGCGAAAATGTGACATATGTTTGCTTTGTTTACTCAACAACCAAGTGTAAACTGATACACTGAACAAGAAATCCGTGTATGGTGTGACCCTGAGAGCGCACACACGTGTTGAGGAGGGTGCTCCATGAGGGCGTCAATCCTCTCATACCTAACCCTGAGGAACACGTGCATAGGCGTGCAGATCGGAGGGGTGTCCCTTGGTTTTGGGCGCGGGAAGAGGCGCAGACACCCTCCAAACAATGCGCAGCACGCATTTGAGAGGCTGCTGCAACCAAGGGGAGCGCCTGGCTGGTGTGGAGCTGAATGGAGAGCTACCCACCCTCTCCTCTTTCCTCCTCCTTGTCTCCCCGCCCTTACTCCCCCGCCTCAAACTTTACCCAAAGCCTGTGCCCTTTTCAATTAGCCCCACCTGGATCAAGAGGAGCGTTTCTTTTCTCTCCTCCGCAGCCCGTTGTCTGGTGCAATGGTTTTGCAGATTTGACAGCTGAGCTCACCCAGACTCGATTCAAACTCGGTTTCCCTTAATGATGAACTTGGATATCAGGAAAGATCCCGAACCCAAGCCCTGAGCGGCCAGACCGCCCTCCGCCACTGTTCCATCGACTCCTCTCAGGACCCAGTGTAGGCTTCGTTCCCCTGGGCGCCCCCCGGTGTACGGGGAGAGGACTATGTGTTCCGGACGGGGTAGGGAGGTCAGCAGCATGGCCGAGAACGAGTGGTCCCAGAAATTGGGGCAAAAGGCTGTGTATGTGTTGGGCGTTTAAATTTATTATTATTTTAAAATTTACTCTTGAAACAGCCAAGATGGAGGTTAGCTTATAAATTTCCCAAAGCCAGGTCTGGCGCGGTTTAAATGCAGTGGCCGGGGGTTCCGCTTTTGTCTCCTTGCCCAAGCTCCAGGGGAGAGAGAGAGAGAGAGAGAGAGAGAGAGAGAGAGAGAGAGAGAGAGAGAGAGAGACTGCGTGTGCATGTGTGAGTGCGTGCGCGCTGGCGTGGATCGGTGCGTGGGCACATCCTGCGATCTCGGCTCCGAGGGTCTGGGTCTGAGTGTGTCCTTAACGCGCCAAGTCTTGAGTCATAGCGCGACTGACGTGGGGAAAAACTTTGTGTTCGGGAGAAGGGTCTGTCTGATTCGATTGCAATAGGACGGAAGAAAGAAAGAGCCCTTGTGCTTTGTGCCCTTTTGTGTCTGAGTGTGTGTGTGTCTGCGAGAGCGAGGAGGAGAGAGAGGGAGAGGAGAGAGAGAGAGAGAGCGCGTCAGGCAGCCCTCGCGGCCGGCTGCATAGCGCTGCGTGTCCTGTGCGCGCGTGCGGGGTCCGGCGCCGAGTCCCACCGCGGACGAGTGTGCTCATCTGCGGCGTCCGTGCGTGCGAGCCTCAGAGGGGGCTGGCGGGAGCAGGAGCAGGCCGAGGGTCCTCAGGCAAAGAAATCTGGCCTCGAAACCCGCTAGCCTCGCTCAGCTTCCGATATCCCTAACCGGCATCCGAGGGCCGGGGGGCTCTGCTCGGGAATCGTCCTGGCCCAACTCAGCCCGTTTGAGCTCTCGAAGATTACCGCATCTTCTTCCTAGCGCAGAGAAGTGAGCCCGGAAAGGGAACGAAGGGGCGGGGACACCCCCCAAAATAAATAAATAAATAAACTGGCTCCTCGACACAGCTGGACACGGTCGGTTGAGTCCAGGTTGGTGGCATTTGGAGAGTTTTCTCGTTCGGTGGATTTGGGAGCCCATTGCCGCTCCCCCACCCTCTTGCAGGCGCCCCTCAACTTTGGGGTCCCGGGGCGCGCGCGGCTAGGACTGCACCTGCCCCGGCGCTCCAGGGCTGCGGGCCGGTGCGCTCGCCCCAGGCGGTGGCGTTGATGAGCCCGAGTCCCGGGCGCCGGGCGAGCCTGTGCGCGGCGCGGACACCGGGGAGGGAGCGGAAGACCTACAGCGGGTAGGGGCGCGCGAGCCGGGTTTCGGCCCCAGCCGGGACGTCGGTTCCCCCTAGCCGGACTGCCTCAGAAAGGAGGCGAGCCCGGGGAGGAGCGGCAGACGGAGACCGCGGGCAGCGATTGGTGGTTTGGCTGAAGAGGGCCGGCAGCGGAGCGAGCGAGCTGGCTGGAGGAGGGGGCGGCGAACTTCCAGGGAGAAGGGGCTCTTTCTGCGCCAGGGCTGGAGAAAGAGCTGCCGCCGCCGTGTGCTTCGACTCCAGGCAGCTGCTCGCTCCGCTCGCAGCGCTCGGAAAGTAACGTTATTTATTTGCTTGCGTTCAGCCTCTTGGGTTGGACCCGATAGACACCCCTCGGACTTTGGGAGCTCGCGTCCGACCTCTCCAGGCCCTACCCTGCCCTTGCGGGCGGCTCCCCGGAATACACGTACATCCCCCCCCCCACCCCGGCGCCCCCTTCCTGCGCCGGGACCCACTTAGGGGTGGGCCCTCACCCGGGCGCTAGAAAGTCCCCCAAGGCGGGAGCAGGGGAGGGCAGAGGGGCGGGGAAGGTTCTAGCGCTCTCGGCTCTCATTGCAAAGCGCGCTCTCCCTTCCAGGTTGGGTCAGACCTGAACCCCTAAAAGCGGAACCGCCTCCCACCCTCGCGCCAGCCGCCCGCGGGGAGCTGAGTCGGCGGCGGCGGTAGCGGCAGACGGACCCGGGAGTTTCCTCTCGCACTGGATGGAGCTGAACTTTGGGCGGCCAGAGCAGCGCGGCCGTCCGGGGATCGCTGTATGCTGAGCTCCCTCGGCGAGACCCAGCGGCGGCTCGGGATTTTTGGGGGGGCGGGGACCAGCTGCGCGCCGGCACCATGTTCCTGGCGACCTTGTACTTCGCGCTGCCGCTCCTGGGTAAGTCGAGGCCGTCGCTAGCTTTCTAACACGCTGAGTCTTTCCGAGGGGTCCTCGGGGGCAGCCCCCCCCCCGCCCCGCAATTGCAGCGCGGTTGCTCTGGGTGTGGGCGAAGTTTCGTTTTGGGGAAGGGGGTCTTGAATCCTCAGCACCCTGGGCTTGGGAGGCGGTGATGGCGCGGCACTTGCCCGCAGCTTTTTGTGCTTGGTTTTTATTTTCTGTTCTTTTTAATGGCTTATCCTGGCGGAGAGTTAAGAGGTCTGAGCCCCTCCAGCCCCGGGACCACGCTCCTTGAGAGTCCCGGGAGCTCGCGAAGTCTCAGCGGGCAGGTGGGGTGTGGGCGAGCATTGGACTGGGAGAGCAAACTTCGAAGGGAAAACTTTTCCCCGAATAGGGTCTGAGCGCTCCCCGCCCGGCGGGCCGCGGACCAGGGCTCGCCCGCCCCTCGCCCGGCGCTCAGCCGGCAGCCGCCCTCCTCTTCGGAAAGCCCCCCGGCTTCCGTCGGGCGGGGCCGAGCAGCTGCTCGGACCCCGCTGCCCCGGAGCGGCGGGGCGGACACGCGCGGTGGGCAGCACGCGCCCCGGGGCAAACCGCAAACAGCCCGCAAAGCCACGCTGGGCGAAGGTTGGCGTAGCCTGGGAGAGGCGGCGGCCGGAGGTCCCAGGGCGGGAAAATGACTCCCCGGCGTAGAGGGGCGGGCCCGCTGGCTGCTCAGGGCACCCCAGACGCCTGGTCAGGCACGCGCCCTCGCCCGAGCCGCAGGCTTCGGGGCCCTGCCCGGCCGCCCTCACGCTCCCTCCCCTCCGCCCGCAGACGTGCTCCTGTCGGCCGAGGTGAGCGGCGGGGACCGCCTGGACTGTGTGAAAGCCAGCGATCAGTGCCTGAAGGAGCAGAGCTGCAGCACCAAGTACCGCACGCTGAGGCAGTGCGTGGCCGGCAAGGAGACCAACTTCAGCCTGACGTCGGGCCTGGAGGCCAAGGACGAGTGCCGCAGTGCCATGGAGGCCCTCAAGCAGAAGTCTCTCTACAACTGCCGCTGCAAGCGGGGTATGAAGAAGGAGAAGAACTGCCTGCGCATCTACTGGAGCATGTACCAGAGCCTGCAGGGTACGCGCCCACCGTCCTCGCCCCCCACCCCCACCCCTCACCCCTCACCCCACAAAGGCAGGCGGGCCCCTCGGCCGGGTCCGCTGACCTCATCCCCTCCTCGCTTCTCCCCAGCTGCAGAATGAGGACCTTTCATTGGCCCCCAGGGACAGCGGCAGCTGGTGTTTGCTGCCTCCCGAGCAGCATTGTCGGGGCCTGGTAGTTGGAAAACCCATGAGGGGGTGGGGGACACCCCCCCCCCCGTCCCGGGGCCCCAGCTGACCTCTCTGAAACCTGGTCAGAGCATCCGAGTAGGAGCCCATTAAAGGACAGGGCAGGAACTCACAACTTCTTTCCAAGGAGAGCTTCAGAGGATAAGAATACAAAGATTTGTCCTGAATCCTGTCGGGAGTTTCTCCCCTTTTTTCCTCCCTTCTATCTGTTCCGACATAAGATAAAGAATTAAGAATAAAAGGTCCGGTAGACTCTATCTTGACCCTCATCAAACCTGATCAAAGGCAGAAAAGCCATTTGTCATCTTAGATTAGCTGAGTCTTGAACCAGCTGGTGTGGTTCAGCCTTGGTTAACACAGAAGTGGCTTTGAGAGAAAAAGGGCCACTTGTCACAACCATCCATTGCAGTGGGAATTTTTTGGTCCTTGTGTGCCAGAGGTGGCTGGTGTCTGTAAATCTAACACAGCCATCCAGTGCATTCATTCTCCACGGAGACACCAAACATTTGTAACCTACAGATTTGACCTCTCAGCTGCCTCCTACTTCAGAACCTGTTACAGTGAAAACCTGTTTCAGAGGCTGTTTCATAACCAGCATCCCGGCTTTCTGGCCACATGCTACATTGAGGGGCAGAGAAATGGGGGCCTCCTTTGGGTCACTTTTCTTCCATTGGCTCCCGGAGGTAAGCTGGGCTGGTGACATCACTGGTTCCTTCCTCTCTTATTTCATTCCTTTGCAAAGAGTGGGAGAGTTTTCTGGCAAGATCAGGCTGGGTTGCTCTCCAGTGTTTTCATGGCACTCTGGGGGAGAGGAAGGACAACAAAGGCAGAGGGAATGCAACCCAACCATAGCCAAATAGATGCATTTGAGACTTTTGAAAGGTTCAGCATCTTTTTGTTACACAATCATAACATCGTTAGGTTTTAGATTCAGTAACAAAAACTCCCTAAAATATGTCTGCTTTCCAGATCTAAGCCCCATCGTTCTGTTGTTTTTAGGAAATGATCTGCTTGAAGATTCCCCTTACGAGCCAGTTAACAGCAGATTGTCTGATATATTCCGGGTGGTCCCATTCATACCAGGTAAGCAGATTCGTGCTTCCACTTGGATGCCTTTGCCTGCTTGAAATCCATTGGCTTGCATTCTCTTTGGCTCTCAGAGAGCGCCTAAGTAGATAGTTGAATGGTGCAGAGTTTCTGGGAAATTAGAAATAGGATGATGATAATGAAGAGGCAGAATGCCTAGAGATGATTGTATGACTTGAAAGTAATTCTAAATGAAGTAATGTGGTGCAGTGATTTGAAAGAGGTTGGAGGGAGGTGACTTGGTTGAATTTTTTTTTCCACATTGAAATATGATTGGCTAGCTCTTGCATAGGGACTTCTGTCTGTAGGTGGCAATCATACTCCCTTCTTGCTACCTACCATTCACAGTGCCTCCCGGCAAATGGGATGCCTGTCAGTGATGCCTCTTACTTTATGAGACTTCTGAAGATAATCTTAGATTGTTGAAGAGTTTCGGATGGACTCACTTGTCTGCCTTCAGCTCTACAATTTGTTAACAATTCTATTTTTAATTTGTCCTGAGCAAGTGTGTGCATGTATCAAAGAATGTCTTACGGCCCCAGTGGCCCTTGAAAAAGTGGTCTCGCTTCCCATGGTTTGTTTTGTTGTCTGCGATTCTCCGTTTGTTTTGGAAGTGAACTTAGTTTCAGAATTAAGTTTTTCATAACACTGGCATTCAGACAGCCCCATAAATAATGAGCAAGGCAGTAATTTCTCTTAATGACATACAGATTCCAGACTGATGTTGTCTTTATTTGTTTACACTTAAGGCATTTTCTCAAGTATATACAGCCATCACAAATGATATGTTTTGTTGGTGGTTGTACATGGGGGTGAATGTTGAATTTTATGAGATGATGGTTTGTTACGGGTGAGAGTGTTCTGGTGTTTTAAACACTTTCTGTTTTCCTGCAGAAAGCCATAGAACCAAGGGTGTATGTAAATACCGGTATTATGTGTCAGTGTATTATACATACGTTCATTTACTCACAAACATCCAATGAGTACCTAATATGTTCTAGCCATTGGGATTTTGGCAGTGAGTCAGACAGATGTCGCCCCTGCCCTCGTGAATCTTAGAGACAGCCAGCAACTGGCATTTATTAAGCCCCTATTTTATTCCAGGCACTGTGTTAAGAACTTTTTTTAAGATTTTATTTATTTATTTATTTGAGAGAGAGATCAGAGGGAGAGAGACAAGCAGACTCTGCACTGAGCCTGGAGCCCAGTGCTGGGCTCAGTCTCACGACCCTGAGATCATGATCTGAGTGGAAATCAAGAGTCAGATGCTTAACTGACTGAGCCACCCAGGCGCCCCGTGTTAACAGCTTTTTATCATTAACTTAGATAACAATCTTCATGTGCATCTTGGGTATTATTATTTCGATTTTAGGAATGAAGCAATTGAGGCAGTGTGAAGCTGAGAAACCAGCCCAAGATCACAAAGCTCATGATTAACGAAACCAGAATTAAACCCAGATTTGTTTGATTCTGAGCTTTTGTAACATCCACCCCTTGTTACCCAGAGTGTGGTCTTTTGACCAGGGGCATGGACATCACCTGGGAGTCGGTTAAAAGTGTGGAATTTCAGGCTCCATCCCAGACCTACTGAATCAGAACTTATGTTTTAAGAAGATCCCTGGGCTGGGTGCTTCATATACACATGAAGCTTGAGAAGCATTTCTCTACATTATTCTGTTTTTGGTTCAGAGGAGAAGTGTGTGTGTGTATGTGTTTTGGGATAAGATATAAGGGTATAGGTTTAGTATCAGAGGCATTCATGTATTATCCAAATAATGCTGATGATTTGCACCCCGGAGCCCTGCTAATGCTCCCTCCCCATCCCCTTGGCCCAGCTGGGGCAGTGTCTCAAGTACTGGAGGAAAGATGCACAGACCCGTCTGAGCCCTCACAGGGGCAGGTCTTTAGGAGCTGGGGTGGGATGTGGCCCATGGCATAGAGTCTCAAGGCCAGATAGAACCTGGCCTTCCTAGTGCTTGGAGGGGTAGTGCCTCTTGCCTGCTGCCTGCCCCCTGGAAGCCTTACTCCTTACCTTTGTGCTGATGCTTGGAGGGATATGAGCCTTCCTATGGACAGTGAGAGTGAGGACGCGGGCTAGGAGCAAGGCTCATTTGGGTTTTAGTTTCAGAACTGCTAGGGACTATAGGATTGCAACAGACTCATTTTCCCTTTCTGGTGCTCTCTTTTCTTGGTATAATGAGACCATGGGAATAAATAATCTTTAGTCCTAACAGGTCACGGTAAGAGGGAAGATTGAGGTCACCTACAGAACCCATTTACTGTGCTCTTCAATTGTGTTTTCAATCCTTGCATTCATTCTACAGTTACAATGGCTTGGTCATTCTCAGATACCCCTGGGTTGCCTGAAAATCTTCCATGAGTATTGGGAATTCTTCTGCCTATGGGCCAAGTTTCACTCATTCATTTTCTTGGGCCCCTTTCTCAGCCAGGTTTCTTTTCATAGCAAATATGACCCTGACTTTGTGAGACCTGTCCTGCTGAGAACTCAGAAGTCGTAGTGAATTAATCAGAGCCAGGAAGGCCTTGTCTGGAGCTACATTTTATCTCTCAAGGGCATTGAATTTAGGTTCCAGCACTAATGAGCTTTGACCTCTGACAGTGACGGTGTTCCCTAAGTGGGTATAGGGAAGCCAAATGGAACGTTGAGAGGTTTTAAGTCATTGAATAATGCATATTATCCAGTTTGGCATTTGTAGAATAGGGAAGGACAGAGGAGCAGGATGATAAATGTTGCTTTTCGTGGTTTGAGTCAGAGTTTCTAGAACATCTCTCCTGCCTTCAAAATCTCTCTGAGGAAACCAGGACAACAGGGCCTCTGTCTTTTACAGATGTGGGAGCAATCAGAGTTTCCATATTTGGGTTTCTTTGCCCAATGTGAGGTGAATGTTTATCCACATACATTAAGTGTGAGCTGAATTGTCTCACTGAACAAGGCAGGTTTGACGTTCTTGTGTTTCCCTTTTCTTTGGACTCCTCAAAGCTGCAGGCTCCTTTGCCATTGTTTACTTGATCACCAGTTAAAAAGCCATATTGAGGTGCTGTCAGTGGCCTGACAGGAGCAAGGAAGGGAACAGAAATGAGATAGAGTCTCAAGCCTGTCATCTCTGTTCTGAAGCCTGAGCAGCAGGAAGGAAATCAAATAGCCGAGTCAGGCGAGAATTGGGGAATTGCAGGGGCGCAGCCCTTGTGGAAATGCATTGGTAGAAGCATTTGGCCTTGAAAGCACTTTTAAGGGCTCGAGGAGGGGCCTTCGTTGTGGGTTGATGCCGTTGTGGTTTTTTAGGGGTCTCTAACAGGAAGAACCAGGCAGTGAGTGGGAGCGTTCAAAGGAAAGAGGGAGCCAGTGCGAGAGGATGTCAGAGGAGAGGCGAGAACACGGAAAAGGGTCTTGGGAGCCAAGAGGGCAGAGCCGTGTGGGCACATGGAGGCTCAGAGGACAAAGCCACCACGTATATTTCACATCTGCCATGACTCTCTGCTCTTTAACCTTGCCTTTCCTTCTCTGTGCAAGTTCTAGAAGCAGCGAGAAGTAAATAGTGATTTGAAAGGGAGATGAACCTCTTGGCCATGTTTTTGGACTCTCTGGAGGGGGAGAGCAAAGTGGCAAGAAATTCTGAAAGTACGGTGGGTGCCAAGAAGAGTGAGGATGGAGGATCAAAAGGGGATGTAAGCCCCTCTATGGCAACGAGAGAAAAAGAGAGGGCGCCAGGGTTTAACAGTATTGACTGGGAGGTTGGATTTTGTAGAGAGGAGTCAAGAGAGGCCAGGCCTTTCTCAGAAATAACCAGAGCCGATGGTATTGCAAACAAGAAGCGAGATGGATGTGGGGAAGAGGGGCATTAGGATTTGACCATGCTGACTCAGTTTGGTAAAAGATAAAAGGTCTAACTCTCTGGCTCTCTCTTCATTTCCTACCAAGTCCTAGGAATGGCTTAGATCTTCCCAGGAAGCCGTAGAATCTTCACATCGGTTCCCACGCAGTTGGAAATAGTTGGCTTCAGTAGGAGATGCCCCTAAACACTCTTTTGAGTGTTTAGGCCCCTTTTTCTGAATGATGCTGTGAATAATTAGCCATGTTTAGCATTTCCGTTTTAATGCGCCGTCATACTTATGTCACTATGGAAAAAAAAGCCTTCTTAAAATTTTTACATGTTGAAGAAGAGTCTTATAAGGTCCTGTGCTGTCTTGTCAAATCAGGACAACAGAGAGAAGTGTTTGTAAATACCAGCTACTGGGGTATGTGGTGGCCCTTTGCCTTCCACTCAGCTTTCCAAAACCCCTCTAATCATGTGTCCCCATAGATGAGAATCCCCATTGGTCCCTTGTTCCCTGTGCTGGCATATGGTAAACTCCTCCCCAGGCCAGATCACACCTGCCTTCCTTCTCTAAGCCCGTCACCTCCCCGTCCACTCAGGCTCACTGAGCAATCCATTCCCCAGGCATTTCCTGTGCCTTTGCTCATGCTCTTGCCTCTGTTGGGGAAGTCTCTGTTAGTTCCCCGAGACCTAGACCCAATTTCATCTCTGGGGCCATGCTGGAATTCACCCAGACAGGCACTTCCACTCAAGACGCTTTCGTGCTGCATTTTGTTCTTGCCTTCACGATAGCTGTTAATCACAGGGTACTGAGAGGACTTACATACGTGTCTATCTTTCCCACTGAGAAGTTATGTATGTGTCTGTCTTTCCCACCGGAAAGTTGGGGGACCCGCTTGCTATGCGGGGTGTATGCTCAGCCTGGAGCCTTCTTCCTGGTCCTGAGTAGTCACCTCGTTAACCATAGGTGCTTGAATATCAGAGAAGGGCTGTAGAGATCCAGTCTAACCTTCTGCTTTTATAGAAGTGAAGCCCAGAGAGGGGAAGTGACTTGGCCAGGGCCACAGTGTTTGAGGGTAGCCTCGAGGACCTTTGCTAGAACATGGCAGTGCCTTCGGGGAGGCCAGTGTTAGCCTCTTTCTGTTCTGCGTGCTCTCTGGACACATTTCATCCATGCCTAGGACCGCTGCTTGCACTTAAACTGAAGACTCAGAGCCTTCCCTCCTATTCTAGCCTCTCCTGAGCTCTCGAGCGGCATTTCCAGCTGAGTCCTGGACAGCTCTGCCTGGATGTAGCTCAGTTACTTCAAACCCAGCCCGTCCAAAACGGATCTCACCCCCTCTCCCCCTTTCCTCCTTACACCCTTCTCTTACCGAACCTTCTGTCTTCCATATGGCATTGTCTGCCTGAGTTACAGGCTTCGGGGTTCCTGCCCCCCGCCATTCTCATTCCTTCAGTTGGACCCATCACCAAGTCTTTCTGAAGTCTACCTGCTGTGTTTTGAGTTGCTCTCCTCTCTCCATTCCCTAAAGAGACTCATCTTACCTCTCACTTGAACTTTGCATTGACCTTCTTCCTGGCATCCCTGTGTCAAGTTCCTCCCAGTCCAACCTGGCCTCCTCATCGGCAGGCCTTATCTCAGCACCCCAGTGACTTAGAAGAACTGTCAGGCCTCAGTCTTCTGGCAGAGATTGTTCTACTAAGTGACCTTGCATCTCACCCTAGCTGCCCTGTGTCCCGACAAGCCCGTTAAACCACCTGCTGTCCCACCAGTGCCCTGGGCAGCTTCGCGCCTCCAGCCCTTTGTGCATGCCGGTGCTGTAGAGAGAACACATGCTTGGGGTCTGCCTACCTGTGTGCGTCTTAGCCCTGCCACTCCCTTCGTCTTGGGCTCCTCACTCGACCTCCGTGTGCCTCAGGCTCCTTGGATGTGAAACGAAATGAAGGTTATTCCTTTGCAGGCTCTTGTGGATTCAAAGACGCTGTATGTAAAACACTAGGCCCCGAAGCATCCTGGGCCTCCGGTAAGTCTCAGTCACAGCCACACTAGCTGTTGGCTCGCTCCTGGCTCCAAGACCGGGACTCTTTTCAGCAGAACTTCTTTCCCGATCATGGAACAACGAAAGGATGGCAATCCTGAGCCTTCTGGAAGGCTGTTCATAAACGACCATGGACAAAAGTGAAAAATCTAGCCTTTCTCTAAAGGGCCCTGGAGGAAAGTCCTGCCTCTTCATAACCCCTTTTGAGTCTGAACTTCCCTTTGGGGAAGGTCTTCCTTCTTCCTGCTCTGAATCCCCCTGTTCCTTTGGGCCCTGTTTTTACGCTCTTTTGTCAGAGGTTAGTGTGCTGCAGCTGGTGATCACCCGGTGGTGGGGGCTCTTCCTGTGCTTAAGAATTCTCGTGATCAGCTTTCCCTTCTCAGCTTGACTAATTCCCATTCTTCCAACCTCTCCTCATAAATCTGCTCTCCGACGCCCCTCATAGCAGGAAGAATTACTGCTCCCTGAGAAGAGCATGCCTTAAACCTGGGAGAGGCGTCTGTCTCCACAGGCTGTGCTACGTCCACTTACATCTCACTTTCACGGACCACTACTTTTGGTTCGAATTCTCTCCCCTCCAGTCCCTCAGCACCTCGTTTTATTTTATTTTTTGTAGAACAGTAAGAAATTACAAATAAGTTTAAAAAAGGAAAAGGAAAATTTAAATCACCCCTAGGCACAGCTTCCAAAGGTAACCACTGTAAACATGCTGATATGAAACTTTCCAGTTTTTTCCTTTATATATGAATATGTGCATATATGTGTGTGTGTATATATACACACGTCTTTGTTTTTTTTTTTTTTTTTACAAAAATAAAGTCATAGGCTCCACATACTTTCTGATTACCAGTGTGATGATCTGAGGAATGTGTGTCTTCTTGTATCACTGACTATGTCCCAAAGGAAAATTTTGTTACTTTCGTCACTTAGATTAACTGTCAGAAGTTTCATGGATAAAACAGCAGGTCACTCCAGTGGCAGGATACTTATGGCCAAGGCCTGGATGTTCCAGGGAAGGCTGTGAAGGTAGAGACAGTCAAATATTTTTGCACAGCGTGACCGTAGGTCCTGTTACCAGAAGAGGGGAGATAAAACATCCATGAGTGACAGGTAATTGCATGACCCGAAGATTGTTACAAGGTGCAAAATTATTTATAGCCAGTAGGCCTGTCCTCATTCCTTCTCCTTAGTCCTTAGAGGTGTTTCTTTCTGCCACCTCTTAATTTTTCTGCTGTCCAAGCTTATTCTTTTCAAAGGATGTCCTTTCTTGGTTCTCGGGGATATAGTACTGATTCACAAAAGAAGGCGTCAAATCAGGATTGTTTGGTCCAAGGAGCACTGGTCTGGGAGTCAGGAGACCTTGGGCAAGTGTCTACCCTTCCTATAAGAGGAGAGGTAGCCACTCCTTTTATAAAATGACAGCAGTGGACTAGAATGGTCTTTCACATATTTTCCTTCCTTTTCCAAGGACCTGATTCCAAGATTCAATTGAATCTTGAATTATTTTCGGACTTACTGTTTTTCTTTCGAGCACTGTCTTCATACCAAAGAAACTTGTGATCTTGGTATATATATATATTTCACATTAATAACACTTATAAAGCATAATTTATTCAATATACACATTACTTGAACCAGAATGTGTTTAAGGCATCTCATTTGGATACATGGAAGAAGATGAAACAAAATAAGAAGTAAGTGGGAAAAATAGGGACCAGGGGAAAATGAGATAGGAAAGAGAAAAACAAAGCCAGGAGTGAGTTCAGTAGACACAGTGCGTGTCAGAAGATTATATTTAAACAAATTAAATGATCAGAAGTGCCTTGTTTGTTTTACAAAGGGATAAATAAAATCACTGGGTTATAGATGCAGTAGGACTTTTGGAGGTCATTCTAGTCCAATCCCTTTAGTCTACTGATAAGAAAACTGAGAGTTCCATAAATTTCTAGGGCAGTAGAACATAAATTGTGCAGCACAGTGATGACAAGTAAAATTAGGTGTGTGTTTGTTTTTAAATTGATATTCGAAACTCTGCACATCCTGGCATTTCCCCACCTCCTTTAAATTGTCCTTCACCTATTCAGGTCTGTGCACCCCTTGGGAAGGCACTCTTGGTTTTTATGCAGTTAGGGTGACAACCACAGCCATTGACTTTAGTTAAGGGGATTGTTGTCTGTTGTTTTGGAATTGTTTCAGAACAAGGGTTAATTAATAAGTCTCTGGCAACAGGAACCAGGAGCCAGAACGTTAATTTTCCATATTTTTTGGCCCCCTTCAGAGTCATCCGCAAGGGAAAGTGAGAAATTATTTTTTGTTGTAAGCCCTCCCAGCCTTCAGATTAAAAAAAAAATTAATCTTTCATCTGGAATTTTTTGTTAAAGAAGCTAACCACTTCCCGTAATTTAGAGACTCAGCTAGCTGGGTCAGTGATGAAAACGAATGGGTGATTTGCATAAGGGGCTAATTTATTATGTCCCCTGGGCATTTCTTTCATCTCTTTCCATTCTAATTAATGTTCTAAGAGGGTCTATCACCATATCAGAAATTAGGGGTGAAAGCAGCCATTGTTAACCTTTATTCTTATGATTTTTTATCTTCTGTGATCTTTTAACCATTTTCTTTTCACAGCCAAGAATTTACAGAGATAGGGCTGGGGAGTGTATGGAGAGGGGGTTTCAGGGCTGGGCTCTTTTATGATCTTTATTCAAATAGTAGGTTGTTGTAAAAAATAAAAATGACTCAGGATAGCTCTCCAACCACAGAGGCAGTTGCCAGGCGTACAGAAGCATACAACCATGGTGCAGAATTGTTTCTAAATTCGAGTCCCCTAAAACCCTATATAAACATGTATATGCACACGCAGAGTTATAGATGTGTTTGTACATCTGCCTGTTCATGTCTGTGTGTGTTGATAGTGCGTGCGTGAATGTGGCTATCTGTATTATTAAATATTTTGCCTCAAAAAGATCTTCCTTGACATGTGTTTTAGTTGGTTCTGGCTGTGACAAAGGCAGCTGTGTGTGAGACAGTGTGACACAGCTGAAGAAAGGCAAGAGAACAAGCAATTTCTTCGAAAATCAATTGCAATTTACTCCTACTAAATTGGCCCAAGGTCCGCCCCATCCAAGCATTAGCATATGACAGACTTTTAATCATTTGGTCAAATGGCCTATTTTTGGTCAAACCACAGTTCCCTCAGGGATTCTGCCCATCAGTCCCAGAGCTATGTAATCTTCTGACCTGCACACTTTTTAAAGGGGAGGTAGGTGTGGGGAGAGGAGTACCCCTAGAGAGTCCTGCTGAGTGCCCTGCACTGCCCAGCCTATCCATGGGCATGATTTCCTTTTGGTCCCCGACAACACTAAAAGCTAGGTATTATCTCTGATTTCCGAGGAGGAGACCTGGGTTCAGAGAGGTTGAGTAGCTTCCCCAGGCCACACAGCCGATGAGTGGAAGAGCTCAGATTCACATCTTGCTCCCGCATCTCTTTCTGCTGTTAGGTGACAAACTTTTAAACACAGACCTGGGATCCTTTATGTAGATCTTAAAGTGAAGGTATCTAGCCCTGGTCTCACTCCTTAATTCCCAGTTTTTCTTTCTCTGTCTTCCACCTTAAAACACTGTTTGACAAAGGGCTTCTAATGTTGAAATAGAAGCCAGTATCTATTATTTTAATATTTATCCCTGCATTCTGTTGGGTTCTTAATTGACAACTGAAATCCAGAACATGCACGCTATTAAAACCATTCCTGCGGAACTGCAGAAATATTAACCAAAGAAGCAATTTCTGGATTGTATCTTTTTTCATTTCAGTGTGAGATGGAAGGCTTCTAAAGTAGAGCAGAATGCCTAGGGCCATTTTTTGTCATGTTGTCATATAAATAGCATTACACAGTGGTAAAGAAAGGAATACATAGTTTAGTCCCACTTTAAGGTGACCTAATATGCTATTCATTTGTCTTCCACCATGCTGGTACCCCTTTCCTTTACGTCCTTCTGAATGGTCTAAGAAGCACCATGCCGACTGTTATTTCTATTACCCTTTGCACATTATCGTTTGGTATACAGTTAATAATGTATGAAAATAAGTATTGATTGCATTCTTTGTCGGAATAGGCCAGCAGGTTTCTTAAAGCCCATGTTTATGAAATGTTTCATTGATCCCTGTTACTATGAGTTTCAAATAAACTCTTGATGAAGAAGATACCAGGAAATCCGTGCATTCTGAGGAGCCCTCATTGGAACCACTGTTTTCTTGCACTCCTGAGTGTGGCAGGTGGCATTCTGAATGAAAAAAGGAGTGACTGGACTGAAACTCTAAACATAATTCCAATGAGACCTCAAGAGAAATAAAAATCATAATAATTTCAACAGCTGTGAGAGATAATGAGCTAAGTGTTTACATGGAATACCTTGTGTCAGCCTTATTTAATAATAATTGTGTCTTAGCCCCACTGGATGGATAAGGAAACTGGGGTCCAAATAAGAAAACTGTCAAAGGGTACACATCTGATGAGCCACATTCTTATCTAGGAAGTCTGGCTCCAGAATCTGTGCTATAGCACTCATTTGCAAATATATAACAGGAGAGATAGTCTTGGGAAAGTTAAGTGCACAAACTGCATGAAGGATTATCATGCATTTTGTAGTGAGTGATTATATATATAATGCATATATTTATTTTGGAATAAAGAGAAGAATTGGTCAGTTTCTATGACCTCTATCAGTTTTCAGTATTTCAGTGTGATGGAATGACATTTCTGCCAGATTCACTTATCTGATATTTATCGAGAATTTACTATGAGCCTAGTGTGAAGCCTAGGTGATTCAGGGGTAAATAGGACCTTCTTTTTTTGTTTAGGGATAGGTATAAACAGTAAAAATTAATGATGCAAAGTGGTAGGTGAATGAGCAGAACTTCACCAGGCTCACATGGAGCCTCAAGGAGAGAATAACTGACTTGATGGGGTTGTGGGTCAGAGGAGGCTTGCTGAAGGTGACTTGGGGCTGGGTTTTGAGGAACGGATAGGAGTTTGGTAAGGAGGGATGGCTGTGTGTGTGTGTGGGGGGGTTATTCTAGGCAGAGACAACTGTGTGGGCAAAGGCATGGAGTGTCCAGAGTGCTGGAAATAAGTCGCTTGCTGTGGCTGGAGCCCCAGGTACAAGCAGTGGTGGAAGGAGAGCCAGGCAGAGAGGCAGGGTTGCCACACTCAGGGGCTGGCCTTTGCTTCAGCAGAACTAGAGAAGGATTGATGGCTAATGTATCTCAGCATTGCTGCATTTTTAGGCTGAGTCCTATGGAATTGCCATTTTTGTAGGCCAGCATGGCCGAAAAGCAGAAATTGCATGTGGTTCGACTTAGGATAGTTTTGTGTCATAAAAACATGCACAGGGCTCTGGATGCTTCTAGGCTAGGATATGACATAGGCCCGCTGAGAATGAATAACTTCTTATCACACGAGGTACCCTCTGGGGAAGTAACAAATGGGGCCAGGAGCACTGTGCTGTTAGCCTCAGTCCCTAATGGACTCAGGGCAAGTGTAGGTCAGGTTCAGGAGTCTTACCTTCTTCTTGGAGGGCGGGGGACAGAGGCACGAGGCTCCAGAATGCAAGGACCAAGCGCACACAGCTCCCCATTTAGATGCCAGAGGTGGACAGAGGGGTCAGGAGTCAGCGAGGCTGCCTGGGCCTCACAGGGTGGTCCTGGGAAGGTGGGTGGGGGCGGGGGGGAGAGCAGATGACAGCAGAGCAGACAGGTGTCAGCAGGAGTGAGTGCAGGACGCAGAGCGGTCTGGAGCCAGGTCCTGAAGGGTCTTAATGGTCGTGGTAGGAGAGAACGTCACTGCAGATTGTTCCTTAGACATTGAGTTACCTGGCCGGTGAAAGGGGGCCTGTCCTGGTGGGCGGTGGCAATGTGGACAGTCTGGGACCCCTGAGAGGAATGAGTCTCCACATGCCCTTCTATAGCCTCCCGGTCCCAACCCCAGTGCTGCCCTCTGTCCTGGGCTCGGGATGGGACAGTGGCTCAGGCTGTCCTCCTGGCTGGGGGGGATGGCCCTGTCCGGCCTCCCTGTGGCCCTTTGGAGCCCTGATGGATAGTCCCTGTTTGGAAGACTCAACATGTGGGCTTGCTTTTTCATTTGTTTGCACAATAATCATCTTATTCTTCTGGCTCTCTGGTCCTGGGTCTCACTCGGCTCTTTTTTGCACCAGATTCTCAACTCGCTTCAGAACCTTTTGCAAGACCGTGAATAAAAACTCAAAGATTCTAAATGCAGGGAGTTGTCTTAATTGAAAGAGATGCCCGCTCAGCCCGGGGCGCGCCTGGTGAGGAAAGGACGAGGACGGAGGGCTGCTGAGACCACAGCCAGTAATGACTGTAGCTCACAGAGCTGGCTCCGAAGAAGTGACTGAACCCTCTCTTGTGTCCTTTCTTGAGCCCCTGGTGTGTTTACGACATTGTTTTAAAGCTGTTGTTGGAGTAGGAGCAGGGAGAGATGGTGCTGCCCTTTTTGGCTGCAGGCTGATCTCTGGGTAGGAACGCACCCAGAGCTGGGCAGCACTTTCCCACATCAAGACTCACCAGGCAAACCATCTGCGTTCATTCCAGAGATTGGGGTGGGGCTGGGGAGAGGCAGGAGATGAGGTCCTGATGATCCTGGGAAATGATGAAATGCGGAAGAGCAGCGGTAAAGAGCAAAAGTCTGAGGGCTAAGCACACCCAGCTTTGAGTTCCACATTCCCAGCACTTACTAGCTGTGGGACCACGGGCAAGTGGTTAACTTCCTCCGTTCTAGGTCCTGTATCTGAAAATGGGGATAATAATATTATCCAATTCATAAGATTATTGGAGGTAACACTTAGGAAGAGTGCTCGGAAGTGCTCAGTAGATAGTGGCTGAGTGACTGCCAGTCTCTGATTTTAATGGGTACACTAACCCCCTTCTTCCTTCACTCCCAATGTATTAGCTTGAGACAGGAAGAGATTATTTGAGTGGATGTAGATCTCTTCTGCTCTGAAACAATAAAAGGAAAAAGAGGAGACATCGATAACCATATGCTAGCCCTGTGTTGAACGGATGTGAGTGTGGTGAAAACCTAGTGCGTTTTATTATTATTATTATTCTCAAGAATGTTTAAAAAATGTAATGTTTGCAAACAAAGTAGAAACAGTCGAAGCCTTGTTTTCTATTAGCAGTATAGGGTTCACTGGCTATGGGTACTTTTTCATTCTTGTCTTCCAAATTGTAATTTTAAAAGATGAGGCATTTCATATTCAAGAGTTTCTTTTGTCTGAAATAAATTATTCATTTCTACCCAGTTTCAGAAACAATGAACATAATACTTAATGCATCACAATTAAGCAAGTGTAGTTTCATATAGAATTATGTTCTATGCATTTTGGTGGCAAACAGAGCAGTGCATCCTATATCTTGTCGACATTTGTTCTGCATAAGCAAAACATAAAGAAGTAGAGACTCAGAAATGCGGTTTTTTTTTTTTTTTCCTCTCCCAGTGGAGGAGGGGTAACTTCAGACCAAAGCAGCCTTGTTTTTGACATTCCACAGCTGTTGGTGGCTACCTCGCTCTGCAGAGAAAGTGAACTTACCGTGCATGGGGTCAGGTGGGGGTCAGAATTCTTGAGCAGCACCCATTCATCCAAGTCCCCTTTGTCTGGGTTTCAGATCTTTCTAGAATGTCTCATAGAAGGGCATTTGCTGGGGATTTGCTGGCCTGGATCTGTTGGGGACGACTTCCTTTTGGGTTTGGTGGCAACTGCTTTTTGAATGCTGGCTGGTTTATCCTGTGGGTCTTCACCAAGGATCTGGCTCTTGGAATTCCCTTCTTGTGCCAAGATCTCCTTATGAAAATAGGCATTGCCAGCCAGGGGTGACATCTCCATAGGAAGCCTCTTCAGGCTTCAAGATTTAGCTGTGATGGTCCCCAGGCATGTTTTTGAGAAGCCTCCAACTCGAGTCCCAGCCCTGAGGTCACAGTCAAAGTTGGCAGAACAGTTGTGAAGACATTAATTGTGAAATGCCGGCTGGCTGCCCAGCAGGAGGATTCGAGATGCCTTCATAGGTTATTGCATTTGATCCTCACAACAGCCCTGAGTGTTGGCCCAGTGTGGGGGTGGGGAGGATTTTCACATGTCACATAAGGGGAAACCAAAACTCAGAGAGGCCAAGTGATGTGCCTTAGGCCACACAGCTAGTTGGTGGAAGGTGCTGAACACGAGCCAAGTTTATCCAGCTCCAGAGGCCTAGCTCCTTGCATGCGGTTCTGATTGCTGCTTTTTTGACTGTTAAGTCAAGAACCAAAGCAACCAAATGCAAGATGGATTCTCAGCGACCTCTAGTCTAAGCACGAGTTTGTATCTGAATGGGAAAAAAATGACATCTTTCTAATCTGGGGGGAGATTTAGAAAGAAATCTGTGGACTTGGCCACGAGTTTTCCCAGTTGCTTCCCTGTGGTTGACCCTCGTTTAGTTTGTCGAGTGCCTGCCCTGGCCGGTCGGACTGCCCCTACGCCTCTAACGATATGGGCACTCTTGTGCTCTTGGCTTGCACCTGTGTGCTGGTGCCACACCTCAGAGTATCTGCCGAGTCTCTTGCTCTGACCCATATTTCCTGCATGGGGTTCAGAGGACCCTGGAGTCTGAACTCTCAATTTGAGGAGCTCCCTTTTAGAATATATCCATCCAATTGCCTGCCGGATAATTCCATCAAGATCTTCTGGCCAGAAGTCTGGCAAGTTCCCTATTGAACTTGCCTTCTCTCTTCAAGCTGGGGGTGAGGCAGAGGCATGTTAGAATCTTAAGGAGGTGTCTTTCTGTGTTGAGGGGAGCAGTGCTGTGGTGGAAAGGATATGGATTTGGGGTCAGGCCTGGATTTGCCTCAGACTTCATCAGATCATGATGTAGGCAAGTTCTTTAACTCTGCTCAGCCTCCCTGCCTGATTTGTCAGGTGGAGATAATACCCGCTCTGCAGAGTCACTGTCAGGCTGGGATCTCAGTGGTGGGAGTGTCTACCACACTGCATGCCCCCCCGTCCAAATGATAGAAGTTCTTATTGAAAAAATGAGAACGTACTCATTGGCCTCCAGACATTTCACTGCACGGAGGGAGGGCGTGGGCGAGCCTGGCCCTTGCGCTTTCGTTCCAGCTTTCTCTCAGACTTTGTGGCTGCTTCTGCAGACCCCTCGGTGCATTTGTAGTTGCAGTCTTGAGATGAGCGATCGATGACCGATCGCCTGGTTCCTCTATAATAGAAAGCGGCCCCACCGTGTGGTACCATGCACCAGCTGTGTAACTCCCTTGCTATACTCTGCGGCTCTGCCTTCTGGTTACTTAGTTTTCCCCAACATTAGCACGCCGAGTGGGGATCAGCCATTGACTTGTTCCTCCACACCCTCGCCCTTAAGGGAGAAAGTGCAGTGTACACAGATAGACCTTCCAGAAAGGGCTCTTATGCAGATCCGGCCGGCACTCAGCTCCTGTTGCAATGTACTCTGGAGGCTGAGGGAAGGAGAGTTATTGTGGGTTCACACGCAGGGTGAGTCTCCTGACTTGAATGCAGAATTTTCCTATTAAGAGCAGAACCAAACAATTTTTTAGGTAAGTACTCTGATGTGGGCCAGAAATTCCGGGCAAATATTTACCCTAGATATAAAACACTAAGTTAAATGTTGTTTGGAAAACCCTAAAATAGAAAAATTTATACTCAGAGTTTTTGGTAAATGTAAAAAGAAAAAAAAGGCCTATCTTGTTTTCCATTTCTTCTGAGCTGCCTTTTACGACACAGAATGATGACAAAGTGGTGTCCCCCTGGCCTACCCATTCCTGCAGCTTCCCCCTTGCTCACTCAGTCTTCATCTGTGTTCCACTCTCAGACGCATACCTCCCCTTGACCCCAGTGACTCAGGTGTTTTTGCTCTGCAAGCCTTGACCATGGACATGTCACTGTCTCAGCTGGAGGATCTTACGAATCCCCACAAGCTGAGCATGGATGCCATTGTTGGCAGATTTTCCTCCCCACCAGCTTCCAGGAGTAAAGGGATTCTATAGACTGTGGTGTTTAAACTCCCAGAGGACTGGCACTGGTGACTTGAGAAATTCTTGACATGTGTCAGGTATCTGGGTTTGAGTCTCTAAACGTTGCATTAAATAGGTCACTTTCTTTGGCTTCCCCTCCGTTCTTCTCTGGCAAAGCAGAGTCTGTGGGTCATCCCGGTGTTTCGAACCTAGCACCTTCACATGTTTAGTGCTGTCGTTGTCCTCGGGAGGGATATGGTACTCTGGAAGCTGTTCCCATCCCAGCTGTGTTGGTTGAAAATGGTGGTGCTACAACCAGATGATGTCCCCAGGAACTTTCTATTCTGACTGGCCACATGCCCTCCCATGCTTTGTCAAGGATCTTTGGATGACTTCAACAAATCCATCAACACAATTTTTAAATAACAACAAGTTTCAAAATAGCAGCAAATACTTACCCAACCAACCTCTTATGGGCTGGGCATCGTGCTAGGTCCTGAGGGCAGGGGCATGGACAAGACAGATGAGGCCCCTGAACTCAGGAAGTGTACGGTCCCATGGAGGAGACGTAATGAGTTAGAACAAGTATTTTTGGTTGGCAGTAAATACTCTGAAGAAGACAGACCATTGTGCCGGCAAATAGAGGGGAAAGGGAAATCCCATTACGCAGAGAAATCAGGAGGGATTCCTTGAGGAGGTGACTTTGCCCCGAGATCTAAATGCCAAGGAAGAACTGACCCTTCTCAGCACTGGCTGAAGTACATCGTTACAGCATGAAGGCCTCCAGGTGGGCAAAAGCCTGGTGCACTCTTCATGAACAGGGACACCAGGGTGGTGGGACCCTGTGTCTTTTTGTCAGTGATGATCACCTCTTGCTATCCTGGGCAACGGGGTGAAAGGCCACCACCAGGGGTTGGGAGGGAACTATGGCCAGGAGGGCTGATGGGGGGGGCAGTAGGAGGCTTCAGACCATGGCATCTGTTTTCGGGGCTCATGTAACTTACACCAAAAAGCATCCATAGCTGCATTACCACACTCTAGAACTCTGAGCTGGGAACAAAGCAGCTGTCTGAGTCAGAGACTTGGTGTCTGAGTGTGGCCAGAGTGACCAACTTTGCCTTGAAAATGTAATTCTTCAGCGATAGTTCTCTGTTGGGGGCTGTTCTCTATTGATTTGTCTCTTAAAAAAAAAAAAAAAAAGACAATGCAGCGAGAAATAATGATAGAATATTGGAGTTGAAAGAGCCTTTTATGATCCCCAAATCCAGGTCATGGTTGACACATGGCTGACAGAACTGGAGGCCGGAATGGTTAAGGGCAGACTGGTCCAGGAGCTGAGTCCCAAACCCCTTTCCCTGCCCTTGGCAGACATATGCAGAATGTCCACGGAAAGCAGGCCTGGAGGATGGGGAGACTTGAAGGCGTGACAGCTTTGTTCCTGCAGGCATCTGGACTATCCTCGGAAGAGGAATTCTTAAATAATTGGCTCCCTGCCCACTCCACTGGCCCCCTCTTGTCTCATTCTCCTCCAGAAGGCTCAGGGACCCTTCAGCCACTCTGCCTTTTTTCTGCCCTCAAACCCATGAGGCCTGTTCTGTCTCAGAGCTTTTGCTCTTGCTCCCCTCATTGTCAGGAATGTTCTTCCCCTTTGTCTTCACTTGGTTGACTTCTCCTTGTCATTTTGAACCCACAGGGCTTCCATAAACACCTCAATAAATATTCCTCTATTTCGTTTCTTCATAGGACTTAACCACTCTCCAGAATTATTTTGTTGTTTTACTTGTTCGTCTGTTTCTCTCACTAGAATGTTAAGTTGTATGAAAGCAAAGACCTCGCCTCATCTGGCTTGTTCACTTCTCTGTCCCCATTCCTAGGAAGCCACTTAGGACACACCGAACAAACAGTTGTCGAATGAGCAAATGAGTGAATATGCAGAGTGTGAGCCAGGGAGTATTTGGTGTCCTGCACTTGTGAAATAAGACAGAAGGGTACACAATCATGCTTTTAGAGAGCTTGTAGACTTGTTGGGTAGGTGCGTCTGTTAGGATTCTTTCTCTTATGAATGATGGAAAACTTACCTCTCACAGGCTGGCATAATGAAAGGAATTTGTTAGCTCTTGGAATTTATAATACATCCAGAGGTAAGGCAAGTTTCTGGCACTGTCACCAAGAACATGACTTCTTGCCCTCCAGTCTTGGATCTGCCCTTTGTGTGAAGGTATCATCTTTAGGGTCAACAGAGTGACATCTTCCAGAAGCTCCACACTCCTCCTTCATGATCACAAAGGGGCCTCAGCATTTCCAGGCATCTCAGCCTCACAGGTGCCATCCTTGGCCAGGTGCTTGGTGATACAATGGTGAACAAAGTCAGATTGGTCCTGCCTTCGTGAGATTATTGTCTAGCAGGGGAGAGAGACACAAATACATAGAAAATTCCGAGTGTGAACAGTGCTCTCAAGGAGAGGCTGGTGGTGCTCTGTAAGAGCCTGCAATAGGGATCAGACACGGTCTGGGTGGGAAAAGAGCTCCGGGCAGGGAGAGGGTGAGGCCGGCGGTGTGAAGAAGCAGGCTTGCAAGAAGGCCAGCCGGCGATGAGACTGACAAAGTCAGCTCAGGCTGGGTAGGACTCTGGGGAGGTGCAGGCCTGCATACTCCATACAGGCCGCATGCCTCAGCATCCCAGTGCACTGTGGCAGGAACTGTGGGGCTTGCGGGGTTTGCTCAGCCATGGCCATCATTGTCTCATCTGAGGAGGACCAAGGGCACCCGTCTGAGAAAAAGAAGCGCCTGGCGCACAAGTGTTGGCAGGGATTTAATTCATTTGCTTTTCAAAGACAGCCCCCTTCTTTTAGGCTGCCCCCCCTCCCCCAGCCTCAGGTGAACTGGGCTAATATTCCTACCTGCCCCAGGTACTTTCAGAGACTTGTTGGCAGGCGTGTTTGGAATGACACATGGCAAGTTGCTTTGTGAACTCCGTAGTTCAAAACCAAGTTGCTTTTGGGTGTTTTGATTTTCCTTCAACTGTGCAAAGAGATACGGATTCGAGACAGTTTGAAACGACGAGTCTTGGAACTCTGCGGCCAGAAGAAACCTGAGGGAGGGAGCCTTTGGTTAAACTGTGGAAGGTGAGATGTGAATTGTCGAGACTGTCTTCCAGCTGGGGATTTGAGGTCATCTCAAGGTCGGCTACCTCTCCTCCTCTGTGGGCAGTGCGTCCCCTTCATGCCCATTCAGGCTCCAGGAGAAGGAGTAGCCATTGCTCTTCCCACCTGATCGGAACAAACCTGTTGTAGCTGAAGCTCAGGTCTGGACATCGTGGGTGACTTGGCCTCAGCCTCATAGGGAGAGAAAAGCAGAGCCCCAGGGTCTTCTGGTCTCTAGCTCTGTGGCTGCTCCCCTGCTCTCCTCCTCCTCCCTTGCCCCACATGGACCACATTCCAGAAGGCGCCTAAGACCATAGATCTGTCTGATTCAGCCCGTGGAGCATACCACCGGCTGCCCCGTTTGCCTTCAGTGTTTTTAAAAGGGAACTACTGTAGGCAAAGTTGAAGTCTACAAAAGCATCATTGAATAATTGATTAATTCTACAAGTATTTTCTGAGTGCCTTCTTTAAGCCAGACATTGTTCTTTATGTTGAGGGGATAGTGGGAACCCACCACGTAGAGGTCCTTCCCTCAAGGAGCCTACATTCTGCCTGGGGGAGAGAGATGGTTAAGGAATATGTAATGAAGACAAAGAGAGGAAGGTATTGTCATGTACCTGGGTGAATGATGGTGCCATTTTCGGAGGCGAGGGAAGACCAGGGGTGAGTATTATTTTTGCTCTGGGAGTTGAAGATTTAGACTTCCATTTTGGACATACTAACTTTGAAATGCCTTTTGCTCTTCTGAGCAGATACTTTCCTCTCTGCCTCTCTGGAACTCAGTCATCATGGAGCTGTTGTTCATCCGGTCCATATTTCATGCTTGACGACATAAATATTTCCATGAATAATATTCCACTCTGGATGGGCACTTACGTTAGTTCCTTGCTTTTGAGATTACAAATAATGCTGCAAGAATATTTTTATTCTGGCCTCTGTGTGCATATGCAGGGGAGTTTATACTTATAAATAGAACTCTTGGGTTTTGAGGCCATGCATATTTTTTTGGGTAATGGTTTTATTGAGATATAATTCACATATCATTTTAGGAAACACACATTTTCACCTTGTTTTTAAATCATCTGAGACTAGATTTTATTTTTAAGTAATCAGTACATTTTCTTTTTTTTAAAGATACATTTATTTTGAGAGAGAGAGAGAGCGTGCACAGAAGTGGGGGGAGGGGCAGAGAGAGAGAATCTCCAGTAGACTCCCCGCCGACCGCAGAGCCCAACATGGGGCTCAGTCTCATGACCCAGAGATCATGACCTGAGCCCAAACCAAGAATCGGACACTCATCCGACTGAGCCACTCAGGCGCTCACATAGACTATATTTTTTAGAACCACTTTAGATCTACAGAAAAATTGAGCAGAGTACAGAATTCCCATATACCCTCCTCCCCTACTCTTTGTCCTATTATTAACATCTTGAATTAGTGTGGTGCATTGTTACCATTCATGAGCCAATATTGATGCATTGTTATTAACTAAGGTCTCTATTTTACATTACCATTCCTCTTTATGTTATAAAATTGTATGGGTTCTGATAAATGTATAAGGTCCTGTATCCACCACTACAGTATCATACAGAATGGTCTTCATTGCTCTAAAAATCACCTCTGCTCCATTTGTTTGTCTCTGCCCTTCTCTTGAGCCTTTGGCAACTACTGATCTTTTTACTGATTTGTTTCCATAGGTTTGCCTTTTCCTGAATGTCATGTGGTCAGAATCATATAGCCTTTCAGACTGCCTTCTTTCACATAGCAATTGCACTTAAGGTTTCTCCATGTCTTTTTGTGACTTGGTAGCTCATTTCTTTCTGTCACTGAATAATATTCCATTGTCTGGCTGTACCACAGCTTGTTTGTGCACTCTCCTCTTGAAGGATATCTTCCTTCCAGCTTCGATTGCTTTCAATTTTTGGAGATTGTGAATAAAGCTGCTGTAAACATTTAGGTTCAGTTTTTTTGTGTGGGCATATAAGTTTTCAACTAATTTGGGTAAATACCCAAGAGTGTGATTGGTAGACTGTATTCTAGGTCTACGTTCAGCTTTGCAAAAACTGCCAAGCTGTCTTTCAAAGTGGCTGTACCATTTGTGACCCCACCAGCAACACGTGAGAGTTTCTATTGCTCAGTACCCTTGTCAGCAGTTGGTGTTATCAGGTTTTGCGATTTTAGCCATTTTAATAGGTATATAGTGGTATCTCATGGTTGTTTTATTTTAACTTGCAATTCCCTAATGGCATGTGATGTTGAACATCTTTTCAGGTGCTCATTTTTCATCTGTGTATCTTCTTTGGTGAGATGTCTGTTCTGATCTTTGACTGATTTTAAAACTTGGTCATTTGTTTCCTTATTGCTAAGTGTTAAGAGCCTCCAGTGTATTTTAGGTACATATCCTTTATCAGATATGTGTTATACTATGTTTCTTTATGTTTGAAAATGTCTTTATTTAGCTTCATTCTTGAATAATTTACCTGCATATTGTAATATTCTAGTTTGGTGATTATTCCCTATCAGCACTTTTACAACATCATTCCAGTGCCAGGTGGCACCTGTTGTTGCTGATGCAAAGTCTGTTGTCAGTCTAACTATTGTTCCTTTGAGCTAGCTTTTTGTTTTTCTTTCTTTGTAATAGTTTGATATTTCCCTGATGTTTTTTGTTCACTGATTTTACTGATATTTAATATGGTTTCATTTTTGAGTTTCTCCTGTTTGGTATTAGGTATGATTTCTTTTCTCTTATCTGAATACTTGTGTCTTTGTTTAGTTCTGGAGTATTCAGTGATTCTTCTAATACTTCTCTGTTCTCTCAAATTCTCTCCCTCTTGAACTTCTGTGAGACAGGGCTCTTATTCTTTCCTCCATATCTAAAAACTTTGGATTCTCGGTTTCCATTTCTTTATTTCTCTGAGGTCCACTCTGAGTCAGGCCTTCAGTCCTGCCTTCCTAGTCATCAATTCTCTCTTTGGGGTTTTGTTGAACCCATCTGATGAGTTATTTATTTCAACAGCTATATATTTTATTTTAAAATTCATATATATATGTATATATATGTTTTTAATCTTGTTCTTTTTTATGAGATGTGTTTTGTGGTTTCCATTTCTTCTGTCTCACTGAACATATTAACATATTTTCTTAAAGTCTCCTTTCTGTTTAACTTGTTATTTTTTCCTTCCATTTTTTGCACTGCAGACTTTATCATGACTGTTTTGTTGTGTTTTTTTTTATTTTTTAATTTTTTAAAGATTTTATTTATTCATTTGAGAGAGAGAGTGAGAAAGAAAACATGAGCGGGGGATAGGGGCAGAGGGAGAGGGAGAAGCAGACTCTAGGCTCAGCAGGAAGCCCGATGTGGGGCTTGATCCCAGGACCCCAGGATCATGATGTGATCTAAAGGCAGACTCTTAACCCACTGAGCTCCTCAGATGCCCCTTGTTGTATATTTTAATATTTCAACTGTAAGTTCATCTTCAGTGACAGTGTCTTTCCTTGGGAGTCCTACATAAGTTCTTGAAGGCAGTGTAGCTCAGCGCATAACAGCAAGTCGAAAGATTTGGAAGCCTATTTTGAAAATCTGACTAAAATCGGAGATTATTTATTTATTTATTTATTTAAGGATTTTTAGAAAAAAATATCTATTTATTTGACAGAAGAGAGAGCACAAGCAGGGGGAGCCACAGAGGGAGAGGGAGAAGCAGGCTCCCCGCTGAGCAGGGAGCCCGATGCGGGGCTCGATCCCAGAACCCTGGGATCATGACCTGAGCTGAAGGCAGACGCTTAACCGACTGAGCCACCCAGGCGCCCTGAGGTCATAATTCCACCTTCTATAGAAAGTCACTTAAGCAGGTGATGATAATTTGTCCCCAAAAAGCTAATCCATATACAATAAAACATGTCCTTAAAATTATCCTACTTTGCTTCTTTCATTATTTGAGGAGAGGGGGTATCCATGAAAATAGAGTTTTTAATGATAAAGAAGCCCTTCAAAAATTGCCCCCTTTTTGCTTCAGAAACCACATTTAATACCACAGAGTCTTGAAGTAATCTATATTTGTTTGGCTGGGCCTTCCAGGTTTCATGGATTATGGGCCAGTCCTAAGTGAATTCCTTGGCTTGAGATCCACACATCATGTGAAGAACATCCTCAGGAATCCACAGTCTTACAAAATTTAAGCTTCTTTCTGTGTCTTGTCCCCAGGGAGTGAGCAGAGATACTCTGGGCCTGTTTTCAAATCTGAACCTTCCAGGCCACTGGTTTCATGCAGGGAGGTCTTTGAGAGTTTCCTGGCCAAGGGCCTGTGACCGTGGTGGCTGCTTGCTCATGTTCCTGTCACAGTGGTTCTCAAGATGGGCTACACATTGGAATCACCAGGGAACTCTAGTGTCTTGATGCCTAGACCCCCCCCCCCCCCGACCCCCAGAGACTTTTTTAAAGCTCCCGGCTGATTCAAAATGTGCAGCCCAAGTTGAAAATCATTGCCTTGTAAGCATATGCCCAGTTCCCCAGTTTTCTCTTACTTTCATTTTGTTGTTGTTATATTACATTTAGTATTTTCTGTCTTTTCTGTTTTTTGTGGGGTTGAGTGGTGGTCAGGGGGGTTGTATACCTGCATTAGTTCAGGTTACCATACTGACCATAAACAAGAGGCACCAAATTTTAACCAGCATGCTTAGATAAAAGGATGCAAACAGAAGGTTTCAAGAGGCCTCCCTGGCTTATTGAATTCTTCCTGCAATTTTTTAATTTCTCTGCAAAAGATAACTTTTTTTGGCACCCGCCTTCCTTCATTTCTTTCAGCATGTGTCCTTATCACATATCTTTAATTAAAATGAATTTATAGTTTGGGGCTAATTTTGAGTTAATGGCATTCTCTGCCTTCTCCTTTGTGATACAAATATTTGAACATATTCTGTAGTTAGAGAATATATTACAAAGTAAGTTAAATTTAGGGGGCATACATGTAGGAGATTTTAAATGTCACATAAATGATGGAAATTGTGTCTTGGGAGGGTTGGATAAAGTAGATTGTTTAAAAAATCAAGGCAAAGAGTGATATTTAAAAGGGTGGCAGTTTTTCTAGCTGACTTAAGGAAATACATTTGATATAAATGTGATTTGTGAAGTGGAAAGAGGGCAATTTTTGAAGGGGTTCTTTGTTATTAAAACCTCTGTTTTCGTGGATACTTTCTCTCCCCAAATAACGAAAGGATCAAAGTACAGCAGTTTGAAGGATATGTTTTATTGTAGATGGATTTTTTTTTTTTAGGACAAATTGTCATTATTTGCTTAAGTGACTTTTTATAGAGGGTGGGGTTTAAGAGGAATAATCTCTGTTTATAGTCAAATTTTACAGGTTTTTAAAACTGCAGACTTGACTCTGGTCTATGCTGAGCTACATCTGCACATAATTGTAACCATAGACACTTGTGTCCCTAAGTATGTACATCTGCAAATAATTGCACTTTCAATTGCCAATGCACAGGATGGGTTTTAGGCTATGTCTAAATAAGAACAGTGGGGAGATGAAGCAATTATCTGGATAATTCAAGCCAAAAAACAAGAGTTCCCCATGTTATATCTTCAATTTTCTGGATATTTCAGTTGAGGGGTTGTTTTGATTGAAATCATCTGAGTAATTGCCATAGTTTTCCACTTCACTTTGAATGTGTAAACACAGCTGTTGTATGATTGACATTCTGTTTTCTTTTTTTTTTTTTTAAGTCTCCCTTTTGGAAATCACCATTTTTCAAGATCAAAACTTTTGCTCAGGGATTGTGTACTTGAACCCACTTTTCGGATCCTTAGATATGACCTACTGCCTTCCAGTGAAAATGGCTCGGTAGCAAGGTGATTTTCCTAATTCTTGTGTTGAAGAATCTTGTTTCTGGATCTAGTGGTATTTCTAGGTAGCCTCAAAAAAGTAGACAATAATCTAGCTAATGCTACGGCATCCTGCCCATAAAAAAAGCTTGTCTTCACCTATATCCAGTGATCACAGATAGCATGGCCAAAACTTCCGTGTTTAGAAAAATACCCAATTTGACCATCCTGTCGGTTCCAGATGGTACCTGCATCTGATGAGTCTCCATTTACTGCCAGTGTGGAATCTCAGCCAATGCATTTTAATTCCATCCCCAAACTCATCTGCATCATGTGGCAATATGTATTAATACCCATTGAGCTGCTGCTTGGATCAGCTGAGGATGCTAATCTGGTAAAGGGAGACAATGTGGAGACACTCAGCTGGGAGGCTTCTGAGACCTTCTGAGACTCTGCATTTTTGCATCTGAATGAAGGCAGGGTAAGAACTGAGAAATTGTGTGGTTGAGATTTGTTTTGACAGGTTTGGTTCTCCAAGGCTTCTCTCTGTTTTCTCAGTCTCTTCCAGACAATTTGAAATGCTCACAAGATAGTTGGACAAAAACATGGGGACCGTGATCCTCTTGGTGACAAGTTCTTGGAAACATGTAAATTGGTTTTCTCCCCCTGTTGTTGGTTTTAGAAGTTCTTTAAGTTCTTCTGGCAAAACACACCCTGTCATTTCAGTATCCGAGAGCATTGTTTTGCAAAACCACACATGTTTTAGAAATCCAATGTTGTTATGAAATTATAATTATCCATTATGTAAAAATAGGTGTGTCTTAAGTAAGGACTTGTTTCTGAGGACTGGGAACCATTTTATTTATCTATTAATCACTTTAGCACGGAGAGTGAGAACATAGGGTCTGGAGCAGATGGTTACGTGTTAGGTCCCAACTCCGTAAGTCTTAGCTGGATAAGCATAACCTCTCTTAGGCCTCAGTTTTATCATCTGTAAAATGGGACGATCTTAACTGTACTTACCTTATGGGATTATCTTGAAGATTAAAAGCTTGGTGTCATCCCTGGCATAGAGTGAGTGCTCTGTCTTTTAGCTGGTATTCATTTATTCCTTTCACTCTGCAGACATTTGTGGGCAATGCCAGGTTGCAGAGATGCATGACTTTGTCTGTCTTCATCAGCAAGCGGCTCAGGGGCTAATGGGTTAGAAAAGCAGGTGAAAGCTACCTGTGCTACGCTGTGGTGACTGGAGGGCAGATAGACATACCCCTTCTAGTTGTTTCCCCCCTATTTGAGGGCGTTCTCTGGGCTCTGCACAAGTGATGCTGTCAGGCAGCTATGAAGGACAAAAGTTTAAAGTGAGTCATTCACTCTTTAGGTGAAATGGTAGGACCTGACCTCTTGAAGAGAAATCCATCTCTAGAAAATGTCTTTTTGTGAATTTGGTTTTGTTACTATTTGTGAGAAAGAAAATAGTCATTTGGTGCCAAGGAGCCAATCTTTTTTTTTTTTTTTAAGATTTTATTTATTTATTTGAGAGAGAGAGAATGAGAGAGAGAGAGAGAGCATGAGAGTGGGGAGGGTCAGAGGGAGAAGCAGACTCCCTGCCGAACAGGGAGTCTGATGTGGGACTCGATCCCGGGACTCCAGGATCATGACCTGAGCTGAAGGCAGTGGCTTAACCGACTGAGCCACCCAGGCGCCCCCAAGGAGCCAATCTTAATTTCTGCTGTGTGAGGAGGTGGGTGGGGCACCGTCCGAGCCCTGAAGATGGGAGGCAGGTTTGAAGTAAAGAGCCTGGTGTTGGGCAAGGAGGTGTCACCACCCAGCAATGGAGTGGTGGAGCCGCCGCCTGTCACGGTCACAGCGATGGGGTAAGAGGCGGGTGCGTTAGGTCAGCCTGTGGCACAACAGTGGGGGCTTTGTCCTGAAGACTCACGATTATGGCGGCTGCTTCCTAAAACTCAAAAGTCACTTGGATTTTCTTGGTGGCTTGATGAACCAGATATGGAATTTTAAAATGCAATGGCTTCCCATTTTTTAGAACACACTGCAGAGAAATCAGACGAACACCCGCTGTAGATGTCTTTTTTCCTTGTACGAAGTGCTGTGATTTCCTGGATCTTGTGAAGCTCTAAGGGACATGTTGGTTGTGACCTTTTAGTCTGATGACCCCCTACTCACGTAATGAGGAGCCATGCTAACAGGGCTCTACTGTGCAACACTTTCGAAGTTGCTTTCATTTTTTTGCTGGAACTTAACTCTTCAAAAATTTTGTTAAATTCTGGGAGACTTGGTTATCGGTTTAAGGTTTTGTTTTCATTGCTAGCTTAAAACAATATCCCAAGTATAAATTATCTTTTAACGAAGACCAGTAAACCTTCTTTTGTTGAAGATGATATTTGTCTATCACAAGATAAATAATCATTTAAATTATTACTGTGGCAGGGGAAACTATTTAAAAAAGAATTTCATTCTAAATGTATGACAAGACTAAATTAGTATTTAGGAAGTACTGAAAAGAATTCATTGTTAGGTTACGTTTTTATCTTACATCCTATCTGGCTTTCTTCCTTTAATTGAATGTTATTATTTTGGACCTCATAATATTTGCTGTGGGTAAAATAACAATAACTCATTAGATTCACTGCCTCTGCATGAGATCAATAACAAAATTTCCATTATTTATTTTCCCAAAAGACCTCTAGACACTGTACTTCCAGCATGTTATAAAGGAAAGGGATTTTATAATGATTTACTTTAAAAAGATTTTCACCTCTGATATATATCCAGCAAAGCCCCGCTAGAATTGCACTGTGATAATAATAATTATAAAACAAAAATGTCAAGAAATTGTTCCATCGTGATCTGCATTTTGACTATACGTGAAACCCGAGAAATTCAAGGCGGCATGCAAAGCATAACAGTGTTTAGACCCAGGCTTTGTTTGAGCAAAATTTATTAACTGGATGTGTTAGGAAGAACGTAAATATAAACATTTTTAGTGGAAACCCACAAATAAAGATGAACATGTTTGTTCATTGATTGGCTAGCTGACTTCTCTTTCTTTCTGGACATCTTGGTAAAATAAATTTTCCTCTTTGCTTCTAATACAGTTGGACGTGGCTCATGATACTCCTGCTCTGAGATTTCTATTCCACAGGTCTCAGTATGAACCCAGCAAAGAAAATGAAAAACAAAACACAGAAGCTTTCAAAGTTTCTCACTTTAGGGGAATTGCAAATGCTAATCCTATAGCTAGCGAGCCAGCTTTAAACGTGGGCAAAATTTATAGATTTTTTTTTTTTTTCTGGTATTGCAGCCTTTAAAAGGAACGGTCATTTGTTTTGCATGTCAGTAGTTTAAAATTAAATGTGGAGGAAGAGATTTAAATATTCTGTCTCAGAAAAATCTGTAAGGTCCCATAGATTTTAGATTAAATGGATTAGATTAGAATAATTACAGAGGACATTATTCCTTCATTGAGCAGATTACAACCAATTAAGTTGTAATTCTGAGGCTTTGTTAAATAAATATCCCTTATCATCAAACAGGACAGCAAAGTGTCAGAGAAAAGACCGGTGTCAGTTTCCCCAATGCAGTCAGTCACTTTTCAGAAATTGCACATGGACGCAGAATATATTCAGAGAATGTGGACAGGAAATGGTGTACGTCGCATACTGGGTAATTTGAAGTCTGGGCCTTCCGAAGGCAGCTGTTGGTATCTTTTGAGGGACATGGAAGGCTGAGTGCAGATGGCAACGTCTGCGATGTGCTTTCAACACTTACAAGTCAGAAAAAGTAAACCATTCGGATACCTCGTGAGGTCAGATGGAGGTTACCTTCAGGCCAGCATTCCCTGGGGCCGGGAACGTTGAAAGACACAGCTCTCCTGTCGTCAAATGCTGCACCTTCCCAGCAACTGCTCAAAAAGAGCATGCGAAGAAATCAGCTGTGTTTGAACGCACTTAATGTTGTATATAATTCTGGTGTTAAATTTATTGGAAGGCGCAGACTAATGTAAAACACAGTGTAAAAACGAGGCTACATGTATCAGCTTTCTGGCACATTTGGAAGGAGTTGAAGGGTTTCGGGGCATCTGCACCGTGGAGGAGAGCCGGCTGTGTAGCCCCCTGAGAGGGGCGGGGACATGGGCCATCTCCACTGTAGTGACGTTCATGTGTGTCCCTGTGACGCCCGGGGAGCTGGGCCCAGGTTTTGTTGGCCCTCAGGGACACTTTCCCCTCTCCCTGGTGACCTTGTTGAGCAAACCCTGGGGCTTTACACTTGTATCCATTCTAGCATGTCCTTTACCCAGGACTGGAGTAAGATTAAATAATGTGTGGGGATCAGGCAGGGCCTGGGTCTATGCAGGACCCAGGAACGGCTGAAAATGTCTGTGTGCTATACCATTCTGCTAATACCCAGGAGTGGAGGTTTGTGGCTGCAGGTCCCTAGAGAGTGAAAAGGAAGTTCAGTGAGAGAGAGAAGGGTGCAGGAGAGGGAGCAGAATCGTTCCTCTTGTTGTTGTGTTTTGCTATTGTTTTCTTGGTTCATTCATCTATTTGCCAAGTATTTATGGCTTGTCTCTGCACACCCAGTGTTGTTAGAACGAGGGGCACCTGGGTGGCTCAGTCGGGTTGAGAATTCAACTCTTGATTTCCTTTTAGGTCAGGATCTCAGGGTGGTGAGATGGAGCCCCTAGTCAGGCTCCACCCTGGGCGTGGATCCTGCTTAAGATTCTCTCTCCCCCTCTGCCTCTGCCCCCCCTGCCCGTCCCGGCTCATGTGCGCACTCTCTCTTTCTCTCTAAAAAAGGGGGGGGTTGCTGGTGGGTTAGGCTTGAATCTGACCAACTTTAGCTGAAGGGCTTCCTCTGCCACTTTCCAGCTGTGTGACTTTGGACAAGTCACTTAACCTCTATGAGCCTCAGTTTTTCTCATCTGTAAAATGTAATAATGGAAACTTTCATGTGTCCCATCAGTAGAAGTGTGGTTAAATATTTTATGGTCCAGGCACAGAGTGGAATGCTGTATAGCTGTAAAGAAGTATGAGATGACTTTCTATGTAAACACCTCTAAGATCAGTAAAAACTTCAAAGTGCAGAGGAACTTACATAATATGATACCTTTTATGTAGAACACCAGGATTCTATAAACATAAACTTTGGATGGCTATGTAAAACACTTATAATAATAGTCATATGTGAAGGGGGTATGGGAACTTGGCATATGGGGAATGGAATGAGAAGGAGACTTCACCGTCTATCTTTTTTTTGGTATATTTGGACCACATAAATATATGTGAAATACTATATTATTTATGAAATAATAATAGTACACTTATGAAATAATAGTAGTACAGCTTTGTAAGTTTGTTGTGAGGATTAAATGAGATAATGCCCTTATCTCAGTGCCTTGGTCAAAATAAGCATTTCACTGACATTATTATTGTGGTGGTAGTGTTGAAACAAAGTTACATATACGAAGTAAACTTTTCCTGTTTAGTGGAGAACACAGATAATCACAGGATATAACCAATGTGCTGGTGGGGGGTGGGAGAATGTTCCGGAAGCATGGATGAGGTTGCATCTCAGCTTTTGGGGGAAGAAAAGAGCCTCACAGATGTGGTGACCAGACTGCACCTTCATTTTCTTCCTTCATCTCCTTTCTTGATTAAATAAGTGTGTTATTTAATTCTAACAGTTACTCCTTCCCTCATATGGGATACACATAGTGTATGTTTCATTTGTATATATTTGGAGATTTATTCAATAGTTTTCATCAGTGCCTGCTTTTAATCATCTTTTTTTCCCTCTGGGTCTGTTTTTTCCTAAATCACCTGCCTCCTGGAAATCAGGAACCATATTAATTTAGCTTGTTTTCTTCATAGTAATTTGTTCATACTTGGTAATTTTTGTAAATAGGAAACAGTATGCACTTTTTCTCCATCTGAGAAGGTACTGGCAACCTTCTTTGTGGGAATGGATGGGAAGTTTTCCACCCCAGGCCCCTCTCTCTGCTGAAAGGGACTTCTTGTTCCCAGTTCTGTGGTTCCTGGCAAAGCACCCAAAATTGTTTGGACCAGGCATGGGAGGGAGTGCCTGCCCCATTATTGTAGGGCGGGTTCCTTCTGGGGATCTTGGGCAGGGGTGGTTATCCCAGGAGGGCACAAGGGGGCGCCCACGTTCATGGCGTGCAGGTTATGTGCTTGAAACAAATGCCAAAGCATTTGAAGATCCTGACCAGAACAGAGGAGACCTTCATTGCTCCCTTTGTTGGACTCCACCTCTGTCACTGTCCTGAAGGGCAATGACAAAGCTCACAGAGGTGGTGTCTTAGCACAGGCTGCCATAATAAAAACCATAGACTGGGTGGCTAAACCAACAGAAATTTATTTCTCCCAGTTCTGGAAGTTGGGAAGTTCACCATCGTGGTGCCAACAAGGTAGATTTCATCCTGAATCTTCTCGGGGTTTGCAGGTGGCTGTCATCTTGCTCTGTGCTCACATGACTTCTTCGTGCTGCTCAGGGAGAAAAGAGAGAAAGCAAGCTCTTTGGTGTTTCTTTGAAGAGCACTAATCCCATTATGAGGGGGACTTCACCTAAACCTCATCACCTCTCAAAGGCTTCCCCTCCAGATTCCATCACCCTGGGGGATAGGGTGTCAACATAATGAATTTTGGGAGGACATAAACATTCAGTCCTTACCAAGTGGAATGGATATTTGTCAGTTTGGGGGAGGGCAAGTTGCTGACGCTGAATGATAGTGGACTCCACCCTCTCACCAACTGTGTGGCAGCCACAGGCCAGATCTGCTTTCTCCGTTCGGATTAGGGTTTCACGGGTTGGGGGTTGGTCATGAGGGGGATGGGCAGGAAGTTTCTCAGTGCTCAGAGGTGCAGGGACCTTTTGTACAGGACTTCAACAAGATGTTTAGATATCTAATCAGATGTTGTCAGTGCCATTTTACTCATTGTTAGGGAGAATATATGCGCTCTGAGATTCATTTCTTACGAAAAGAAACTGTGGATCAGAAAAAGAAACTTTAATTTAACAACCTAGGGAGAATCTGGCTTATCATAAATTTTCAGATAAGCTGCAGTGACCATTCAGCTGCATGCTTCTTGCCTTTGGCTGGCCTTGGTAAACCAGCTCCAAAAGAATGGTTTGGTTTGCTTGTCTGCTGAGAGCGGTACAGATGTCCCCGATTCCTGGGTCCGGAGAGTGAATATTGAGATTTTCCTAGTGTTACTCTGCACCACTCTGGGGATCCATGTTGGGGCCCTGAGTAATACATTTTTTCTAAGTGTGGAGTGTTTTACATTAAATAATGTTTGTATATATGAGGAGGGACATTAAGAGGCCAAATGCATTGCCCAAGGCCACTGAGTGATCTAGTGGAGGGCGTGACTAGGTTTACAGACCCTTGTCTATGAGGAGTTTGCTAAATTGGATCCAAATGGATGGACCTCCCTTGAGTGAGGTCTCTCTTGATGTGTGTTTTAAGTTTAAGCTATACTCTGAGGTTTCAGAAACACCCATCCCGGAGGCTGGCTAAATTTTAGGATGCTAGCCCCTATTTCTCCACACCAGTTGGAGCTGGTTTCTCCTTTATTTCACTAGATTCCCAAGATGCTGTCCAGTTCAAAGTAGTTTTGACCCCAGCCAGATGAGAATTGAATGGGTACCCGTAGCTAGAAGTTCTTCCCAGGACTTTAAAGGCTTCACTGGATAGGGAAAGTAAGGTAACCTGGTTGTAGGCATTTTCCTCAAAGGTAACCAAGAAAAAAAAAAAAAGGCAGTAGGGTAATCAGAGCTGTGTTCTGGTTTAGCACACACACACACAAAACTGCATTCATTCATCAGGGTCGGAAATATAAGTACAGTTTTACCTTCTCCCATAGAGTAGGGAGATTTAAAATGCTCATTCAACCCAGGGACTGAGGAGAGAGACAAAAATAGTCATATCCAAAAATGAATCGACCTGCAGCTGCCCATTCCCATCCTCCGTGTCAGGGAACATTGATTATAGTAAATGACGGAATCTTTCCCAAAGCCATGTTCAGTGAGGTCTAAGGAAAATAATTATTTTTCCCCCTTTTATGTAAGATGGGCCTTTATACATAATTTGTGTTGGGGAAAAATGAAAAATCAAGTGTATTTGTTAGAAGAAACCAGGCAAAGTATAATTGACCCTTGAACAACATAGGTTTAAACTGCGCAGGTCTAGTTATATGTGATTTTTTTTCCCGTATGGTTCAGTACCACGTGTATTTGCTCTTCCTTAGGATTTTCTTTTCTCTGGCTTACTTTGTTGTAAGAATACAGTGTGTAATACATATAACATACAAAATATGTGTTAACCAACTGTTTATGTTATTGGTAAGGCTTCCAGCAAACTATAGTAGTTGAGCTTTGGGGGAGTCAAAAGTTAAACGCAGATTATCGGCTGTACAGCATGGGTGCCCCTAATCCCCAGGTCGTTCAAGGGTCACCTGTATTTAGATGGTTTGGTTTTCAAAGAAGAGCCAGTTGGTCAGGACAGATGCCTTTAAAGGAGCCATGGGTGTGTATACCAAGGAGTTTGTGGGCTGGACCAGGGCAGGCTGCAACACTGTCTGCCCAGAGGGCCTGCCTGGAGAGATCATTAACTGGATTGCGTTGGAGATGCTGGGAATGAATCCTGGGAACTCCGTAAGGCAGGGAATCCTTACATTTTAATATGCTTACACACTGCCAGGTGTACTCAGAAAGCTGACTCACTCAATTAAAATTAATTATACCTTTTTAAATAATAACAGGAAAGAACTAAAGACTGACTTGTTAAGATTCTGGTTTAGGCCTGAACTTAAAATAACTTGTTCTTTGACCTGAACTAGCACACTATATTTAACTAAAGGCCAGAGATCTCTGTGCCGCCCCTCCCCCCCCCAGCAGGAAAACACATGAAAAGTGGGCTTTCTAGCAGTTACCTCTGACAGATGGGGCCTCAGACCGGTGACAACGCTTGGCGGGAGCCCCTGGGAAGATCAGAGGCTTTGATACCCCAGAACTGAAGGTTGTCCCACATCCCTCCTGATTACTTTTGAACACCTTTGAGGAGTTTAATGATTAAAATATGTTCCACTTCAGAAACCTTCAGAACAAGCTGTAAAAAGTAATTTGCAATTCTCCCTTTCTCCATATCTCTGCTGAATGTGGTGTTTAATTACTCTGTAATAGCTTTTGTTCTGATTTGTTACAAAAATAGACAAGTTCTTTATCATCATTAAACACCAGGATTAGTATTTTTTTAAAATTAGGGATCATTTAAATATCATAAAAGGTTTCAGGAAAAATGGCAGAGAACTTTTTTTTTGAGATATGAAATTTTAAACACAATGCTTTGATATTTACAATAAATGGATTCATTCAAATGGTGTATATTTAAAGAAAAGTCAAGGCACTAAAATACTCATCTCTTTAAATCACCCACCAGCTATTTAAGACAAAATCCTGGAGGGTTGCCAAATTATACTCTGTAATGTAGATTCCCCAGAAGGATGAAATCGCTAGTGTTTTTGCTCACATTATTTCTGAATAATATGAAGTATGTTTAATTTTTTAATGTGTTTATTTTAACAGTGTCCAGAGTCCAGCAGCAGGGTTGGCTGCTTGGCATAAAGGGCCAACACCCTTACCTGAAACGCCCACCTGTTTGATGTAGCCTCCTTGGTTGTTCTCTCCCTCCTGGGGTCCTGGGTGGATCCTGGTAGTAACAGCAACTTGTCCACCATAGACACAGCCACATCTTAGGGAAATCCTTATAAAATGGTCCTGTTTGTAGAAGGAAGTGCCCTTGATTCACAGCTAGGTAGAATTATTTTTAAATAAGCTTGCATGTCCAGGTCTTGGTTTAGGTGTTGTGGAAATGTGAAGTAATGCCTGTCACAGGGCATTAGCTTTTATATTGTGGTTAGAATTTAAATTTATGGGTATATTCCAGCAGATTGTTTTTCTTCACTAAGCAGGTGAATTGGGAAAAGGTTAGCAGCTGTTTTTAGTTAAGACAAAGGTCTAGAATCTGGAAAGGGGAAAAGGGGAATACTTTTTAAGAAAGGAAAACGTTATTTCATCAAGGTAGCATTCAGAACAAGAAGCTTTCATTTGAATTTACCTAACATACACACACTGAAAAAAAAACACTTCCTATGAATTGCATCGTTTGAATCGGCAACAAGATCCAAGTGATCTTAGGACTAGTTACCTCCATGCTTTGTATGACACAAAGGCACATTTGCTGTGGTGTGTACAAATTTATAACTTTTAATTCTAACGTTTTAGAGGTAGATGTGGTTTCAGCAATTATTTAGTTCAACATTGCTTAAGACATGGGGGGACTGAGGGTCCTGTGACTCATGCCATAGAGCCAGCTAATGAAAACGCTGGGACGGGAAATCGAGGCTGTTGGCTAAATCTCAGACCACACTGGCTCTTGGAACAGTCCTGAGGACAGGTTTCGTGCCTGCTTGGTTGCCTTCTCCATGACCCATCTGCTGTTGGTGGTCCCTATACCTCTTTCAGGAAGGATCCCTTTTGAGGGATCAAAGCACGACTGTGAACATTTTACTTCCTTGTTCAGAAGTCTTCTTGGCTCCCCCTGGAATGAATTGAAAATGTACAAAAATATTTTGAAAATAGGAAATAAAATCCAAATTTTCCTTAACATCACGTTCAGAGTCTTTCCCAAACTGTCATCTGTCCTACCTTTCTAGCTTCCTCTCATTCCCTTGCCCCCTACGAACACAAAGATGCTTCCTTCTTCCAGAGATGTTCTGTATTTCCACATCCCCATGTCTTCCTTCGGCTTCTGCTTTGAGTGTACGTCCTCTCTGAAGCTTACTGAATTAATTGCTGTGGCTTCTGCTTACAGGGAAAGGAACATTTTTCTTGCCTAGAGCTTTGACTATTTTTTGTCTTTCGGTGGTGTGTGTGGGTATGTGTGTGCATGCATGCCTGGTTTCTTCAGTAGAGGGTAGGGGCTCTGGCCTGTTTATGTGCATGGCTACTGTCTAGTAGTTGCTCAATAAATATTTCTAGAATGAAGCCAGTCTTGTTTATATCATCAAGAACTCTTACCTCAACTAGCCAGAGAAGCTAGATTTCAACAGAGAATCGACATATAGCAGCCTTTGTGTATATGTATATTCATTGTAGCACATTTCCAGAAACTCTTGGGGGGCAAAGGGTTCCCATCTTGGGAGGCCACACCACGTAGTGAGCAAAACTTGAACTTTGTCGTAAGAGAGACCTGATTTTAAATCCAGCTCTTACATTTTCTATCACTGTGACCTTGAACAAGTTACCAGTCTCTATTTCCTCATCTCTAAAATGTGATAATGCTATTTACCTTTCAGGGATGCTATAAGGATTAAATCGGAAAATACATGTGATGTACTTGGGGCAGGCACTCAGGAAATGGTGGTAAGAATCATCATGATGGATCAGGAATCCCTTTAGTTAGGAACCACACTTTAGGGGCGCTAGGATGGCTCAGTCAGTAGAGAGTGTGGCTCTTGATCTCAGGGTGGTGAGTTCGAGCCCCACATCGGGTGTAGAGATTGCTTTTAAGTAAAAAATCTAGGGTCACCTGGGTGGCTCAGTTGGTTAAGCATCTTGATTTTGATTTGTATCTTGACTCTTGATTTTGGCTCAGGTCATGATCTCAGGGTCGTGGGATTGAGGCCCATGTTGGGCTCCGTGCTCAGCTCAGAGTCTGCTTGTCCTTCTCCCTCTGCTCTTCCCCCATTCGCTCTCTCTGTCTCTCTCTCAAATAAATAAAGCTTTTTCTGAAAAAAGTAAAAAGTCTTAAAAAAAGGGAACAACCACACTTTAGACAAGGTTGTAAATCCTCAGTTACTTTATTTGCTTCACTGATGCCCTTTGGGTTGATGAGATTAAGCATGGACAGAGCGCTTCAGAAAGTTGTCAGATGGGTGGGTGACTACTCCCTTGGATAGATGGTTTGGTAAAGTACAAAATGGCCAAAAGAAGCTCCTGGGGAATTTTAAGTCAAAGTCACAGCTAGCAATTTCCAGGGAAATCTAGGGAAAAGGCAGGCTCCCAAGGGGTGCTAGGTGGGGATACATAATACTGTGGAACAGCCTCCCCTCCCACACAGGTATTTGTATCAGTGAGAACTGGTTAGGATAAACTATCATCTCACCTTTACAGAAAAAAGAAGAGGGGCAAGGATGCCACCAGGGCCTCCAGCTATGCAGCCCTCCATCATTAACTGAGCCCTAAGGGTATCCAGGCACTAACAGATTTCCTTAAAACATGTCATTAGGGGGCAGGGCAATCCTACAGCTTATTGTCTGTATAGAAGCAACATGGGTCTGTGTATGTTTTAAACTAGGAGAGGAACAACCTCCTCATCTTCATTAGTCACTCCAAGTATCTGTCCTTTATTGAACACATCATGCAGCAATTAAGGGAGTTTGGGGAGGGTTCAAGTCCTAGGAATAAGACTCTGAGAACACTGCCCTTCCTTTCCCTAATCTCCTTCCACAGAAGAGATCTGTCTGATAATTATTGTTGGTGCTCAGCTGCACCAGCTGAAGATTCTGTAGGACCAACAAGAGCATAAAGAATCAACCCAGAGCACTGACTCCTTCTCCATGTCCCAGTGCTCTGATGCAGTTTGTACTAGGTCATTCCATAAAAATACTTGAGCTTTGTCTTGGACAGGTTAAGCCAGCTGTTTTGGCGGTGCACTCACTGCCCTGGTCCCTCCACCTCATTGCCCGACCGTCGCACTGTTTGGTTGTATATAACCAGTGTGTTAGTTTTCCATTGCTGCTCTAACAAATTTAATAACTTAACCAATTCAAAATTATTGTAGTTCTTTAGGTTGGAAATCTGGTATGGGTCTTCCTGGGCTAAAATCAAGGGCTGTGATTTTTTTTTTTTTTTTCCCGGAGACTCTAAGGGAGAATCCATGTCAGTACCTTTCCCACCTTCTAGAGGCCACCTGCATTTCTTGGTTGCTGGCTCCCTTCCTCTGTCTTCAAAGTCAGCAATGTGGCATCTCCCTGGCCCTTTTTTCTGCCTGAACATCTCTCTTGGGAAGGGTTCTCAGCTTTTAAGGATTCAAAGTGATGATAGATTGGGTCCACCCAGATAATCCAGGATCATTTCCCCATCTCAGGATCCTTAATTTAATCATATCTGCAAAGTCTCTTTTGCCATGTAAGTAACATAGCCACAGGTTCTAGGGATTAGAAGATGGACAACTCTAGGGGGTCATTATTCTGCCCACCTTAGCAGAGACAGAGAATCCTAGTGCAGGGCTGCCCAGCTGGGAGATGATTAAAACCCCTTTAAATCTCTTCCTCAGAGGCCTCCCGATTTTTTGGTAGCCTGCAATGACATTTCCATCATAATTCCTTTAACTTTCCAAATCACACCACCCAGGGCTTTCAAAAGCAGCCAATTGCTCACTGACTACCCAGCCTGGGAGATAATGGGAGGGGAGGGAGGGGAGCGGAAAATGACGTTTTGATTACCCAGGCCCTGAAACAGTCCGTCTAGAAATAGCCATGTTACAGCCAGTTCTTTTGAAACTCTAAGGCAGGTACATTTTGTAACAACTGCTATAATTTGAAGATGTCTCAAGCCACAAACTGGCTCCAGAAATGAGCTTTGTTCTTTATAGCACACTTTGCCCCAAACACAGGCCCTTTAAAATAATTTGATAGGCACTTACTGCGCAATATCCTAGAGGGCAGAGATTATGGTACATTCGTCTTTGTATATGCCCAGTACTGATCACAATGCGTGTCTGCCCTAAGTGCTGGGACAAGACTGGTAGATGGCACGCTCTCTCATGAATGAGCCCGTGGAAGAAGAGGCTCTCACGTGACAGGACACAGAATTGAGCACGTTCTCCACTTCTACCCATTGAGCCCTCCGAAGAAGTTAAAGGACTGAGAAATTTTGTCTCTGCTTCCATAATGCATTCTGTAATGGAGGCAATCAAGTCAATGAAACTGTCTTCTATTGCAGTTTACTGGAGCTTCTGAACAAAAGCAGGTGCAGGAATTTGAGAGTATCTCATTTGAGGAGGCAGGATTCTAGTTCATATATCATTTAAAAAAAAAATCACCCTCACCTTGTCCCACAGAACACAGTGGGGAGTAGTGTTTGTGGAATGAGGGAATGATGGTATAGCTCGTTGCTTGGGAAGGACGGTAGCTTTGGCGCTCGGTAGCATCGAGTTGGAATCACGGCTGTGCCACTTACCAGCCCTGGCCATGTTACTTCGCCTCCAAACCTGATCTCTTAACTCCAGAGAGCAGGAAGGAAAGCATCCGTTGGTTGACACGGTTCTTTGGGCATTGGTGGGACGGAGAAGAAGCAACCAGACATGTTTTTAGGGGTCTTGGCCCTGGTGCCCAGTGACGACATCTTTATCACCAGACCCTGCCACACTGGGGTCCATTTCTGTTTCCTCTCTTGGGGCACAGACATGCCTCTGGATTTTGTATCAAGTTTCAGCAGGGCCCGAGACCTGGACCTTGCCTCTGCCTCATAGACCCTGTTCTTATTACCCTGGACATGGAGATCAAAGACGGACTTGGAGAAGGAGAAGCAGAAACCTGACTGAACCATTCAGGGTTCACAAGTGAGGCATGCCCAGGGGAAGCCTCCCAGATGACAGGAAGCCTCCCAGATAACATGCAAAGCCCCTTTGAGATGAAACCCCTCTGAGGAGAAATTCGCTCTCTGTGAATGGGGGTCTGTCATCTCAGTCTGATCTTTAATCATTTTAAAAGGCAGCCCTTTTGATCATGAGTCTTAAAGAGTTCAGGCAAAGTTTTCTGGGCCTGCCTTATTTGGGAAACATTTGTGCTTTGTAAAGACTTGGGCACACCAATGTTTAAAGGCCGTGGCGAGCATCTTCAACTCCAGTCCAAGGGACCAGTTGGCAGAGGGCAGCAAACAAGGAACCTTTTGTGCCTCTGTAATTGCCAAGCAGCAGGCATTTTATAACTGCTGAGTGGACTTCAAAGTTAATCACCATTTAGAAGTCTGCATACAATGATCCTCTAAAGCACTGGGCATCAGGAAAGTTTTGATGATTTATTTATACGTGAAAGTCTAAACCACTACTTCCCAATAGTACTGAGCTACGTGTGTCATTTAAAAATTTCCGTACCACATTCAAAATATAAAAAAACGCACAGGTGAATTAACTTTAACGTTTAATTTCACCTTGTTTATCAAAATATCATTTCAGCATGTAATTCAGTATAAAAAATTATTAACTAATTTACTTTTTTCTCTGACCAAGTCTTTGAAATCCAGGGTCTGTTTTATAGTTAGAGCACATCTCAATTCAGACTCACCGTGTTCAAGGGCTCAGCAGCTGCACATGGCTAGGTGTAGACTGAGGCACCAGGCTGTGATTCCTTGAGAGGGGATGCTGTCTTTCATCTGTGCCTGGCTTTCTTAGTACCCAGCGTGGTGCCAGCACCCAAGCGAGCGAGTGTATTTAGATGTGTTCATAGGATGATGAGCAGGATGCAGTTATGAGATTGGCTTGCCCAGTGGTGGCCCCGAGAGACAGAGGTTGGCATAACTAGTCATTGGAAATAGAGTCACAACCCAGGACTCTTTTTTTCAAACACTTTTATTGAGACATACCATACAGTTCATTCATTTCAAGTGTACAGTTCAGTGGTTTTTAGTACATTCATAGAATTGTGCATCTGTCTGACAATTTTAAAACATTTCCATGACCCTAAAAAGAAGCCCAGCACCCCTTAGCCATCATCCTCCCTTCCCCTCACCCCTTTCTGGCCCTAGGCAACTATTAATCTATTTTCTGTCCCTAAATTTGCTTGTTCTGGACATTTCATGTAAATGGGACCATACAATATGTGGTTTCTTGTGACTGGCTTCTTCCAAGAATAAGGTTTTCAAGATCCATCCATACCGTAGTGTGTACTAGTTATTTCATGTCTTTTATTGCTGAATAATATCCCATTGTTTGGATATCCCACATTTTATTTATCCATTTACCAGTAGATGGCCATTTTGGTTGTTTCCATTTTGTGGCTATTATCACTAATGCTGCTGTGAACAATCATGTATAAGATTTTCTGGGGACATGTTTTCCTTTCTATTTTTCTTATCTCTTCTCTTCTCCTTTCTTTCTTTCTTCTTCCTTTTTTTTTTTTTTTTTTTTGAGAGAGGGAGAGTCGGGGAGAGGGAGAGAGAGAATCCCAAGCAGACTCCATGCCCAGTGCGGGGCTCGATCTCACAACCCTGAGATCATGACCTGAGCCAAAATCAAGAGTCAGAGGCTTAACTGATTGGGCCACCCAGGTGCCCCTTATCTGTTTTCTTTTCTTCTCCTTTCCTTTCCACTAGGACTGGGATGACTGGATCCTATGGTGACTCATTATTTAACCATTTGAGGACATACCAGACTCTTCTCCAAAGTCTGTATTTCCCCATTCCCAGCAGCAGTGTTCCAGTCTCTCCAGATCTTCAGTTACACTTGTCATTTCCTATCTTTTTGATGATAGCCATCCTAGTGGGTGTGAAGTGTTATATCACTGTGGTTTTGATTTGTATTGTCCTGATGCCTAATGATGTTGAGCATCCTTCCATGTGCTTATTGGCCATTTATATACCTTTTTTGGAGAAATGTTTATTCAGATTCCTTGCCCATTTTTTAATTGGGTTATTGGTCTTTTTTTTTTTGCTTCATAATAATTCTTTATGTAGTCTAGATATAAGTGCCTTATCAGATATATGATTTGCAATTACTTTCTGTAATTCTATGGGTTGTCTTTTCACTTTCTTGGTAGTGCTCTCTGAGACATGATTTTTTTTTGAAGATACAATTGGCTTTATTAAGTGATTCATGAATTGGGCAGCATCCCATCCAGCAAGTAGAGAGAGATGCTCCCTGAGACACAACATTTTTATTTTTGGAGATGTTTAGGCTATCTGTGTTTTCTTTAATTGCTTGTGCTTTTGATGTCATAGTTAAGAAACTATATTCATTCATTTAAATTCTCAGCTCAGTAAAGCTCAGTGGTACAAATATTTATCCACAAAGATTTATCCCTATGTTTTCTTTTAAGAGTTTTATTTTTTTATTATTTTTACTAACCTCAATTTCAGTTTAATGCAAGAAATTGGAAATCCATGTCTAAATGTAGGAGAATGACTTTAAAAAGGAAAAAAATTAATGATTACCTAGATTAGATTACTTACTGATTCAGAATTATACATATAAAGAGTTTTGTATTAACACTGACATATTGTTATATTGTAATCTTAACTGGAAAAAAAGCAAGAAATATATATTCGTGAGAAGAATATTCTTAGAAAGAAACATGGCAAAATATGAATAGTGATTATGCCAAGAGTTTTATAGTTTTATATGTTTGATTCATTCTGAGTTAATTTTTATGTATGGTATGAAATAAGACTCCCGTTTTTACATGTGGATATCCAGCTGTCCCATCACTACTAGTTAAAAAGATTATATTTCCCCCACTGAATTGTCCAAAATTCAGTTGATCATAAATGTGAGTGAGGGTTTTTTCCTGGGCTCAATTCTATTCCATTGATCTATGTGTCTAACTTTATACCCATGTGACACTGTCTTGATTACTATAGCTTTGTAGGAAGTTTTGAAATTGGAAATATGAGGATGAGTCCTCTAGCTTTGTTCTCATTTTTCAAGATTGTTTTGGCTTTTTAAGATCTCTTAAGATTCCATATGAATTTTGGAATCTGCTTTCCAGTTTCTTCAAAGAAAGCTGGATTTGATAGGATCGTGTTGAATCTGTAGATCAATTTGGGGAGTATTGCCATTTTTTTCAACCATAGGTTAATTTGCCTGTTCTAGAATTTTTTATTAATGAGACCATGCAGTACGTACTTTTTGGTGTAAGACTTCTTCTGCTCAGCATGATATTAATGAGATTCATTCATGTTGTATATATTACTATTTCCATTTTTTTATATTGAAGAGTAGTATTCTGTTGTATGAATAAACTTAGGTTTATCTGTTCTCCTGTTGATGGACATGTGGACTATTTAACTGTTAGGAACATTTATGTACAAGTTGCTTTTATATGTTTTCATTTCTCTTAAGTGAATACCTCGGAACAGAATTGCTGGATCATGGTGTAGGTGTATGTTTAGTTTTATAAGAAATTACCAGACCTTTCCCCAAAGTAAGGCCATTTTACACTATTACTAACGATGGAGAGTTTCAGGTACTATTTATTAATCCTCACTGATATTTGATGTTGTGAGTCTTTTTAATTTTAGCAATTCTGGTGAATGTATACTGATGTATTATTGTGGTTGTAATTTGCATTTCCCTTATGACTAATGATGTTAGACACTTTTTTTATGTGCTTATTAATCATTTGTGTATCTTCCTTTGTGAAGTATCTGTTGAGATATTTTCACTCATTTAAAATGTTGGGTTGTCTTTTTATTAGTGAGTCGAAGGAGTTCTTTACAAATAATAGATACCAGACCTTTGTTAGGTACAGGTTTTGTGAATATTTTCTTCCCCAAATAGCTTATTATTCATTTTATTAATGATGTCCTTTATTGAGCAGAGTTTTTAAATTTGATGAACGTTAATTTCTTTTTTCTTTATTGCTATTGCTTTCAGAATACTTTCTAAGATCATTTTACCTACTCTTATGTCACTAGAATATTTTCTTATGCTTTTTCCTAGAAACGTAATAGTTTTAGCATTTATTTATAGGTCTATGACCTATCATGAATTTCTGTGTATGGTGAGAGGTAGGAGTCTAAGTTTATTTTTCTCTCTATGGATGTTCCAGTACCATTTGTACCAGTACCATTTGTTGAAGAGACTTGCCTTTCCCCATTGGATTGAACTGACTCTTTTGTCAAACATCAAATGATTGTAAAAATGCAGGTTTGTTTCTGTGCTCCCTACCCTGCTCTATTGATCGACTTGTCTGTCTTAATGCCAGTAACACTCTGTGTTGATTACTGTGGCTTTTATTATATGTCTTGAAGTCGAGTGGTGTTAGTCCTCTGACTTTGCTCTGCTCTTTTTTTTTTTTTTTTAAAGATGACTGGCTATTCTAGATTCTTGTATTTCTTATAAATTTTAGAACTGGCTTACCATTTCGTACAAAAAGTCTGGTGGAATTACTGTTGGGATTGTGTTGGATCTATGGATCAATTTGGGGAGAATGAATATCTTAACATTAGTGAGCCTTCCAGTCTGTGAATACAGCATGTATCTCCACTTCTTTAGGTTTTTTTCTGGCTTCCCACGATTTTATTTTTTTGGAGTCGCTTGTCCTATTGCTCTTTTTTTCTCTCATTTCCAGTTCTTGGTTCTATAGTGCACTGGTGATGAGGGGGTGTCCTATAGTGAGATTGCTGCTGGGGTCTTTGGCAGATCAGCTTATCTGTAAAAAGAGGATGAGAATGATATTTAATTCACAGAGTTTGGGGGAGCATTATATAAAATATTTAAATAGGGCCCTTAGAAATAAGGGCTCAGTAAATGTTGGCTTTGTTTCGGACTGCCCTTCACGATCCAGCTCAGTTTGGACCTGGTCCATGAAGCCCCATTTCTGAAATTTCTCTTTTCCACACTCTGCTGTTTTACTCTCCCTGGAGACTTCAACACTTTTGCCTTGAGTGTGTCTGACACTCCTTTTTATTGTAAGCTGTCTGTAAGATTTGGGGTTTGGTTTCCTTTAGGTGCACTGATTGCTCATTATAGAGCATCAGCTCCAAGGAACACTAAAAAAGTATCAAAAAATTAAACTGTATTTTTTCTGGGTGTGATTACATCCATTATCTTATGTTCTCCTTGAAGAAGTGGTAAAGTTTGGCTTTATCCTCAATTACAGGTGAGAAAACTGAGGGACTCCAAGAGGGATTAAGAACCAGCCATAAGAAAGTAGGGACAGAGCTAGAACTAGAGCCCAGGTTCTGGACTTGAAGAATAATAGGCATGATGGTGGAAACACACACACACACACACACACACACACACACACCCCTATGCATATGTGTGTGTGTGTGAGTGTGCACATATGTATACATATATATATGTAGAAAGCATGCTTAAAATTTCCTCAGCTCTGTAAGATGCTGGAATCGTTTTCTTCAGGGCCAGCCAATGGCACAAATCCTTCATGAAAATGACATTTACATTTCATGGCTGTGCTAAGCCAGTGAATAATATCATATAGGTTTAAAAGAATCTTAAGCTGCTGAGTGAACTTTGCCTTCTCTTTTTGAAAAGCGACTCGGTGGGGTATGATATGTGGTGGCAACATTTATTGCTTGCCTGCTCTTCTTCGCAAGGATAAAAATTTACAGCTGCAGAGGCTGATTAGGAGGTCCTCGGCTCTCTTGGTCCTCTGCCCCCTTGAAATGCCCTGGCTCCCCCATAGAAGAGTTCAGCCCAGTGTGAGGTCCTGCCACACACAGCCATGATGTAGGCTGATGAAGAGAGAGGAGCCACGTTATCTACCAAGCCTGTGAGCAGAAGACTTTAAAAAACGTACTGCTTTCCAGAAGAAAAGACACGCTCTGAAAGGTTCATGAAGTACCTGTCGTTCACATTTAATTACTTGCTTCTCTCTCCCTCTGCAAGATACTAGCACTTGGGGGTCATACTTGAGGGTTTAATGTTTGCTCACATAATAAATGTTGATCTTGCTTCCTCAGGAACAAGTCTGACCAGGAGAAAATGAATGCCCCATCGCTTGACATGTTTTCTCCTATCTCTCCCCTGGGCTGCATCCTTTGATGCTGGGGGCTGGTGGGCATGAGAGTAGACTTCTTGCTTTCAGATCCATGTGAGTACATTTGACTCATCACAACAAGCACCATTTCTAGGGGGCCAAACAAGTGTGTTGATCTTCATGATATCGTGAAACTTCATTTCTCACAAGTCTCTGTCCAAATCACCTGCTTCTAAATGCCTTCTGTGTGCCGGGCGCACATGCTTTTTAGGAGCTGGATGTGCTTGAATCCCCACAAGAGCCCGTGGCTCCCAGTGTATTGGATATGGAGCCTTAGAGAGGGCAGCTCACCTGGCCAGTGGCTGAACCAGTCTCCCAGCTCCAGCACTGTGACTCCAGAACCTGCACGTGCACTGCTTGCAATGCGTTTCCTCCTACCCTGCCTCCTTCCGTCCCCCCACCTCTCACTTTCTCCTTTTCCTGGGCCCTAGAAAGATGACCACTTATCAGCTGACAGATCTTTGCCGCTCTTTTGTGTAGCCCTGTGTTGAATTGTTCTCCCTTTCCTTAGCCTGGTCTTAGAATTCTTATCTTTACATCTGGCTCTGCATCTGGTCCCCACGTCCTTACTTTACCTCAGCTGTTGCCATACACCTACAGAGATCGTGGCATTTTTTTTTTTAAAAGAGAATTTGTAAAGTTTTAACAAGGTCAGGGGTCACCCAGGTGATTTCTGCAATTGGACCCCAAATCCACAGAGAAAAAATTGTGGTTGGAGTTCTAGAGTGATGGGGATTCAGATACAAAGAAATATTATGGGTATGGCTCAAGTTAACTCCCTGAGCTGTTTGAAGGAATGAAGTACTTCAGCTGTTAAGCTTTTGCACATCTATCTATTAGGCATTCATTAAGAGACAATGTAGCATCATGGTTAGGAGCTGGGGTGTGAAGCCAGATCACTTGCTTCCCTGTGACCTTTGGTAACTTCAGCTAACCTCTGTGGTCCTCTATTTCTTTGTGAGAACTTCTATTCTTTATTATGAGAATAATGTTGATAGCTAACTTTTAGGGTGATGGAGAGGATTAAGACAATCTGTGTAAAGTACTTAAAATAGTAGGTGATATATTGAACACCCTGAAAACATATTAGTTATTATTAATATGAAAATGTCTCTTCTACACTCTTAATATTCTGCCTTGGACTTTGGGACTATAATGGACAGAACATCCCTGGCATCATGGTGCTTTCAGCCTAAGTGGAGAGAAAGAGAGAAAATGAGGAGTGTGCATTAGTGCACCAGGGGTACATACCGGTGATTGGGGGTGTATAGCCAAGTCCTGAGGAAGGATTCCCGGGACGTTCAGGTTAGAACCATAGACCTAGAAAGGATGGCAGAGGTGTTCTAGTCAAACCCCCTTTGGGACCTAGAGTGCTTAATTGATTTGTTCCCATTTATTCAGTGGGTTAATGGTAGGGCCAGGCTGAACTGAGGTCGGGCCAGAGTGTTTCACGTGGCCACACCTCCTCCCTGAAGATGTAAGCCAATATGCCAAAACATATTCATTCCCCAAATCATTCCAGTCAGCAATGCTTGATGCTGGGGACAGCTTCTCTGGACTCAGACTTTGTCTCTGGCTCCTGGGAGCTCTCCTGATAGTAATCTGTGCCAAACCGTCAGAATAATTATGATGGCCATCGTCTTGTGTTTACTTTAAAGTTGTCTATCCTGGTAATGATCACCTGGCAAAGAGAGAGACTTATCCTGTTGGACATTTGTAAATATCTAATTTGAATTTAGAAATTTGGGCAACCAATCCAATTAAAGCCTGGCTCTCACAGATCTACCTGAGGAACGCACAGGTGCTGAAATCAGTCGACTTGGAAACAGAATGGCTAGAATGTCTTTTAGGAAGTGTATGTTGGGTGGGGAGCATAGAAATTGATTGAAGAAGGCATGAGAACCTTAAAGATTTCAGATGGCTTATAATTTATCTGTAATGGGAAAAAGACTTTACTACCGAGATAATATCTTGGGATAAATTTGAAACCACCAGCCATATTATGGATGTGTTTGTGGATGTATGTGAGTTGCAGGGAATGAAATTCTTTTTTTCTGTGAATGTAATTTAATGTGGATAAGATGACGAATAAGCTATATGCAGTAAGAGCCCATTTGATATAATGTGTGTAATTTTAAAGTTAAAACCATCATGCTTTAGAACTAGAAGGGACCTCAGAGATCAAACTGGATTGTAGGTGGAGGAACCAATCCCAGAGCTGAGTGGTTTTGCCTCTAGTGCGAATAGAATCCAGATATTTAGACCATTGTGTTTGGAGACTTTTAAGAACATAAGGCTTGATTGCTGCAGGCTAATTTTTAGTAATTTTTTTTTTAACCAATAGTGGGCTTATGGCAGAGCCAAACTGATTTCTCCTGGAAGGTGGACTGACTCTTTATCTTTAGCCCCTTGCATACGTGGACGCTTAATAAAAACACTTTCTGTGACCCCCTAATTAATACCCCATTATGTAAATTTAGGGAAATGAGAACAATATTATTTACCAAACTCTTCTTTTGTTTGAGCTATTAACGTGGCTTCTTATGATTTCTCAGTTAGCTGATTTAAAAGAATTCAGAGAAAGTCATGTATGTTTTTCTTTTCAAAGAAAAACACTGGTTGCTAGAGGGATTGAGTTTAATATAGTTTCATAGCATAGAGGTTTTAATAATGCAGTCTAAAGTATTTGTACATGAATTCATTAAGCCCAGATTAGTCTTATTATAATTACTCAAAAAGTAATTCAATTTAAGAGAAAACATTTTAAATGGATATAAAATACACTGTTAGCTGGGAAGCCATACTGTTTTACTTTATCAGCTCCATAAAGTCCTAGCAGATTTGAACATAACTTTCACAGTATACAGAATGCAATCATAAAAAGTATTATTCCTAAATCTATTTTTTTATGTTCTTTCAGTAGTTAAGAGCTTTATCCCTCTGTGCTAGGAATGAGATATACTAGGGATAGCAGGTCATAAAAATCTTTGGGACTTCCTAGCTTGCATCTCTTGAACTGCTTCCCCAAGTCAGGGCTGGCTGATGTGTTACAAGTACGTGGCCCAAGATTGATGTTGGTAACACATTCCCTAGAAAATGTAGCAGGAAGGTACTTCAGGGCTTTTAAAACAATTTTTTTTCTTACTCACAAATACTAAAAGACATTTACTAACTGCCATGTGCCTTCAGAGGTATGCCAATGACAGGCCAAGTATTGGTCTTCATTTCTAACATGATAGAAGACGAAGAGAAGCCAGGAGCAAGGAAAACCAGGGAACTCTCCCTAGCCTGCACCCAGAGTGAGACAGAGAAGAAAAAGCAGAAGGAGATACGAGGCCTACCTGCGTGAAAGAAAGGGTGAGCGTTTGGCATCAAGGGCTGGAGACTGAGGAGTGAGGCCTTCTGGCTAGTGCTCGATCACCATGACTCCCGGGGCTGCCTGAGGGTGCCTGGGGGAAACGAGGAGCGTGGACATGGGCTATGTGGCCACGCGACTGCCTGAGCTGTCTAGCTTTGGAGACACAGGAAACTAATCATGGCCCTGGGTGGTGCCATGGAGGCCACGCCAGGAGCTCTGGAGGAGCCTTCGCTCTGGCCGTGCTCCAGGAGAGCAGACTTGCACCTGGTTAGGAAGGGGCTCCACTTAAGTGGTTTGTTGTGTTCAAACTTTAACATTTATTTAATCAAGCAGCAAAACCCTTTATTTTTTTCAAAAGCAAATTCTTCATAGAATTCCAGTGCGCCTAACAGAATGGGTCTTATTCCCGCTGGCCCCATGCCCCCTGCCTTCTTTGAACACTAGGCCTCTGGGAGCATGGCTTCAAACATGGATCAGAGCCCAGGGCAGGCCTGGGTGAGCCCTTTACATGGTGGCCTTGAGAGATAATGACAGGTCCAGAAGAGAGAGGCAAAGTCAGAAGGGTGAGTGGTGCCAAAAAGAAAGGCCGGGCCCTGGTTTTCTGGAGCTTCTGGGTTTTAATCACAACCCTTTTGATCCCAAGTGTTTGGAGATAGGATGTCATTGGGTCTCTGATTAAAAATAATTCATTCATGAGGTAATATTTGAAAATGGCTTTGGAGTTTCTTAATGGCACATAGCTACATGACAAGGAATTAAAATGATCATTTTATTTTAATGGATTTTTTTCCCTGATACTTTTACAGTACTATACAAGTCATGAAGGCTTTTCAGATGGTAGGCAATCAATACATGTGTGTTGACTAATAATCCCACAATTTATAGAAGTCTTTTTGAGTACTAGTTACTGTGCATTTTTATATGCATTACCTCGTTTGATCTCCACAGAAATTGATGAGGTAGCACAGAAATGAGCTGTTGTTAATTTGCGTGTTGCAGATGAGAAATGCAAGGCTTGGGGAGGTTAAAGTCATTTGCCCAAGGTCACACAGCCAGACGTGGAACCTGCTCTGACTTCAAGACCTGAATTCTTCGACACGCCGTCCTATTGCTTATTATTACAATAACATTAACTTTTACTTTTTGAACATGTGTGATAAACCAGCTACTATGTCTTAATTGCTTTACATGCATCTTGGTTGTCCCTTTGAGTTCGAAAAGAAAGTTATATTATCTTTATTTTATAAATGAAGAAACTGAGACCCCAGAGGTTTTAAATAGCTAGCCCAACATGGCTAGGATGGTGAACTACCAAAGATTGGACCTTTTATGATTTGATGCTAAAGTCCATGTCTCTCTTCTGATTAAATTACCCAACCTGATCCTCATCATAGCCCCAGCATAGGGAAGAAGCTTATGTCTCCCAACCCTGTTTTCTAGATGAGAACACAGGCTACGGGAGGTTTCCCCTGGCCAGGGGCTAGGACCCAGTCTTAGGTCAAGGGATCCAGTGGCCATGATTATGTGGTAACATGGCACTGGATCATATTTGGGAGAATAGGAGTTAGCCCAGCCCTCTATGGGAAGCCCAGCTGCCATTTCTGGACCTTGGCTCTGTCAATGTCAAGCAGAACTACTCTGGAGTGCTGGTATTCGACAAGAGAGGAGGTATTGGTGTACCCATTTTTCAACATAGAAAAGAAAGAATTCACTTCATTCACAGAGATTTACAGCACTACGCAGACTGAGTTCTAGGTGCTCTTCACATCCATGGGTAAAGCTAGCTGGATTTGAAATCTGGTGGGGGGGGTAGCTCCGCTGATCTTGAAATTGATTTTGGTTAATGGTGAACCAGTGTTCATTTCAGCTATTCCCTATATCCCTCCCTTTGCCCCTGGTTAGTTGGGTCCCAGTAAAATTTACAGTGCTTTACTGTAAAAGCACTTGTACTTAAAAGAGAATTTTCTTTCTGTAGCTCAAACCACAGGAGGACTCACAAGACAGCTATCTCCCCAGGTGAGACTTCTTAAATGGGAGTTAAGTGCATGCAATTTCAAGAAACTAAACTCCCCTCATATATAATTTAACCTAGAAAAGAAAGCAAAATTGAGAGAGTAGTATGATTACATTGTTTGAGAACTGGTAACTTTATCTCCCCTAGTCTTATGGAAGTCAGGCACACTTTCACTGTTTGGCATATCTTTAATGCTGTGGGGTGTGGGCTAAGTGTGATGTTGTAATAACAGGGACGGTTTCTCTAACCATAGCCATGGACTGTGGATTGAAATAGTAAATTATTCCTAGCAGACCGAATGGGCAATAAGACTGCCATCCAGTTCTCCTCATAAAATAAAGCAATAGATAAATAAAGGAGAACCAGCTCACTTAACCCGCGTGGCTCGGTGCACTGCTAATTATTAACCCAGGCACAAGAGAAGGGTTCACCCAGAGTGTAGTTAAATCATTTTTAATAGAGGTAAACACTAGCCATGTGGATGAGTAGCACTCAAGAAAGTTTTTAATCAGCAACGTTTAAGAATCACCCAGCCTAATTGCCATAACTTATTAATAATAATAAGTAATCTAGTCTTTTTATGGCCCCTGTCTCTGGAGGACTCAGTGCATTAAAGATCTCTGGGGTGTGAATCTCTCAGTAGCTGTCGGGCGGGGGGAAGGCAAGTACCCTAGATGCTCATTCCTAATGGGAGAAATTGGACATCGAAGCTAAGAAAGACAAATATGAGTTCCTTTTTATTTTCTTCTTCCCACATCTGAGTCACCAACTTCTACACGGCCTTTCATCTATCTATAGGACCAGAATGGCTCCAGGGGGTGGGGGGAGGGCTGGAGAACAGGCTTTCTTTGTTCACGTGAATGATTGGGGTTGAGGGAAGTGAGTGTGAGCAGAGCTTTGTCTGAAGGAATTTATTTCCTCTGCCCAAGTGTCCCTGGTGTCCCTTGGCCTCAACCTGACTGTGGCTGGGTGGGTGCTAGCAACTTCCAGCTCTGTGCTTATGTGATTTGCCACTTCTGGGAGAGCAGGAAAGATGGCGCTGAGTCTTACTCTCAGAGTGAGTCTTCACAGCAGCTGATGGGAGGATGTTTGTGTAAATTATCTAACTTAACCTGCTCAACACCAACGTGTGGGCATTGAAATATCCCCAGGTCATCAACAAGGAACTTCAAGTTCAGAGGGTGTAAGTGATCGACTACCACATGATTCCTAGTGATTGGTTAGACTGAAAGGTGAATATCACACTCAAATTTGAGGCCCTTTGGATTTTATGAGTGACAAGTCCCTGTGGTTTGGGATGATGGGCACAAACACCAGAGTACATGATGGTAAGAGTATTTCTGTGACTAATATCTTCTGAGGTCCAGAATTTGGGGGTAGGTAAAATGTAGCCAAACAGCACAGGATTTACCTTATTCTCACTTATATTTTGTTCTTCTGTCCATGAGTCATTTGAGCCTGAACCTGCATGGCTGTTTCAGTCTAGAAAAGTGAAATTTTGAAGAAGGTACCCAAGCCATTATTGTACACAGCAAAGAGCTAACTAATGCCAAGAATGGAATGATATATGCCGTAGACTACAAAGACATAAATTTAGAGTGTAAATTGCAAGATAACTCATGTGCAAATTGTTGCAATATTTATACTAGTGTTTATTAAAATTTACATTTGAATAAAAAGGTGCAAAGTGTAAATGAAGCTGAAAAACATTTCTTTTTTTCTTAAATCTAAAATAGCTTATACGAAAATCAAGAGAGTTTTTTGGAATAGAAGATATGAATAGTACTCTATGCAGATTTGTCTGCTAAAGCATGAAATATAAAGTGAAATTGGAAGGAATAAGGTCACTAAATCCCTGCCTGAAGTTCCTCCCACCCTGCCCACTGATACTTTCCAGTGATTCAAATCAGTACTGAATTTCTAAGGAAGCGCTCCCTGTCAAAAGCCACAGAAAGGAGGGTGAGGATCCAGGATGGATGTCGAGACTGGATCCGTATTTGAGAGACTAATCTTATTTCACTGATGTTTTCAAGGTTGGAAATTTTTGTCTGTACTCATTAGAGGAGAATGATAAATCTCTAATTTGTACTTTGCTAATAATAGGGATGAGCTTGTGTGCTTCATTAAGGTTAAATGAATCTCATGTAGTCCTAGCTGAGTCTTTCGTGCCATGTGTAACCTTGGGAAAAGTCTTCTACTTCTGTGGGACTCAGTGTCCTCATCTGTAAAGTGAGGGGGTTGGAGCAGATGAGTACGAAGACCCACCAGCCCCTTTTCCTTGCCTCCCGTGTGGGAGCACACCAGGCAGTGAGGACCCGCAAAGATGATTAAAACACACAACTCTTGCCCTCGGGAGCTCACGGTCTACATAACTAACTACAATATGAGCTGTAATTGCAACGTGCACAAGTTACTCTAGGGGCATGGGTGGAAACAGTGACCTCTCTCTGTGAGGGTAGGCTCTGAGAAACTTTGCAGCGGCTGTGACATTTGAAGGCTGAGGAGGAGGGCTCCCTCAGGTGTGCAGGCTGGTCAGAGGGTGGGTGGTTCCGACGGCACGTTCCAGGCAGCAAATTCGTGTGGCAGGTGTATTTAGAAAGCTGCACATGGTCCTTCTCACAGTCTCCAGAGAGTATGGAGGCATGGGGGGAGAGTGCCATCCACACGCTGCTGGGCCAAAACCTGTACCAATAATGAGTGACTGAGGTTAGGAAGTAATACATCGAGTACACACACACACACACACACACACACACACACACACACACACACACACACAGGGCAGAGTTGAAGTTGTCCTGTAACGGCATCACTCTGTCCATTTACATCCCAGTTAGCTTTTGTGAATGTGAGGGAGAGGGTGGTGTTTTAGCCAGCTCCCTGGACATCGTGAGCCTGCCCCCTGTCATACCCGAGCCACGGCCTGGGGTGCCCTTGGGAGCATATGTATGGCATATGAATGACACCCTTCACAAGGGTCACGTCTGCGCCACCGGAATGAAAACTGTTCCCACAGGGATTCTGTCATTGCAGGTTGTTTAATCCACCAGGTGCGTATTTCATCTTTGAAAGGTGCTTGTGCGCCTTTCCTGGGCTCTCCGCTCTCTGTGACCTCGTAGGAGCTGATGTTGTAGCTGACGACTGGCAGCAAATTGGATGTCGACGATACAGTTCTTATTTAGTTTTTAATATGAAAATCAAGTTTTAAAATTCAGATCATAGATGAAAAGCATGGCCATTGTTAAAAAATTAAAGTAATACAGAAAGGCCTACCTAAGATTTGAAGAAGTGACCCCACATTCCATCACTGAAGGCAAACATTTCCGTGACCGTCTTTCTTCGTGGAGATATAGGCATGGGTACGCGCACATAAGTGGGCTCAGGATTCATTTTTCATGTTGCTGTCTGATTTTTTTCATTCAGAAGTAATCAAAGTCTTCATTTGAAACGGGGGCACCATAACCCATTGTGTGGGATACGTTATTTGTGGTTTGATTCCCTGTAGACAAACAAGCAATATCCATTGTTTCGCCGTTATACACAGTGCTGCGATGAATAAGGTGTTAGAATTATTTGGTGCCTTTAGTTATTTCTGTAGATTAAATTCCTGGAAGTGGTACTGTTAGGTCAAGGACTGTATGTTTAACATTTCCTTACATCTTGTCAAGCTGTCTTTCGGAAGTTTCGTACCTGTGTACAGCCCCATTAACAGGGCGGGAGCTGGTTCCTGTCTCAGAGGGGCTGTCTGTATTCCTCCCAGCACTGTCTTCCATCTTCAAGTTCCTGAGTGAGAAATAGGAGCAGCCAAGAGTACTTTTGGGGTGACTGGGAGGCAGTAGAAGCAGGATGAGCCTGAATGCACAGGAGAGATGTCAAAAAGGACCTGGTGTATGCACATCTGTTCACCGAAAGATATATACGAACATCCCCATCGCAATTCCTAATTGTCAAACGCTGAAAACACTCCAAATGTCCATCAGGATTACAAGGGGAAAATAAATTACAGTATAATCACACAGTGGAATACTATATGGGAAAGAGAATGAATGACCTACTAGTACATGCTACATGGGCATGGATGACTCCCACAATCACTGTGCAACAACAAAAAAAAGGCAGTCAGAAAAAATACATACTGTATGAGTCCATTTGCATTAAGTTTAAAAGCAGGAAAAAGGGAATGTGGGGTGTTAGAAGTCATGCTGGTGGTTACCCTTAGAGGGATATTAGTGACTGCTTGTTCATTTATGCCTTTTGCTAGATGTATATTTCCCAGTGCTGGACAGAGTGCTTGGCATATGGCCTCCCCAGTATTTGTTGAAAAAAAATTAATTTTTTCCCCTTTTAACAGGCTTTGACCTAGGATTAATATGAAGACGTGGTGTTATTCGTTGTGAGTTATGATGTGGAAAATTCATACAAATTTTTTTTTCGGTGATTTAAATATGGAAGGAATCTTAGTATATTTGTAGACCCTTCCTCCGTTTGTTCTCCTGTGTGATGTTGTTGCTTTTGTGTTATTTATAAACCAGTCAGACACTTAGTGGTAGGTGAGGAGACGGGTTTTGGAATCAGACATTCGGGTTCAATGCCGAGTCCATTGCTTACTCCTCTGTGGCCTTGGATGAGTGACCTAATCTTCTCCAATATCACTTTCCTTAGTCTGTTTAGTAAGGATGAGACTACAACCTACTCTCTAGGGTCATTGTGAAAAATAATATTAATATTAATAATAACCACCAAATTATGTTTGCTACGTGCCGGACACTGACCTAAGCTCTTAAAACATAGGACATAATTTGTTTGATCTTTCCAGTACTTCTATCTATTTGTGGTTTAGGAAATGTAAGCCACAGCATTAGTAAGTGTTGAGCCAGGATTTAAATCCAGGAATTCCATTCCAGAGCCCGAGCTCTTAACCACTACCTCTGAGTTAAAGGAAATACTGCACCAAGAGTGCTCAGCAAAGTCAGCATCTGTTAGCTGTGAAGATCATCATTGTCATTCTCAGCATCATTAATATTTTTTTCTCCTCTCTCTCTCCCTGCTCTCCTCCCTTGTTTCTCCGCCCTCCTGGCAGATATGTTCCAGCAAGGTAAGTTCGCAGTCTCCGGCCTGCTTCTGCACTGACCATGCTTTTTTGGGAACAAGGGTATTGTCTGTGTGCAGAGGGTTATGGAGCTTTGCATTCTCTGTGGACTCACACTGGGGCTTTAGAAGACACCATGGGGACAATAGCCTGAGGTGGCCAAAAGTGCCATTGGCCTCTCTGGGCCTCCACCATCCAGCCTCTGCCTCTGGACCATGCTTGGAGGTAGGGTGGCGACTAGACGGTTTGGGCAGGTACACTGGAGAGAGTCATGGCTAGGTCCCCATGAAGGCATACGCATGCTTGGGACTCGTGGGATGGGTGAGGAGCAGGTGTTTCTGGGGTGGGGGTTCAGCTGGAAGACCCCTATCCCTCGGGGCTCCTGTATCAGGGCCAGCTGCTGCTGGGGCAGGGCTCTGTATGCCGGCTCCACGTGGGGGTTTCTTTGCTCTGCCAAACATGTCGCTGTCCTGAGAAGAGGTGTAGACAAGACCATGGCATGATACCTTCAACCCAGGTGTCCCTGGCAACCCCTCCAGCTGGGCCTGGGACAGAGATGGAGTCCGGAGAGGGCATGCAGTGTCTAACCTATTTTGCCAACCAATGTCATGCATTCCGGGGAGCTGGAGATGGAAAGTTGAACTGCGTCTTCCCGTGCGCGCTTCTGTCCTGACCAAGGATGCAGAGCTAGCGCCTGTGCTCTGTGCAGAGGGAGACTCGTGTGTATGGCCTTGTTGAACCTGCCAGGCACACGTGAACGGGGTGCCACCTATTCACCCCCCCCACCTTTTTTTTTTTTTTATAAAATCACGGTCTGCAACCACCGGGTAGCATCAGCAGGGCATATCTATATTCAAGCCAGGAAATACGTTCGTGGCACAGGTTTGCTATGTCTCTCTTGAATCCAAGGCTGGCTTAGAAGAAAAGACACCGGTTTAAAAATACATCTAGGCAGCCCATAAATAGCCACCGAGAGATAATCTCCCAAGCTTGATATTTTCACGATTATTTCAGCCCAAACCTGCAGCGTGTGTTGTGGAGAATGTCTGTCTGCTCTCTGATAGAAGCGCAGTTGTGGGTAACAATGAGGGGACTGTTGTGTTTGTCTTTTAAGAGTCTGGAGTCATAGACCTACTTTTATAAATAATTCATAAATTCCAACAAGCTATAAGTAATAAGTTCCATTTGGCTAGAGACTCAGAGATGAGCAAAATTGAAAAGGTGCCGTGACTGTTGATGTAGTGAAAGCCTCGCTGTTAGGGCCCCCTTGCTCCATGTGTTTTCTTCCTTGACAAACTGGGGGTTCATGGCAACACTCTGGGAGGAGAAGAGGTTTGTTTTTTTTTTTTTTTTTTTACATGAACTAGAATACAAGCACCACCAACGCTGCATTGCATTCCTCGTTTTGAGACACAAAATGCTTGAATTTGGGAAGTCTTTCTGGAGCACGAATGCCACAGCCCTGGGAGAACGGGGAGAGAAAAGGCTTCTAACGGATCTGGTTTTTCTTCAAACGATTGCGAGCGTTCACGACTGTCATGATTGGTATAAAAAATGGCTTATTAGGCTCCCTATGTCAAGTTTGCCTCCTTTTGTTATCCGTCATGCCACTTGATTGATGAGATTCGCCTGTCAGTAGCAAAGATATGCAGAGCAAAAGTTATAATCATCTGCAAATCACTGGCTATCGGGACTTGAGAGCATCTTCCAGAGACAGAAGCTGCTAGCTGCCCGTCGCCCCACGTGATGGTGGGCCACAGCTCCCGTGTACCATATTACTAGGATTTCAAATGAAGAGAGCTGAACTGGCTTTTGGGAATTATTTACATGGTGCTGGCCTTCTAGGGCCATTTTGTAATGAGGCACATTCTCTGAGATGGGAGCCAAGAACCCGCCAGGTGGTGCCCCATTCTTAACTTTGCTTCCGGCCATTCTGCCAAAGAAATGAATGCCCAGTAAAATGAGACAGTTCAGATGTTTTGGTGATGGTGCTGGTCACATCAGACCAAGACAAAAGGTTCTGTGTCTTACGGATAGTCCAAAACCTGACTCCACTGCGTCTTCTGTGGTCGAAACTCTGTTCCAGAATTGTGTCATTACTTTGAAACACGGGGGGCCATGGATGGTGCTAGAAATAAGCAGCCAGAAAACTCTGTGGTTTCAGATGAACAGAAGCCACTGGGTGGAAACTGAGGTCCATTCATCCCCACACATATTGTGGGAACTCTGCGGCTGGGGCTGCCCGACCCCGCCGTGGGCCTGCTTTGGCTTTGCCCCGGGTGGCCAGGGGCACTTGCGGGAGATGCTGCTTTCTTGGTGCGTGCTTCTGGTGGTGAGTGAGCGAGGCCCGCCTGCCCAGAGGAGTGCCTGTCTGCGTGTTTGGGCCGCTGGGCACCACGGCAGGCAGAAGAGGGAGGTAGCCTTGAAAGCTGACAACATCAGACATTCTCAGAGGAAACCACAGTTATTTTCCCTGGATTGCATTATCTTTTATTTCACTACAGATCAATCTTGTTAGAGGAGGTGACAGTGCAGCAGCTACTGCTGGGCCTTTCTTGGCTGTGTCTGTGGCGTGTGCACATGGCAACGTGTTTCTGCCCTGCGCCTGTGCCATTTTAGAGCTTGCTTCCTTTCTTTCATCTGCAAAGGCCGCTTGCTGGGGCGGTTAGACCACAGGGCGTGAGGGCCATCGAGGACCAGTGGGCCCGCAGCTGGGCCTTCTGTGTATCCGAGTTCCAGGGCCGTGGGGCCACCTTTTCAAGGAGCCTTATTGACCCACGTTCTCTGTTGTCCACAGAGCTCATGCGCTACTGGATGGCTCTCAGCAAGGCCGAAGTGCCATAGAGCTGCTCTTCACAACATCAAATGCAGTTGAAAATGCTGTATGTGCCCACGTGTCTGGAATCTCGAGTTTTAGAGCACTTTTATATCCATCGTTTAATAATGAAGTCAGGACCACACACACACATACACACACACGCCTCATTTGAAGTTACTGAAGCACCTTTTGAATACTCATCCATAGGCTCCACCTTGATTCTAAAATCGAACAGAACCCGAGTGAGTGGCTTGGAAATCAGAGTGCTGCCACTCAGCAGGGTGTTTGAAAGCGTAAGTGGGCACAGTATAAAGACTTTACCATTGAGTTAATTCTGTGCTCTGTGCTGTCCCTGATAGACTCAGAAGCCCGAGGAGGCGTAGCCTTTCCTCCCGCTCCGTTCTCGCCTGGAGCTGGGGTCTCGCTATTAAAGAGATTTTTCTTTCGGCTCAAGTAATTGTTGTTAGCTCTCAAACACAGTGCAGTTGTTTATTTTGCAGCCGGCAAATATGTGCCAGGCACTTTCTAGGCCTTGAGGAAATGGGGACGGGTGAGACAACAAGGGCTCAGTGCTCATGGAACTTACAGTCTAGCTTGGCAGAACACTGGTGCCAGGCATGCCAATAAATAGTCAAGGCAAATTCCAAGGGACGCGTGCAGTGAAGAAAAGGTCACAGGATGGTGTGCCGGTGGCTAGGAGGGCCTTTTTAGATGGGATGGAGAGAGGATGCCAAGACGGACCAGCTATTGGGGGATGTGGAGGAACCCCAACAGGCAAGAACACACCAATATTGCAGAATCAGAAGGAAGCTGGTGGGGCGGGAGCTCGCAAGAGAGGGAGAGCATTGTGTGAAATGAAGTAATGAGAAGAGGGTAGGAGTGTCGTCTGGAGGTCGGAGGAAGGAAGTCAGCAGTGGGTTTTAAGCAAAAGAGTGGCGTGGTCTGTTTACATGAAAAATTGCCACGTTGGTTGCCGTGAAAATGCGTAAGAACAATGTGTGAGAAGTTAAAACCAGGACCTGGGCTGAGTGCTGTGCGGGCTCAGGCTGGGCTGAGATGGGGACCTGCCTCAGGCCCTAAGCACTCCCCTTAGTGGGTCTCTGCAGCCCCATTTCTGGCCAGCTTGGCTCCACTGAGTGTCCCACTTTCTGCTCACTTTACCTGTGGGGAGTATTGTGCCCATAACTTACACCTCCTCTCCTTAAGCCTGGCAAATTGTGCTCATCAAGGGCATCATTAAAATACTCCTATACTTATCTTTAGATTTTAAAGAGCCACTTCTTTCCAATATACATATATATGTATTTCATATGTATTACATATTAATATATACATTAAATGCTCAAGAGACCTCAGTTTGGCTCCCAGCAGGGTAGGCCAGTTGCTTTGTCCTATAGCCTCAGTTTTCCCGTCTGTAAAATGAGAGAGTTGGGAAGATTCCTGACCCAACTTGGCTTCCTGCTGATGTTCTATCTTGATGAGTTTTAATTGGATTTGTGTTAATAGGGTCCAGAAATAGCCCATACTATAGGTTATGACCATTGTCTAAAGAACTTGGGTGAAAGCAGAAGCTTCCCTAGTGGCTGGGAATTAAGGTTAAAAGAATTGTGGTTTCAGAAGTGTAACCTACTCACAAGCCCATTTTGAAGCATCAGCTCCGGAATTCACAATGGATGGCATTGCTTTTACTAATTTGAAGAGAACAATAAATCATAGTTTGGTTTCTGGCAGCCCAGCCAAGCCTGGTAATCATTGGGGTGGGCTTGTGGTGACAGGGACCACTGCCATTTATAATGTGTTTGACTTGAGCTCTTTTGCATATTTCAAACCGTTGGTCGAACTGCTGAGGCTGGATCTTAGGTTTTCCCAACCACTTCAGAAAAATCTATCTGTTATAAAGCTCTGACCCTTTAGCCATGAATTATGGTTCCCTTGGTGATGTTATACATCATGAAATACTGTTTTCTTTATGAGTGTGGGATTTTGGCAAATAAATTAAATCTATTGTTACCATTTCCAGTTAAAAATTACAAGTTGTCATATGATGTTAACAAGCGAATGAGAAAAATACATTAACATTTTTATGGTGGAAAGTGGTTGGTTCCCTGGTCACACTTCCCATATGCTAATATTTACTATGTATGTATATTATTCTCCATTCTGTCCAGGATTGCTAGAATATTCTGAGCTATGTAGGAAATGCATCCATCTTTCCAGCACAAACTGAACAAAGTTACCATTTAATTGTACCTAGATTCATTGTGTTTGTGTGTGTTTATGTGGTGTATGAGGGAAAGGATAACCATATTTAAATAATGGCATTCTTTGAGATGCTTTATGGCATTCTGTGTGGGCTGCATAGGGTGGCCTGCTCCCTGCCAGGTGACCTTGAAATAGGTTTGTCTTCGTAGCAGATTCATCTTGTGCCCATTCCAATCCCAGGGCAGGAGTTTGGGGTGAGGCTTTAGAGCCTCTCCTCCCAGTAACTTGCATTTCAAAATTGCCAGATCAGTAAAGGGAAACTTTTAGATTCTTCTGTTGAGATGGTTGCTAATAAGTTAAAATTTTTATTTTACTGTTGAGGGTAGTAGTAATAATAGTTATGCCACATTTGTGTACCTCCTATATCCCAGGCATTGGAACAGGTACTTTGCATACATTTTCCCATAGAATTTGCCATAGAAAGTATAAAAATCCCACTTTACAGAGAAAACTGAGGCACAGAGTGGAATTGAACTAGTGACAATTATAGAACTAGTGAGTGGTAGAGCCATTTATTTTTTTTTTAATCGAGAGGCTTTATTCTACAGAACAGTTTTAGGCTTTCAGAAACATTGTGAAGATAGTTCAGAGAACTCCCATATACCCCACACTCTGTTTCCCCTATTTTTAATGGCTTACATGACTATGGTACATTTGTTGCAATTAATGACCCAATATTGATCCATTATTATTCACTGAAATCCATAGCTTCTTCAGATTCCCTTAGTTTTTACTGAATGTCCTTTCTTTACTCTGGGATGCTATCCAGGAGACCACATTACATTTAGTTGTCATGTCTCCTTAGGCTTATCTTGGCTGTGACAGTTTCTAAGACTTCCCTTGTTTCTGATGACCTTGACAGCTTTGAGGAGTACTGGTATTTTGAGGAATATATCGTAGGATGCCCCTCTCTTGGAATGTGTCTGATGTTTTTCTCATGATTAGACTGAGGTTATGGATTTTAGGAAGATCACAGAGGTAAAGTGCCATTTGCATCGCATCATATAAAAGAGACCTACTATCAACATGATCTATGACTATTGATGTTGATCTTTATCACTTGGCTGAAGTAGTGTTTGTCAAGTTTCTCCTCTGTGAGGTTACTTTTCCTCATAGTGTACTCTAGAAGGAAATTTATGCATAACCCACTCTTAAGGAGTGAGGAATTAGGCTCCATCTCATCGACGGGAGAGTAGCTACATAAATTATTCTTTTGCATGGGAGATTTGGCTCCTAGCCCTCATTTATTAATTTATTTAATCATTTATTTAGATTGATATGGAGTCATGCATATTTATTTTCTACCTTGGGTTATAATGTTACAGTATAGCTTTATTTAATTTCTTGTTTTGGGCACTGGGAGCCTTTTCAGTTGGCTTCTGGTGCGCCTTTAACAAATCCCTGTCAATTTTTGGTTGAGTATTTGTGCAATATTTTCTGATACTATAAGATGAGATGAACCATGAGAGACTATGGACTCTGAGAAACAAACTGAGGGTTTTAGAGGGGAGGGGGTTGGGGGGATGGGTTAGCCCAGTGATGGGTATTAAGGAGGGCACGTACTGCATGGAGCACGTACTGCATGGAGCACGTTTTCGTGTTACACGAAAACGATGAATTGTGGATCACCACATCAAAAACTAATGATATATTGTATGGTGACTAACATAACATAATAAAACAAAACAAAATAAAATAAAATAAAATGTACCAGGCTCACCTTGTATATTTCTTACCCTTGTCCTAGATTCAGCCATTTCTTTAAGATGATGGAGAATGATATTAGAAACCAAGATATGGGAGCTAGGTGTGCTCATTGCTACTGGAGTGTCATTTTCTTAGGACCTCTCAGCTGACAGCAAAGAAATACAAGTGTGCATACTAACCCACATATATATGCATATCTATTTCTATATGTAACCAGGTGTATCTGTGTTAAGCCTGAGTTCTTACTAAAGTCTCTAATTCTAGTCCATTACCACATGAATCATCCTAGCCTCCTCCCTTTGTTTATCTATGCATTCCCACTCCCAATGTAAGACACCTGAGCCAGGATTTTGAACTCAGGTAGTTTGACTTCTGGTCCTGCAATAAGCTGTCCTGATTTTTTCCCAGTAACATGCTGTCCACAGGCTTTTGAATACCCCTGGGGGGACATAGTCACAAATTCTTGACCCTTCTCAAGGTCCAACATGATGGCCTAGTTGCAGAGGGGTGAGATTATTGAGTACATGTCTTAGTTTGGGCTGCTATAACAAAGTACCATAAACTGTGGGGCTGAGCAACAAACATTATTTCTCATGCTTCTGGAGGCTACAAGTCCTAGATCAAGAAGCTGGCAGATTCTGTCTGCTGAGAACCCACCTCCTGGTCATAGATTGCCATCATCTTCTCGTGTCCTCACATAGTGGAAGCGGGAAAGGAGGTCTCCAGAGTCCCTTTAATAAGAGTACTAACCCCATTCATGAGCGCTCTATTCTCATGATCTAACCATCTCCCAAAGGTCCCACCTCCTAATCCCATCACATTGGGTTTAGGATTTCAACATATGAATTTGGGAACGGGACACAAACATTCAATCTATCACTATGCCTCTCTGCTTCTACACCAAACCCAGGCTTGCTCTCATGACTTCTCAGCTAGTTCTAGCTCTGCAAGCTTCTGAGTGGGTTTGTCTTTTCTAGAGTGGAAGCTGTTGAATAGTACCTTGCTTCTGAGCTAAGACATTTACACTTTCTCCCATAGCCTGGGCAGACCAGGGATGAAACAACTGGTCTGTTTATAATATTCCAGCTGTTGAGTGCTTAAACTCCCCTGCACCTTCCTTAGATTGCTTGCTGACTGTTGGGTTCCAAGATAGACCAATCCTTTACAATGCTGAGCTTGTCCTAGGGAGAGATTTGAGGCTGTGTTTTCTGCTTGGACAGGAGGGTACATGAGAGGCTGAGCCTGTTTATATGTTTGGGTTGCACCCACCTGCCAATTTCCCCCAGCTTCATCTCTCTGATGTCCCTTCCCAGATGTCTGGGCTAGGGCACTGTCCCCTCCCGCCGAAGGAAATGTTCTAACTTGGAGGATTGCCTGTGACAGCTACCTTCAGCAGCCGGCTGATGGGGGCGCCTGTGGAGACAGCTGGTGACCATTGGCGAATGCCCTCAGCTACCTCTGGTGCACCTGGTCCCCTCTAGCCCAGCAGTCAGGGAGTGGGGGCTCTAGAACCCCATGATGTCAGAGAGCTTCATTCCGGTTGTTTTTGGAACCTGGCTTGCTGGAAGCCATGGAACATACAAACAGTTGTAGGTGACTTATTCACATATTTTGTTCGTAGCTGAAGCAATCTTTTGGGAAGCAATTTGTGATATGATAGAAATATGTTCTTTATACTTGACAGTGGATTTGGTGACATGTTCCTAGGCTGATGGCTGGATGTGGGCACTAATTTGACAAGCAGCTTTCTTCTAGGGAACACCAGGCCAGACCTCCTTGAGCCATGCCCACCCTCATTTCTGGCACCCCTCCCCCCTCTTGCCCCATTCATCCCCATAAAGCTCTACCAGATTGATCCTTAATGTTCAAAATGCACATCTGCACCTCTGTGCCTTTGGATCTATTGCTTGTCCAATTTGGAATGCTCTCTCCTCTTTTCAGCAAGCCTTGTCTTGTTCTGCTCCCTACTTCAGAGAACTACCCAGGTTCTGCCACCATGGTGGCTGGCCCAAGGGTAGGTTCTGTGAGTGTTCAGCCTGACGTTGATGCCTCCAATGTATGTGTGAGCAGGGGACTCTCCTTTTCACATGGCCCCCTTACTGTCTTGTTAACACAATATTCACAACCATTGTGACATTTTACCTAGAAATCATTGAGAAGGTGCCACCTACTTCCCCTCCTAGATATGCCCCTGCTTCTGCTTACTCTTCAAAATTCAGCCTAAATCTTACTCTCTGCTAGGTTATCCCAAATCATACCCACCCTTTTGGGTGGGGAATTCTGCCTTCCACTCTGGAACTTCCCATTGTCCCCTCATGCCTCTGTCAGCACTCCCTCACATTGTTGTAATGATCTGTTTAGGATCTGTCTTCCCACACTAGATTGAGCTCCTAGAGAGAAAGGAGCAAGTCTTTTATTTTAAATCCCTAGCACACAGTAAGTGCTCAATAGATGTTTGACAAAAGAAGATGGAATGAAATAACAAGGCTCAGAGGAATTGGCATTTTGTGTATGGCTGGTGTGTGTGTGTGTGTGTGTGTGCATGTGCACATGTGTGTGCATATGTACACACTTCTTTTATGTGTGACAGTCTAGGTTCTTTAATAAAGTTAAGACAGAATTCTCACAGTATCATGGATGGTCATGTTGACAGCCAAGCCCAAGTCAAAGACAAAAAGCTTTTTCTTTTCTTTTTTTTTAAAGGTTTTATTTATTTATTTGGGGGTGGGTGGGACAGAGGGAGAGGGAGAGAGAAACTCAAGCACACTCTGTGCTGAGTGTAGAGTCCAACGTGGGGCTGGATCCCACAACCCTAAGATCATGACCTGAGCCAAAACCAACAAGAGTTGGACACTTAACCAACTGTGCCACCTAGGTGCCCCAAAAGCTTTTTCTCTTCTGTTCTTTCACCACTATTGTTTTTTTGAAGGGAGAGCATGTGGACTTAGGATGAGTCAGCAAGTATTTGTGTCCTCAAGTTTGTGCAAGATATGAGCAGAAGCATGGGATATGTAGTAGACATTGTCCCTACCTTCTAAGAGCTGACAATTTCACTGGAGACCCAAGGCCAGTCAGTCTGTAGAGCAGTGGGTGATGTCCTTTCCCAGTGCAGGAGGAAGTCACGGAGGACAGGGGTCCCTGGGAAAGGGGAAGCAACTGAAAGAATGGAGCTGGAGATAGTTTTGAAGGAAGAAGAAGATCTAAGTGGGCAGGACCAGGGCAGGTGTATGGGCGGGTGGGATCCGGGAGGACAGTGTGGATGGCGGTGGAGACAAAGACAAGCACGGTGTTGTGCTTAAGGGATATTGAGGCAGGGTGAAATTGACAGGTCTGGGTTAGGATTGGGTGGGGACAGTTATGGAAACTTCACAGTCTGTTGATTGCCAAAACCCTCTTTGTTTTCTTGTACTCCCCAGTACTCCTGTATGATTGGAAATATTTTGTCTACCAAATGGATAGTATTAGTTATTGACTTTTCCCATTTTTTATTACTCATTTTATCATTTCTTTTGCTACTCGAGGGTGACCCACCAGCAATGACCATTCCTGATCTGCACAGTGAATGTTATGTCCCTGAGTTGATAAAAATTCCAGTCCATAAAAAACTGGCTTGGTATTTTAGGTAGCTTGAGCAACGGTTTTAAAATGTAGGCATCAAAGTTGAGACTTGTTCTAGGAAGCCCAAGAAAACCGTTGTAGGTTTTTGAGCAGAGAAATGGCAAGTACTGGGCACATGATCTAACTATCTGTGCTGGGTGTTGGGCAGCAGAGGATAAAGATGGCCTCTCCTTACTTAGCTTGTGCCAGGCACATACATGAACTCACTTCTTCCCAGAATAATCCTAGAAGGTTCACACACTCATTTATCGCCATTTTTAATCCCCATTTTTCAGATGCTAAAATAGATTCAGAAAGCTTAAGTAATTTTACTTAGTAGAAGGTCTCCCAGCTAGAGAAGGACTGAGTCTTAGTTCAGACACAGGCAATTGGACTTGGTCTCAATTCTCAATGACCACATCATACATCCTGGAGGGACCAGAAGACCGTGTTGGGCTTGCCAGTGGATCAGGATAGACAGTGCCATTGTCATGCAAGAGGGCCCAGCCAAATCACAGAGAAATGAAAGCAGGTGTCCGACAAGAAGGCTTATGCACCCCAGTCTTTGCTGCAGCTTTATTCTTACAGCCAAATACTGAAGAGAGCCCAGGTGTGCATCAATAGGAAAAAGGGCAGTTAGTATACCCACAGAATGGAATACCACTCAAATTAGAAAGGAGCTAAATGTTGATGCACACAACATGGATGAATCTCAGGAATGTTGGGCTGAGTGAAAGAAGCCTTTCACAAAAGAGGACATTGTGTATGATTCCATTTACATGAAATTCTTAAAAGTAATCTGTGATGGACAAAATTCAGAACATTGGTTGCCTCTGGGGGAATGGGAATGAGGGCTGACTTGGAAGACTCAGGAAGGAACTCCCTGGGCTGATGGTAAGACTCTCTCTTGATGGGGCTTTGGCCTCTGCAGATGTGTGCATTTGCCCAAACTCAGAGAACGTATGCATAAAATTTGTACATTTTGCTGTATGTCCATTTTACTTTAGAAGGTGAAGACTGAAAGCAAATATTAAACTCCAGTTAATGACGTATTCGGAGGCAAATGCCCTGATGTCTGCAATTTATTTTGAAATGCATCTACAAAACCAAAAAGATGTATTGATGGATAAATAGAAGGATGGAGAGATGGGTAAATCTGTGATAAAGCAAGTAGAGAACAATGTTAATTAAGTTCCTGTCAGTGGTATGGGTTTTCATTGTAAATTCTTTCAACTTTGTTGTATGTTTGAAAACTTCATAATAAAATGTTGAGAGAGGAAAAAAAGAGAGACCTCAGTTGGGAACCTTCCTGTAAATACAGAACATGTGGCCTCATTAGTCAAAAATGCAGAGGCCAGTCAGGGGTTGGACCACCCCAGAGGAGGAGGCAGGGCCTGGGGTCCGGCTGCAGGGCTCCAGGTGAGAGATGGGTGGAGAACAGCCTCCAGACACTCTCCTAGTTTCCTGGGGGAGGCTGTAGCAAATTGCCACAAACTTGGTGGCTTAACACAATAGAAATTTGTTCTCTCATAGTTTTGGAGGTGAGGAGTCTGAAGCCAAGCTGTCAGCGGGGGCTTTTTCTCTCTGAAGACTTTAGGAGACGATCCTTCCTTGCTTCTTGCCGCTTCTGGAAGCCCCAGCAATCCTTGACTTTTTCCCTTGTAGCTGTGTTGCTCTAATCCTTCCCTTAAAGGTCACATGGCTGCTTCTCTGTGTGTTGCTCTGTGTCCTCTCCTCATCTTATGAGGACACCCAGCCATTGGATTTAGGGTCCACCCTAATCCAGTAGGGCTTCACCTTAACTTAATGACATCTGTAAAGACCCTATTTCCAAAGAAGTTCACTTGATGAAGTTCAGGGTAGACATGCATTTTGGCAGGGCACTATTCAATCATGACAGATGACCAAACAACCTGGGGGGCCAACTGGGCAGAGAACCTTAATGGGGCAGAGAAGGGAGTAAGGGGCTGGAAGAGGGGAGGAAATCCCAAGGAGAGTAGAGAAGGAAATCAGATTGACTTGGGCAAGATAAAGAAACAGATCGAGAGAGAGAGGAAAGTAAGGCAAGTAGGTTTTCCAGGAAAGAGCCAGGCCTCACCATAGGCCTCTCTATCCATTTATCTCCTATCTTAAAGAATTAAAATGTAAATCTCAGAAATTAAATCCATGGGCACAGTGTAAACAGAGGAGGCTTTTGCAGAACAGACAAAGCTGTTCTTTTTCCTTGTTAAACAGCCATGGTGGGAGACCACGAGTGTATGCACAGGTTTTATTTGAGATGGATTAAGGTTCATGATGAGCGAATCTCGGAAGGATTGGAGGTGCTGTTCTCATAAGCCTGCAAAAGTTCAGCTCCTTATCTGAGGCTTATCCAAACCTGATGAAACCTTTTAGGCCTGCGTGGAGGTTGGGGACTTCCAGCAGCTGAAAGTTAATATCCTGCATCAGGAAATCACCTGCATTGGGAGGGGGGAGTAGGAGAGAGGCCTATAAATTAATGTGCTCTTGGACTAGAGGCCTGCCGCTGTTTGGGGCTGCCTGAGCTTGGACCACCCACTCCCTTTGGTAGGCGGATTATAATTCAGCCCTTGAGCCTTTTGGAGAAGGAGCTGATGCATATTAGTTCTTGAGATCCTTTACAACGTTCATTTCTCACGTCAGCTCTTGTGATGTGGTCCCAGCACTCCGCTGGTCTCCCCTCTCTCAGTATTTCCCCCTCACCTTGCTCAGTCACCTCCTCAGGCCTCCATCTGGGTTCTTGGGCCCATCATCTGAGCTCACTTTTGCCTCAGCGCCCCCAGAATATTCTCCTGTAGCTGCTGCTCTTTGTTCTACAATCGCCTCTCAGAAATGCCTTCCCTGACCACTCTCGCTGAAGATTTACCCCCAGACACTGCCCCCCCCATTTCCTCAATTAATTTCTTTAGAGTACTTGTACAAAATGGGTGGTGGGTTGAATAGTGTGCCCCCGAAATTCATGTCTACCTGGAACTGCAGAATGTGACCTCATTTGGAACCAGGGTTAGCTAAGGACCTCGAGATAAAATCATCCTGGATTTAGGGTGGGTCCTAAATTCAATGACTTCTCCTTATAAGAAGAGAGGACACAGAGAAGGGCACGTAAAGCGAGGGGCAGCAATTGGAACACTCCTGGCATCAGCCAAGGAACCCATGGAGCCACTTGAAGCCGGAAGAGGCAAGGAAGGCTTCCCTAGAGCCCTCAGAGGGAACACGGGCCTACTGACCCGTGTTTTACTACGGGTAAAACACGGGCCTACTGACACCTTAATTTTAGCCTTCTGGACTCCAGAACGGTGAGAAAATACATTTTTTGTTATTTTAAGCCACTAAGTTTGTGGTAATTTGTTGCAGCGGCCCTAGGAAATGAATACAGCACTCAGTACTGCCTGAAATTACTTTGTTCTTTTTTTTTTTTTCTTCTTCTTCTTACTTATTCCTTGCCTGTCTCTCCAGCTAGAATGTAAAGTACATGAGAGCAAGGGTCTTGCTGTGTTATGCAGCCCTCCATCCCTGGGTCAAGCATAGTGCCAGGCCCATCGTTAAGTCCTCAGTAAGTAATTTTTAAATTAATGAACCCTATGAGATCCAAATTGTTGTCTCCATCTCTGGTTGATGAAGTCAGTACCCAGAAGGTTTATTGACTTGCCCCAAATCACACATTTGGAAGAGTCAGGGCTCAAACTCAGGCTTTCTGGTCCTCTGGGTCAGGTTTATTTTTACCATATCACAGAAGCTGTGTTGTTATTTTAAAAAGATGGTCCTTGGTATCTTTACAATTTATTTTGAAATGCATTCAAAAAATACAGTTTTTAAGCCTTACAAAAGTGGAGCTGGAACTTTTCCCAAAGGAGCTTGGGGTGTTAGCCTGCCCTGGAGGGGAGGGAAGCCCATGCAGACACAGAGCTGTGCAGCAGGCTTGGATAGCCACAGAGTGAAGACTAGAGTCTCCTGGGGATGACTGATGAGGAAACTGATGCCGTCCACGCTCGAATGGATGATGCGGGAAGGGCTCCTGCTCAGAAGAATTGTAACTCTGATGGGTGCTGCTCCTTTCCTCTCTGCCCCCCGCAAACCTGGATTTGTTGGGTTTTTTTCCCCCTGGTCACTCTAGCACATCTCGATCACCCCTTTAGATTTTATCTGGGCCCTGAAGTTTGGCTTTGGGCTTGATCACCTTGTGGATTTGGCTCCTGACGAATCCTTTGCTGCCGCCTCTTGACTCTTTCCTCTGGTTCTCAGTCTCGACCAGTTGATCTTTTTAGTTCTTGTGGACCTGTATTGTACCTGCTTCTTTATTAGTCTGCATTGGTGCCATCCACCAGCCTTACTCTCTCTCTCTCTCACAAACACATACACACAATTTGAACTTGGTTTTTCTTTTTTGGGGTAAATAATGTATACACTGTCAATTTTTTATTAAGAGAAATATGCTTTGATGTGCTAGCCTAACTGCTCTAGCTTCCTGTGTACCCTAGTTCTGTGTGGCTCAGATTTAGAACCTGTGAACAGATAAAGACATTTATTACACTCTTTACCAAAGGGAGTTATTGTTTTCCTTGCTCCAACTTTTTCTTTTCTTTTCTTTTTTTGCAAATAAATAGAGCTGTGTTGTTACTTGAAGAAAACAAGATGGTTTAGAGTACAGGTCTTCTAATAGCCTCTCCTAGTGCATGCCTTAGTTATTTTTTTTTAGAGATTTTATTTATTTATTAGAGAGAGAGAATGAGAGATAGCACGAGAGGGAAGAGGGTCAGAGGGAGAAGCAGACTCCCTGCTGAGCAGGGAGCCCGATGTGGGACTCGATCCCGGGACTCCGGGATCATGACCTGAGCCGAAGGCAGTCGTTTAACCAACTGAGCCACCCAGGCGCCCGTGCATGCCTTAGTTATATCAGGATGAATCTGGCTTTCAGAAAAAGCTAAAGGTCATTCAGAGTCTCTTTGGCTAAATAAAGCAAGCAGATCATCAGGTGTGGTGCTGCCAGTCTGGTGTGGAAATAGGATGTGGTGTTAAGGTGAACAGAATGGTTTTCTTGCTCCCCCCACCAGCCTACAAGCTTCTTGTGGGTGCGACCCATCTTAGTCTTCTTTTATCACTGGCAAATGGAACACAGTAGGTATTTGATAGATGTTTGAATGAATTTGTGGATGGACGGATGGATGATGTACAGCCTTACGGTGAAGGCAATCCCGAAAAGGGACTTGCTATAGAATTTAGAAAAATGATTACATATGTGGCCACTCTGAAGGTATATGTCAGCATTCTGTTTAAGGAAGCCCCTGGTTATATGGTCACAGCTTATGTGTTTGAGTGGGTCAACAGTATATTAAATCCTTGTCTTTTCTTATGTTTCCCATAGCCACTAAAGAGTGGTTGTTCTAACATCTGAAAGAAGTATAGATACAAAGTAGAAAATTCATGTCATAGTGGACTGGCACTCAGAGGGCGTGGGGACTTTTTTGGGCACCATACCTAATTACTATGTGATATTGGGAAAGTCAGTTTTGAAGCTTGAATTTTCTCATCTGTACAGTGAGGGGGTTTGACATCATCTTGAGGACTCTCCTGTACAGGCTATTATTCTGTGAAATGGTGAATTCCAACCACTTCTGCTTTGATACTCAAAACTGTTTTACCTTTGTCTTGCCCCCAATGTATATCTTTCCCTTTTAGTTAACGTTTAAGCCTCTCCTCAGTCACTGCATTCCCCGTGACATAGTTAGCCGAGCATGGCACGTGTATTTAAATGCACTTTGAACGAAGTGTTAGTCATCCTGAGACTGCCTTGGTTTTTGGAACAGCTCAAGACTGTAATTTCTGTCATCTGCTTCTTGTTTGAAGTAGTGATATGTGGATTTCTGAAAAGCCAGTCTGAATTTTGGAGGAGATTTTGAGGCCTTACTTGGAACGTTTCTAGGTGTGTTCTTCCCTGCCCTTTCTTGTGTCTGGTGGGAATCCCCAGTGGGGATTGGCTCAGCTGGAGTGTACTTCTTCTTCAGAAACTGTAATGCCTGTTTCTTTGTCTCCAACCTGCCCCCATTTTGTTAACCTTTAAAGATAACTGTAGTAGGCAGAATAAGGACCCAGCAAAGGTGTATGCATCTTAATCCTTGAAACTTGCGAATATATTCTGTTGCATGGGAAGAAGGATTTTGCAGATGTGATTTAATTAAGGATGGTGATTTGGAGAGATTATCCTGAATCACCTGGGTGGGCTCCATGCAAACACAGAGGTTCTTTTCAGGAGAAGTCAAAAGGGTCCAAGAGAGAGAAGTAGACACACTGACAGAAGAAGATGCAAGGAGAAAGAGAGTAAACTTTGAAGATGCTATGCTGCTGGCCTTGAAGATCCAGCCAAGGGTCATAAACAGGTGGCCTCTAGAAGCTGGAAAAGGATTCTCTCCTAGAAAATCTAGAAGGAACACAGCCCTGCTGACATTTTGATTTTAGGACTTCTGAGCTCTAAAACTATAAGATAATAAATTTGTGTTGTTTTAACTAGTAAGTATGGTAATTTGTTACAGAAAAAATAAAATCATACAGATACGGAGACCTTTACTATTGGATTAAAAATACCAAGGGAAGGAAGGCTACTCGGGCGAGATGATTACATATTCATTCATCCATTTAACGTTATGGAGGATCTGTTATGTGCCAGGCACTGTGAGAGGCACAAAGTGGGTGTGCTGTATTTAAAAAAAAAAAAATCAAACACTGATCTAGGAGTTTACAGTTCTGTGAGGAAGACAAGACAAATATAAGAATAATACCACAAGACTGAAAATGGTCTGTATGTGAATGATGGGTGGACCAACCAATCTATGGGGGTTGCTAAACATCATCAAATGTGGCTTAGAAAAGACTATACAGACTCTTTGGAAAAGAGTATGGGATATGTATGGGGGAAATTGTTTGATTAGTAATTGGGGATAAGAACTGGAACCCCAAGGAACCCTCTTTTTTGTGAGACCTAGGTTTCCCTGAATAGAGTTTGCAAGTTGGGGTCTGAGCTGAATTGCTGGGAACCAGGGAGAGGAATCTGAGTGCCTCACTGATGGGCCCCTCACATAGCAGTCAGTCTGCTCTCTGCAAGCATGCTAAGCAACTGTTTAAAGGCTGTCAATTTGGACAGTACAAAATTAGCAGTCGGCCTGGCACACCATATATCTCAGTCTGACTGTGAAAGTAGAAGAAAAAAGAACACAATCAACAGGGCAATTTAAAGTAAGAAAGAGTTCTTCCAGAATACACTAAAGAAGTCTCCATGGGGGAGTTGTTTTCTAAACTTGGCCATGAAGGAAAAGAAAATATTATTTCATTTCAGGAGTTGACAAACTATGACTGGCCGCCTATTTTTGTAAATAAAGTTATATTGGAACACAGCCACACCCATTCATTTAAATATTGTTTATGGCTGCCTTTGTACCACAGTGGCAGCACTGAATGGTTTCCACAAAGACTGTGTGAACTGCAAACTGGAAACATTTATTATCTGGCCCCTTACAGCAGCGTTTGCTGACCCATAGCAGGTATTTGGTCAGAAGCCATAATGAATTATAAGTTTCAGAAATGGTTCTCAGGCTGGTTAGGGAATTAAGATGAAGATATTGATGGAGTGAGGAAATGAGACTACCCTGGCTCAGAGGTGCTCCTAAATGCTTGAATATATTCTTAATTCGGTCATGTAGAAAACAATTATTTTTTTAAAGATTTTATTTACTTAGAGAGAGAGTTCACGAGTGTGGGGGGAGGGGGCAGAAGGAGAGGGAGAAACAGACTTCCTGCTGAGCAGGGAGTGATCTAGAACCTGAGATCATGGACCTGAGCCAAGGACAGACACTTAACTGACTGAGCCACTCAGGTGTCCCGCAAATAATTATTGATGCCCTCCTATGTATGAGTCAGTAGGCTATGGATTGATCCTCAGAGAAAGACAGGAAGGAAGGAAGGAAGGAAGGAAGGAAGGAAGGAAGGAAGAAAAAAAAGAAAGAAGGAAGGAAGGAAAGAAAGAGAGAGAAAGAGAAAGAAAGAAGAAAGAGAGAAAGAAAGAAAGAGTTTCTCTGTGGTTTTGCTTCTATTCTAACTATTGAACATTGGTAATCCGTGGATATAAGGTAATTCTGTATCAACCAGAATACTTCATTATTCAGAACGCCAGTCCTTGATCCAGCTAAATATTGTGTACTTAGGTATCCGCAGAGCTATACCAGAAATTTTAATTAACCTTTCAAACTCCCTTTCGATTTCCTCAAGATGAATTAGAGAACAGAGTGTCTACCAGGTTCATCCACAGAGAGGGGTAGTTTAAAGTTGAGCTGGGTCATGAAGGGTTCATTGGAAATAGCTCTGTTTTCTTGACTTTCTGGTGGGAAAGAATTCATGTGGTTATTTTTAGGCGTTCTATTCTCATTTATCAGTCAACTTTGGCAACATCAATTTACCTAACAGACCCAACTTGTAAGTAGTAAAACAAATTCATGGGAATATTTAGAAAGCACTTTCTGCATATATAGCAGGTTGAGGGAGAACAAATTATTAGTAACTCACTGGCTGTTCTAAGGCTGTTCATTTGAGGCTTTATAACGAGCTAGCTTTTTATAGATTGTTGACTCTGGTTGGCTTTGGGACAGAACTGGCACAGACGAATAGAGTGGGGGCAGGGGAAGGACCATCTGGAAGCAGGTCCAAATTCAAGAGTACCCCACCTGGGTTGGCTTAGAGACTGTCTGCACCCCTTTGCCTGTCTTCTCAGGTAGCAGAGCACAAAAGTTTCCCAACAAAAGCAGGATTTGCGTCTCTCGGGAGACCAGTCCTCTGCTGGCCACATCAGAAAATACAAACCAGATATGATTAATGAGGAGGGATTGGGGACATTTCTGTGAAGTTGGGCCTTGATGAAACCCTTTATCTTTGAGTCCCCACATGTAGTTTTTGTCACTTCAGCTCCCCGAAGTGTGTTTGGTTTTATTTTCCTTTGAATGGTAAAGAATATGTTAATAGACTTAAGGATCAACTAAAAAAAAAAAAAAATCCCAAAGTCTTAAAAATCCTTTCTGTTTCCTTCCCCTTCCCAAACTTTAATAGCCCCTGGAGTGGGTGTGGAGGTGGCAGGAGTCTTTTGTACTTTCTCAGCCCGCTATTTGCACAAGTGTCTGTTATGACTGCAGCAACATAATTGCTCTTAAAATGCCTGGATAATAATAATACAAAAAATCTATTTTTATTTTGTAATCTTGATGCTTCTTGGCTCCCATTTTTCTAGGCCACTTTAGTAACTTCTGAAAATTAGCCTGACAAATATGGTTTCCCAGCTTGATCAGGAAATAGCTCCATGTCAGGGGGTGGGGGGATATGTAGCTGTGTGTGTGGAAGGGAGCTGAGGAGAGGGAGCTGTAGGTGGAGCTGTTAAAAGGGTATATGGATTTGATTCCAAGACGGCTGCTGTTTCTGCCTTCACTTGACCCCTTAGAAGGAAGCGTAGATAGAAAATCCACTTTTCCCCTGGGCCTGTCTCTGTTTCCCCAGGCTTGGTTGGGAATGAAGGGGAAGCATCTTTTATTCCTTGTTTGTTTTGGGTGCCTCTAATTCCTTGCTGGGCTGGCCAGTTTAGATCTTCGGCACCGCGGAGGACCCAGCCACGCTCAAGTGGTTTTCTGTGTTTTCCTGAGCCATGTTCCTAAGGGGATGGGCTCAGGCTGAGGCCGGAGGGACAGAGCCTGTCAGCTTTGAGAGAACGGGATTCCCGCTGGGCGAATGTGCATGAGGCAGCCTCTTCTGACACTCACATTCTGCAGTTGGACTCTTTGTGGATTCAGCCTGCAAACAAAGCAAGCTCTGTGTTTGCCCTGGATGATTCATTCACCTTTCACCAGACCATGATGCTGATGTCATCTGGGGTGACCCTGAAAGTATGGGCTCTCAGGGGTAGAACCACCTCACTGGAATTTTCAAAGGCAAAGACTAGTGATAGTGCCAAGACAGGATGGAATGGAAGCTTCTGGGCAGGCCTGCCCCTAATATTTGGGGGCCCAGGGCTGAGGCACAAGCAGCGGCTGACCCCAGACCCTTTCATAGGCAGGAGGCCTCAAGATACCCAACCTACAAACCCAAACTCCTGGTCTGTGGTAGGAATGAGGATTTGTTTCCATTAATATAGATATTCCTGGTCCAGGGTGACAAAGACTGAGGGTGCCCCTTCAAAGCAAGGGCATTTGACATGAGTGCAGGCAAAAAGCCCTAAGCCACTAAGAAATGAAATTACTCTTTAAATCATGGTAAGGAGCAAAAGCAAGAATTCATGTGGATTCCGCGGTGTTAGTCCCGCAACTCCTAACCTTCTGCTAACTGCAAACTAACTCTGATTTGTTCATACGGCCCCGATCACTGAAAGACCAAACCTTTATTTTTCTTTTAAATGCTTTAGCTCGTGTTAAAAATGTTTTCAGGTATTTGGAGCCTCAAGGAGACAGTCTAGTAAAACCTTGTAATTTCCCTCTGGCCACGTTTAAGTCACCGCTTCTGGTCGGGTGAAAAGGCATAGCTCACATTAAGTCAAGCTGCAGGATGCTGGACGGTTTAGAATGTCAGGTTTTCACGACGTGGCTGCTGAAAAGTTTATTGCTTTGTGCCAAATAAAGTCATTCTGATTTCATTTTTGAAAGTGAATTTAAAACTCAGAATATACTTTCTTTATAATTATGCTTCTTATTTGGCAACATATGGTGAAAATTTATACGGCCTATCAATGTAAAAGAATAGAGCTGAGGCTCCAGGCTTTTATGGTGATTACACCTACCTGTATGGGGGCTTTATGTGCTTACAATTTGAATCATTTATAGATGCACACTCAACAGAGTTCTAGCATAACTAGTACTGTGGGGTTTTTTTGCTGACTAAATGATAGGCAAAGCAATTTTCAACAAATGTCTCCCAGTAGGCTGTCATCATAGAAGCCTTGTAATATTGCTTTTTAACCTTAGTGCTGGCAGCTTTCCAGGAACTTTTGCATTGATACCAAACTGCCTGGCACTAGGCAGTTGTCCTTTTCTCCGTGGGAGCTCAGTGAACTCTTGAGTAGGTGCCGGCTTCCCCCCTCGAGCTCCCTTGTTTTTATTTCAAGGAGATCTTTTACCTGTTCTTGTTCAGCTGTAGGTAGCCAGGCATGCTGGAAGTTTAAAAATATAGCAAAACAATTTTCTGGATTGTGTTATTATGCCTTTAATGCGTTCAATTAACATTCAGAGCTTTGTCACCAAATAAATGACGCACATCGGTGGCACAAAGGGGAAGGAAAGGAAGGGCTTTGTGGCTTTTTTCTTTTCCTAGGGCAAAGTCAGTTCCCTCTTCCTTCCTTCTCTCCCCCTGCCCCTCCCCCTTTCCTTTCTTTCATTTTCAGAGCCTCTTGTAAATGGCTTTTGGGGATTGGTAGATCACAATTCTGTTTGGGGAAGGATAGAATGAAACACATGTCCTGTTCGGGCCCTGCAGAGGAGGTGGATAGAAGGTGGGGTCCAGGCAGCATCCTTGGAGTCTCTTCAGGAACCTCAGCCCCTGCGCCTGCGTCTCTATGGGAGCTCTGGAAAAGTCTGTAGACCTGGCTTCCTTCCACCTCCTGTCTGCTGAGCGCTGGCTTAGGGTGCACCTGATTTCCTCGGAGACCCCATTCTTCTTGAACTTCAGCAGGAAGGCACAGTGCTGACCTCTCTTGTCTAGGTCAAGGAAGGACCAGTCTGGTGACTGCGTTTAGTTCTAGAAGTTTGATTTCAAACACCAATCAAATTTTGAGTCCACCTGCTCTGTGTCTTAACGGACACTGAGCGCTTCATAGAAAAGAAGTTCAGTTGTCTGGTTGAATGAGTGATTCTTTTCTCTTTACGTGGGAGCCTGCTGTTGCATTCGTGTGCCACATTGGCTCTGGCCTGACTCACGAGCTGTTGTGCCAGTAGCTGTGCCGTGGTGTCCTCCCTGAGCTCTGGTCCCTCTCTCTGCCTTGCCTGGGGCTCTCATCAAGCTTGAAATGCCTCCCTGGGGGGCATTTGTCTTCTCATAGAGAAGCTGTGCCCATCTTTACTTGCATCGGGAAAGGAGACCTTAAAAACACCTCTGGCCTAATGCATTTGCCTTGACCTTCTAAAATGATGAGCGCTATAAACGGAGAAATAGATAACTATTATACATCTGTGGTTCATAGAAAATTCTGTCATTGGCTTAGAAAAAAGCATTGCACTGAATAAAGTTGGAAATATAAACTGTAATAGAAAATCAAACCCGAAGCATTGAATACAATTGTGGAAGTCAATGGTTTTCAGCCTACTTTCCTTATTTCTGTTGCCTAAGAGATGTTTCATTCATTCAGTATGAATGAATGAATGAACCTGTTTATGTAATAATTCTGCTTTGATTGACACAGAGAATTAAATTTAAGAAAGTTAATGTATCTAGTTGCAAATGCAAATGTGGCCCAAAGGGTAAAATGTGCTTGGATTATAGCTGGAGTTGGAGCTGGGGGAAAGGGGTGAAGACACAGAGAGAGGTGATGGGTAGGAAAACAAATATACATGAGTGCTCCAAAGAGCATGCTGTAAATGAGGGGGTGTTATTCCTTTGGCAAACAAGATGTGCTCATCAAGGAAACTCCTTGGAGGAAGTATTTCTTAAACTACGATTTGAAGGAACGGAAGCACTGCGGGATAAGACCCAGCCTTTGTGGGGGAAGGACATTTATTCTACCTTTAAGTCAGTGAAGAGGCAGAACCAGTGCTCTGGCTGAAGGTGGATTCATTAACTGGCCCCCGGAGAGTAGGCGCAGGTGCAGAGAAATGCCCAGTTTCTTGCCCGCCCCCTTTTAAATCACAGTAACATAAAATTTACCATTTTAACTCATTTTTGAGTGTATGGTTCAGTGGTATTAAGTACATTCACATTGTTGTGCAACCGTCACCGCCATCCATCTCCAGAAATTTTTCATCATCCCAAACTGAAACTCTGTCCCCTTTAAACACTATCTCCTCATTCCTCTCTTCCCCTGACCTTGGTGACACCATTCTACTTTCTGAGTCCAAGAATTTGACTATTCCAGGTAGCGCATGTAAGTGCAGTCCTACACAATTTGTCCTTTTGTGTCTGACATCTTTCATCTTTCACGCTCACCCACCTTTTTGAAGACTGGGTTTTCATCGTGAGGAGCGTTATGTATTGGGGGCGGTAGTATTCGTTCTTCTGAACCTCAGCTCCCATGGGGACCTCTACATAGGGCTGGACCCCTAATCTTGAAGGCCTCAGCTTAAATGATGGTGCCTCTAAGAGGCCCCCACCCCAAACCGCCCATCCTAGCTTAAGAGGTACCCTTTCCCCTTCTTCTTGGTCCTGATATTCTGCTTCTTGCCCCATTTCTTCTGTCTGTGTGAGCATATATAAGTTTATGGTTTCTTCCTCAGTGGCTAATTGGTCCACCAGATTTTAAGATCTGAGAAGGCTGGGGCATCTGCCGTCGCAATTTATATCTGGACTATAACCCAGTGCTTATCTCCTAGTAAGCGCTCAGTAAACACGGGGTGGAAGGAGGGATGGAAGAATGCATCTCTATCTCTAGCCTTGGCCAAGAACCATTATGAGATCATACATGTGGCTGTGTTTTGAGTGCCTCAGAGGTAATCGCTAACTTGCTGCTGCCATTCCTACTGGTCTGTACTGCCTTCACGCAGATTTTCCATGACAAATGTCTGGATTTCAAACTGCTCCCTTCTCATAGCTTGGTAAGGTTTTGGACTGCATTGCTCTCGTCCCTCCATGGGTGTATGCTCGGAGAAGGTAAACAAGTTTAATACCAACCTACATAAAACACAATTAAAAGCTAAAACCTGCTACAGAGAAGGCAATCCCTGCATTCTTGTGGTAGATAAAATGCGTTATGGCTGAGCTCCTTTATTGGATTATCCAAGCCACTAACTCCTAGATTATTATGTTAATTAGACTTTATTAATATTAAAAATAAGATAGCAGTTTTCAGGCCTGGGATATTAGAACATGCTCCTTGAATAAGGCTGAAGGCTTAGAGGGGCCTTACGGAGCACCTAGGACAATTTCCTCAGTGTGAAAGAGAAGATTTCAGGCAGGTGACATCAGGGGGCACCCAGCATTCTCCAGAGATGCTGTCCGAGCAGACCCTGGAACCCAGGGCTCATGACCCCAAATGGGCATTTTTGAATTAAAAAAATAACATGCAAATACTAAATGTTCACAGAATATTTGCATTCAGGAAGAGTTAAGTCTTCTTTGCAAATACCTGGTGGTTTTATTGACTGATACAGTCATTTTGTTTATACCTTGTTGCCTTTAAAACCCTATCTCCATTTAAATAGCATAGTTATTTGAACGCACCTGTGAAAAACCTCCAGTTACTCTTTCATTGAGTTTTAACATTAAAGTTCCCTGGAACATTACTGGTTCTTGGGGATAGGACTGAGATGTGACCCTGTGTGAACAGGTCACCTTCCGGGTTTTGGGGTAACAGCTTGAAAGGATGTTAGTTTGAGCCTGACAAGGGGAAGAAGCACTTGAAGTTTGCTTAAAAAGCTCACAGGGTCTTGAGGCGTGAATTTCAGTTAAAACTGTTCTGTTTCTTCAGGGGAAGAGTCCTATTCCTTATAAATACTATAAGTACTTTCATTTGCCAGGAAAAATCTCATTTCTTTTATGTGCTCTTCACCTGAAACGCCAGTAGGAGTTTGCTTGCGATTAATTAAGCAGATGATAGATGGCACTTAAAATGAACATTCAGCATTTTTCCCTGTCTGTATACAGACTCCAGAGATAATTGGATGGGAAACAATATGGTATTTCAATGTGGATTTCTTTAAAAGAGCCTTTTCCCCTTTGATTTACATAGATGAAGAAAGATTGGCCTTTCAGCATCGTGCAATGTCACGGACATCTGTGTAAACCAATCCGTTGTGCCACATGCCCTCATTTTGTAAGGGCACCGGCTCGTTTGGCTGTTGGCAAGCCCTTGCTTAGTGGTGCATCAGTAATTAGGAACTGCCATCACCTCTGTGTGAAGTAATGTGGCTTTTTTATCTTGTCACTTAGTTCCTTTGGGGGTTGTGGGGGAGTCACATTTCATCACTGGTAAAATACAAACCTATTTGGAACATGGCAAGGTGGTCCAGGACTGTTTTAACTCCCTCCCAAGCCTCTCTCTTTCTCAGGGACTTGTCTTTGGGACAGTCGTGCCTGCCACCATCTTGGGTTTGTACTGGAGGCTTTCATTACTTCTGGTGCCACTTTGGGGTCCTGCTCTGAGGGCCTGGTCAAGCCACAGCAAGCCACATCCTGCTCTGAGGCCTTAGGAACGAATTCCCCGTGGTTCCTCCTTCCTCACCACCCCCACCTTCCAAGACAAAGAACGAAGTGAAATAAAAAGGATCAGAACAGCTTCTTTCATGGAGGTACGCAGAGGCCACGTCTAGAGATCGGCTAGAGGTCATCCAGTTGTGGGTTTTTTGGGACATTGTTGGGCCTCGTGAAGGGCGCACAATAACAGATGAAATAGTCAGTCATGCCCAGCCTGTATCATCCTGCCTCACGTTCAGTGGACTCTTGAGATGAGAACGTGTGTGCAAATGATCTCCTAAGGAAGTGCTCCCTGAAGAAACTAGAAAGGGAGAGGGAGTGAGGACAGAGAGATGGAAGAATCCAGTGCAAATTCAGATGAAGACCTCTTGGAGGCAGGTGGTCTCTTGGTGATAGAGGTGTCCCCACCAGGAGGCTCTCGGCTTTGGTCCTGGCTCCAGCGGCAAGAAGGTGCCAGTGCCCAATGGCCAGGGCTCTGGTTCAACAGCCAGGAACCCCTGATGACTGATATGGCTAATTTTCCCTGAGCCCCTCCTGCTTTGAGATCTCGATCCAGCCTCATGTCAGGGCAGGGAAGAAGCCACCAAGAGCGCCTCATGTCTCTGCTGTGACCTCTGAGGAGACATTTCAGTTAGAGCTAGAGCGGCCAGCCAGGGGGCCTGGCTGTGGTGCCACCTCCTCCATACACCTGGAGAGTCCATGAACTGGTTACTAAAGAGTCAGGAAAGCTGCCTTTCTGGGGCTATGTTTACAGTAAAGGGAGAATCAAAGGATCTATAGCCAGTGCGCCTTTCATGAGCAATTGGGTTTATGCAGAAGCAAGTGACTTTCTTAGAAGGCTTCCAGGTGGGGTGGGCGCCACATCTTGTGAAAATGCTCCATGCAATTTCAGGAAGCATGTTCAACAGCCAGCACGCTGGAATGTTCCGAAGCACTGGCAAAGGCAGGACCTTCACTCTAGTGAATTTCCCAGGGGTGGCAGTGGGGTGAAACAAAGAGCATTGATCTGGCGATCTGTCTCAGGTCCTGAGAGTGAAATTGGAGCATGTCGCTGGGGATGCTGAGATGGAGCAAACACTCTCCCAGTCTTCAGGGAGCTGGAGTAGAAACTGGGGCTGATAGGCGGGCAGGGATGCTCAGGTCAGCAGCCCTGGTGTGCTACCCAACACAGAGCTGCCTGGCATCAAAATGTTGCAGTGAACAGCATCAGTTTCTGTTGCCCTAAGAGACCCAGTGGATGTAAAGAAAGAGTGGGTAAGTGAGTGAAAGTAAGAGAAGAGGAGGAAGTAAAGAACAGGGAGGACCAAAAGCTGACAATCTCACGCAGCCTGCAAGAGCGCTGGGCCTTTCCCCAGGAGGAGCCTGGGAAAAGGGACAGCCCGGGTGGTACTGTTCTTGACTCACCTCTCTTGCCCTTATCAGTTGACTTATGAGCACCTTGCTCTCCATCCATCGGGTTCTGCCCTCTTGATGCTGAAAACAAGTGAGAGGTTGGAATGAGGTGAGAAAGCATGATTTCAGAGTAACCAGCATTCTCATCCACCCTCTTGATCTTGAGCAAGTTAACCTCTCTGAACCTTTATAATAATAAAGGGCAGCTCATACGGCTATTGAGACAGTCCCATGACATAATGCATTTAAAGCCCTTTGCAGACATTGGCATGTGTCACTCACTGCAATCAGTGAGTATAAGCCATTAGAATTGGATTGGACCCATTGCTATGCTCCTTGAGTGGTGGGTAACCTCCCAGTGTATAGTGCTGTCCTCACCCACCAGGCCTCATCTGACCTGAGGCGATCAGCCTTGAACCCCAGGCCCAGTGAGCAAAACTGCTTTTCTCCTCTTCCTGGAGTGCACTGATGAGGTGGTTTTGAAATGGTTAAACAAAAGGAAATTGATCAACAAATTCTGTGCTTGTTCACTCAGAGGAAAAGAATGCATTTTCCTCTTTAATACTCAAGACTTGGGAAAAGTGAGAAAGTTAAAGAAAAATGAAGAGGGCAAAGTGGGTAGAGCCAGACATTTGGGAAAGCCCTTGGGTGACCTTGTTTCCACAAGATAAATCACATGGCGTTGGGTCATCACAAGCTACTGCGATGCTTTTGGTTGGAAGCATGGGGAAACCAGGATCTCAAGATAATTGTGAAATGTCTACCAGGAGCGCTCAGGTCCTGGTGATATTTGAATATGGATATTTGCCGGAAAGCTTAGTGACAGTGACTACAACTTTCAGAATGAAGGCCGCTTTGTGCGGCTCCTCTGACACGGGCCCGGGCATCTCTCAGAACGGGCAGAGCGATAGTGACAAGTCCTTTACATGTGAGACTTGGGAAGAGAGATGAATGGGGGCTGCCGGTGCTCCCAGAAGTTGGACATGAGGCAAATGATGGTTTGTTGGCTCGCTGAGGCAACTTCTGGGCTGCTTCTGGGTCATCACCAGTTCAGAAGATGGGGGGACATCTTGATCTGTTTTGGAACTGGTCTCAGCCTCAGGGGGGCTCCCGAATGTACTTCAGTGTAGTACTGGCCACAGAATCAAGAGCTCTCCAGATCTGCTTACTTAGCAAATTTCCAAAGTGCTTGTTTAATTAGGCTTTTGATTTCTGGGGTTTGAGAGTAGGGGAGTGATTACAGACAGAGCCATGTACCATCCAAACTCTGCCACTTAAAACGGATTTGCTCTTTCACCGAACATTGAAGACATATTTTCTTTTTTATGGTTCCTAAATACAATACAGAGCCAGCAAAAAAGTTATTGTTGTGTTACTATTATTACTAGTGTTAATAACAAGGATATCATTAGACCAGTTTGTCATCCTCTTCAATTTATGGAGTGATGTCCACACTGTGTTGGCAAGGGACAGCCCCTCTCTTCGGTTTATTTAGGTTTTTCCCACACCATTCCCCATCTCTGCCTCCTCCCCACGTGAGCCCCGACTCACATGTGTGTTGTCTGTGTTCTCGAATATATGTGTATCCTTGAACAAGGTATTTTTTAAGCGCCCGTGTTTGTTTGTTTATTCTTTCATACAAATGATACTGTACAACAGAGCTGGCTCAGTTTCTTACCATTTCCACTCAAAAATTTAGCGATCCATTTATAGTTTTGTATTGTATAGCCAATTCACAGCTTCTGCTGCGGGAGTTTTTTTAACAAATTCTTGAGAAAAGAAAAAAAAACGAGCCAACAGCTCAATGGGGTGTTACTGTGGCCATTTTACAGATAACTAAACTAAAACTTTCAGCATGGGGACATAAATTAAGGCTCATGGCTAGGCCTGATTGACTCCTGACTCCTGGCCCAGTGAGTCCCCTTTCCAGTACTAGGCCAGTGACCTTGGTTTTCATAAATCCCTTGGTGACTTGAGCCTGTAAAAGTCTGGCTTTGGTTGTCTTTTTTTTTTTTTTTTTTTCTTTTATGTTTTACTTATTTTCTTAAAGTAAGCTCCACGCCCAATGTGGGGCTTGAACTCATGGCCTTGAGATCAAGAGGCACATGCTGTACCGACTGAGCCAGCCCGGTGACCCTGGCATTGGCTGTCTTGGTGGTTGCATCCTTATAAAGTTCTAGGGCCAGAGGCTGAGCACCCAGGCCTTTAGCCAGTCCTCACCTCACTCTCTTATTCCGTACACATGGCACCTATAACCACGTTTCCTGCTGCTCGAGAAGGAACATAGTGCCTCTCACACACAAGAGCAAAAGTAGTACCATGGCACATTATTCTTCTTATAGGCATGAGAATAGTAGTGTCATTGTTCCTAGATTCTCACAAATGGAGTCCAATAGGCTTATTTAAGTTCATTATTATCATCCACCTCAAGAGCTTCATCAAAATCGCCTCTCTATCAGGAAACACATTATTTAGGGATGACAGTAGCTGCTGGTGGTAATTTAGATGGAGAGAAAAGATCAGGCTTCTGAACCCAGAGCCCTTCCTTGCTGAAATTGTGGATCCATAAAAAGGCTTATAAACACTCTTCAGAAATGGAACGAAGATCTCAGAAAAGGGATGCTTTCTCAAAAGAGACTGCCAATGTGGTTTATAGAAATGTCTAGAAAGAACGGTATTTGGAGGGGGTGATTATGGGGCTGTGGAAGCCCAGAAGGGATGGAGCTTCGAGTTGGGGCACGAAAAGAAGCTCTAATCCCAGAATTCAAAACCAAAACAGAGTACTTAGAAAGAGACCTTACGAGAAGGGCCTAGAAGGAGCTGAAAAACAGGAAAAGGGGGGCAATGATTGGCTGTTGTTAGGTGTTGAAGCTACAAAGTAGGGATGAGATAATTAGTTTTGTTGGGAGAAAAAGTTAGGAAGCTGTTGGCAAAATTTGGAGTGACTGAATATTGAATGCCAGTTGACACCTAACTTTAATTATATCACTCTGTTATTTGTTACTCTATTATTACCATCCTTTTTATTTAGTAACTGAATAATGAGAGAGAGAGAGAGTTGATATTGATGAAGACCTTCAAGTCGAAATATTTATCACGGGACCCAGCTTTCTTGGAATATGTGTCAGGAAACGTAGATTCACAAAAGAAAGTTTCATATTTGTGAGGACAGTATAAGTATTTGGCTTTTATTTATGTTCTCACACGCTACACAAATAGGTTTTCTGTCCAGTGTGTTGGAATTTATGCTGCAGAGTCTTGTTACAATATTGTAAATTGAACTGTGTATGAATTTTCCTTTGGAAATACCATTATTTTTCCTGCATGTTCACCTTAGCCAGACACTTTAAAACCTTTGAGTCAAAAAGGTCTTGTCTGGATTAATTATGTATTTGTTCGGAAAGAAATATTTGCTTACTGGCGTGGATTGGAATAATGATTATTAAGGAATTTAATTCATTTGACAAATTGTGGATTGCCAGAGTTACAAAGACTCACAGTGTAGGAAACAAAATGTCTCCTTTGCAAGGTCGGCTTGGTGGATGACACCTAGAATCTGTATTTTGTCTCTGGGGTGCATACGGCCAGCCTCTCTAGGGATGGGCTGACCATCCCTAGAACTCAAGAATCTGACCCTGCCTTTCTGTGACCAGAAAACATGTGCTTTTGTACACAGTGTCTGCTTGCTTCCAAACCCCTGTGGCTCTTGAGAGCCTTCAGGAGTGGGATGAATTGTCCTCAGCTGCCATTCAGAGGCAGCCCTTTGCTGTGCCCAGCAGGTGATCCATCCTTCTTTCCCGTAGACTCTGTCTGTGTTCCCAATACTCCAGCCAAGTCAGTGTACTCATGGTCACCTCCGTGTACTTTCTTGGCTCTCTTTCTGACATCTCTTCTGCATGGAGTGGCCTGTCCCTGTCTTCTCTTCCTATCTGAATCCCATTCATTATTCCTGGTCCGAGGCCCACCTCTCTGTCCCAGACAGTTATCTCAGACCTCGTGACCTGAAGAGCCGCCATATCTTCTGTCTCCAGTGTCCAGCTCTTGGGTCCGAGTAAAAGGCAATACGCACTGATAGTGAAGGACAAATCCTGCCACTTACCAGACACATGACCACTAGCTGGTCACTTAATCTCCATGCCTCAGTTTCGCCACTGGCAAAATGGTGAGGAAAGTAGTTACCTCAGAGGGTTTTATGAAGAGTCAATTAGTTACCATTTGTGAAGTGCTTAGATAAGGCAGTGCCTGATGTGTGGGAGGATTAATATGTTAAGTCAAATAAAATCCTGAGAATATAGCCATTTGGTACTGAGGGTGTAGTTGGTTGGTTTGGAGTTAGGTTTTCTCATCTGATTGTAAGCTGCTTGGGGGGGCCAGCCAACCCCGTGTTTCTGTGTAACTCTCTCTGCATTTAACACCACTGTGCACATCAGCCATTGTTAAGGGAAGGAGCAGATGCGGAGCAGAGCCCTGGCGAGGGAAAGCTCTGGATCCTGGAAACAGGCATGTACCACCTACATATGGAGTGCTCCAGTGCACATAAGGTGTTCAAAGGGTGGACCCAGGAGGATGACCCCACTGGGGAAGCACCCTAAGAGAGAACAGAAGAGAAAGCCCTGAGTCTGCAGAAGAGCCCATATGATGATTTTCTATTTGCACATCTCTCTTCCTTTGGAAGAGCGTCTCCACTTGGTTTGAGGGCTCCTTTGGTTTGAGTGTATGTACTGAGGCCAGCAAGGTCACCTACCATGGGGCCCCTGGTCAGATCAGAGGTGCGAATTCATCACTGCCCCCTTCTGGGCATCCACTGCACACAGTTTCTGCCTCTTGTAGAACTTAGTCACTTACCAGATATGAATCTGTCTCCTGCAGCCAATTTTGAAACCTTGGATTCCTTCCCTAAACTTCCCTAAACTCCCGTATTCGATGCCCAAAGTGGTGTAGTCACAGAGTCCCTGTTTTGTAACACCCAGAAGAGTGTAACTCAACCTGTTCTCAAGAAACCTGACATCTGGCCAAATGACAATTAAATAATAATAAATCAGGAAGTAGTTAATTAGCAGTACAAGACAGTAAAGACAATACATACTGTAGGAGTGTATAGGGAGAGAACCGCCCCCCCCCCAACCCCTTGTGGGCTGGAGTGCTCCAGGGAAGGGCTCCGGGCACAGCAAAGATTCCTGTGTTTATAATTTGGCTTTATTTGAAAACTTCACAATTTACCAGTTGGGAAGAAGCCAAGTCCAAACAAAATCTGTATGCAATTGCAACTCAGGTAGACTGCAGGCAGAAGTGTCTTTGCTTTTGAAAGTGTGCATTTTATACGTCTAATGAATTTGGTACCTAGGAAGAGGTACCGAATACAATTTTGAAAGATTTAAAAAAATACAACCATGGCATCAGCCAGTGGACCCCGTTGTTATGGATATGGCGAATGGACTCAGGCCTGGGGCTCTAGGGCCTCGTGTCTCTGAGCTTGGGTTGGACGCCATGAGCTTGGGTTGGACGTCGTTTCATGGCATGTTCCCTTTCTGTCTCAGGAATTGGGACATCTGGCCCAGATGTGCAGATGTGTGTACTTATTTGTCAGGAGGAAGAAAGAGCAGGAGGTGGGTAGAGGTGGTTATTGATAGTGCTACCACTCAGATCTTCAGGAAACAGTTTTACTCTTTCTTGTTTATGTGATTCATTTTGCTAGCTGAGTTGCCATCTCCTTGATGGTATGTCATGTCCCTGTGAAGAATCGGAGTGGATGCTTGGTGCCTCCTTTTGCTCTTCTGCACACTCTCATCTCCTGCAGTGGTTTCGGCTACCCACCTGTACTCTGACAACTGCCGCCTCTGGCCCAGGCCCTCCTCCCAGGCTCTAGATCCTTATTTTGGATGCTTCTCCCTCAGCTTCCGCAGGTTCATCACTGCCCCAGCCCCAGGCCTGCCCTCTCCTTGAGTTTCTTATCGCAGATGCTAGCACTGCCTTGGCTCTGAGCCTGGAGTCAGCCTGCTTTCCTCTGTCCCTCCCCTCCTCCACTCATCACGGGAACATTCGATGGGACCTGGCATTCTACCTTCTGGGTTCGTTTCAAATCCTTCCCCTTGTTTCCAGGCCTGTCTCTTCTGACTTAGCCCAGGCCCTCACAATTTCGCCTGGACCATTGTACAAGCCTCCTGGTGGACCACTCTCTCTCTGTCCTCCTCATGTCACCAGGGTCCCATCATAACACACAGATATGCTCCTGTAATTGTCATGGTTCTAGAACCCTAGATGACTCCTCATGGCCAAAGCAGCAAGCCCCTGTATTTCTTAGCAGAGCCTTTGATATTCTTCATAGTCAGGCCTCTAGCTTTCCTTCCAACCTCACCTTCCCTAGCATCCTCTGTGCTCTAGACACACTAGACTTTTTACCTTTCCCTAGACAAACCAGGTATGTTACAGCCTTTATGCTTTGGATCGTGTCCTTGGTCTACCTTGTTTCCCTAGTGAATGACTGCTCCCCCTTCAAGGCCCAGCTCTGTTGTCCCTTCTCTGTGAAGCTGTGCACCCAGACCACAGCCCCACCAAGCACCTGCCACCCTGCGTGGCCATCTCCTGCTTGTCTGTTGGCCTGTTAGTAGGAGTGAACTTCCTGAGGGCTGACACTGAATCTTTGTATTTCTAGTGCCTGGTTCATGGTAGGCCTCACATTACTGGTGTAGGGGTTGTTAGAGGGTTGGAGGGAGGGACGGGGAGGGAGGGAAGGGGAGAAAATGGAAGAAAGAATGAATGAATTTCATTTAGAATCCTAAAGTATTCTCTACGGAGGCACCTCTCTCCCGTTCTCTGGGTGCCTAAGGATGCCATGTCCTCTTTTATTTCCTGCTCCAAAGCTAACCAGGGGTGCTGGCACATAGTAGGTTCTTTTATAAGTATTTGCAGATTGACATGTGTTTGTGGGAAATGTATTCTGAAATTCTCAGGCTATTAAAAAAAAACAGGCAACTGGTTGATATTCTGTTTGTTTATAAATTAAAGATTTTTTTGTCATCTTTCGTAAAAAATAGCGCATTTGCTGGGTTATTTGTGGTGGAAACAGTCTGCCTGCATCAGACACTAGTAGCCCCTATTTTTTAAAAAATCCACTTAGGAAAAACTAAAGGAAATCATTTAGTAAACAGCTGGAAACTCTACCTCACGCGTGGACCTGCTTTATGACTTAGTGCTGAGGCCCTGCGAAGTTGAAATGGGCAGGTCCCTTTGGAAAATAAGGCAGTGCACATAAAAAAGAGAAAAAGCATTCCATTTCCTCCTGAATTGAAAAGGCAGTGCAACTGAATTATTTGTTTTCTTTTATTATCATATTGATGTTTACATTTTGTAGCTACGGTGATGGAGCAGTCCCATGGTGAGAGAGGAGAGGGAAAGGTTTCCCCATGGTAGGACCAACGGCAAATCAAAGAGACCCTGAGGATGGCAGAGGTCTGGGCCCTCTACCTTTACTGATTTTTCTGAAGCTTCTAATTTAGCTCACAAAGCAAAGCTGGAAAGGAAATTCTGGATGAGGTTCCCAGGCGAGGATTGTAATGAGCACAAAATCAACCCGCATTAGTCTCACCCTTTAATGATCTATGTATAGTAATCTAACAGTGCATTTTATTTCTCTTCTTCTGTCCTTGGCTGAAGGCAGCCTGCTGGGCTCCCACTTGCTCAGGCTTTCTGATAAATGTCAAGGCATAGTTTGGAGCTGGCACGTAGTTAGACAGCTAAGAAGTCACATATTTCCTCCAAGTCATCCTCTTTCCCAAGGATATGGCTCCATGTTGAGGATAAAGCCGGCTGCACATTCCGCACAGAACAGACGCTATTAACCTGGAGGAAAGTTGACATTTCTGCAGGCTGCCGCAGTGTTGGTATTTTATTTGCTTCCCCTGGGGCCTGACCATATCCTGCCTCTTCCTCGTGATGTGCTCAGGTGAAGCTTGAATGCTGTGTACAGGTTCTCTAACAGGTTACGGAAGAAAGAGATTTCATTTAGAGTCCTAGGATGGAGGGAGCAAGGAGCACCTGCCACCTTAAATTGATGAGGACAGTGCATTTGCAGGCAGGGCCCACAGTTGGGGCTTTCTCATCAGTTATGGGAAATGGTCGGGCAAGTCATTTGGAAAAAAATACAATAAATCCACAACTCTCCCAGAGCCATTTATATATTATATTTTGCTTTCAAACTCGAGAGAGAAAAATCATGTTTTAAGGCTTATTAAAATGTTACCCATATAGATAGTTTTAAAAGATAATTTATATTAGTGCTGGTGTGTAACCTTTTAAATTAATATTTCAGAACTGTGACAAGAGTTCAGTAATCCCTGGTAGTATATTATCTGACTGTTCTACTGAGAAATTAGCACTCATGGACTAAGGTATAAAATTGAAAAATCTAACCCATTTGGCAGTCTGTTCTCAGTTACTACAGACTTCTTAAATAGAAAGCCTATTAGTGTGAGAATTCTGATTTCTGGAGTCAAATCTGTTTTAGGTCATTATGGAGTTTTATATAGAAAGGTCTGTGCCGCCTCACAACACGTTGAAGTCTTCAAAGTAGGCAGATATTGATTTTTAGCAAGAGTTTTACTGCCCCAGACACTGAAGAATGATTCTCATGACAAAAATTTATAGGTTATTAAGGAGAAGAATGCAGGAAAAAGACTAGTTGGAGGATTCACAAAATTAGCTCATTTTGTTCGTTAGAATTCACTTAGCACTTTTTCCTGAAATATAGATATATCTGAGTCTGGAAAGGGCTTCTTGGTTACATGGTAAATTTATATAGATCAGAAATATACTGGAATCATATTTTAACCCACAAGGACACAATCGTTTTTTGGAGGTTTACAAAGAAAAAGCAAAGCAATTTTTTTTTTTTTTTAAGAAGCCTAATTCATCGAAAAGATCAGGGTTGGCAGATCCAGCCACTGGCTGACTTTTTTCACCTGGGGAAAAAACCTGTTCAGCCCAAACTAAGCAGATACATTACAGAAAGCTTTCTGTAGTTTAGGTGGGTATTTAATACAGTGTTTTGTTTTACAACAATCAGATTTTGTGCCTCAGTTTCAAATGGAACCTTAGTGAATCCTTTGGGGGGTGATATTCTGTCTCGTGCCCTTCGGAGGTAATGTGTAGATTATTGGAAAGGCAGTTCTGTGAAAACAGTGGATATATTCTTCATCACATGTGGGTTAAAAATATAAAATGTGTCTTATACCAGAGGTAGCACAGTACAGGAGAAAGCACCACGTTAGGAAGATTAGAAGGGGCATCTTGTCTCAGCTCCATCACTGAGCTAATGTGACTCTGGACCCGTTGAGCCTCAGTTTCTTCATCTGTAAAATGGGAGCCATGACACCCATCATGCCTTCATCAAACATGTCCTCAGACCATAATCCAACCTCTCCCATCTAGGGATTGCATATGGTGGGGGCTCAGCAACCAGGAAAGCACCAGCCCACAACAGCTGTCCCCAGAAACTGAGGTGTGCTTGGTACTCAGCGCAGTGGAGGTGAGCAGGAGATTGAATTATCTGTATGGAAATGCTTTCAAAAGTCCACTGATGTAAGAACCTGAGCATGTAACAATTTCCAATTTAGAAATAGACATTTGTATTCAATACCAGACACAGAGAAAATATTCCACAAATATTTGTTGTGGGAGTCAGTGAATTTATATATCCAAATTAATATTGTCTCCTTCAAAGTAGACCCCGTGAAAGGTGCTGCTCATAGCCCGCTGAGGATGTTTTCACGTAAGTATTTTGTCCTCACACCTCTGAGTGCCTGCAACAGCTCACGAAGGGCTCTTGGCTTCTGTGTGTGCCTTTTCTTAAGCCTGTCTCTCCCCGGCTGCCAGATGGAGCTGGCAAGTCTGAGCGCGTGGGTCTGCTCCAGCCAGCAGGGGGCGGGTGTTGAAACCCTCAGGTGGTGACGGTCCAGCCCTATTGAAATGAGATCCCCACTCCTCAGCCTGGGACACACGGCCCTGTGTTTTCAGACTTCTGCCAACTCTCTAGTTTTCTCCTCATGTATGGTCTTCCCTCCAGGCCAGGTGGAGCTACTTGAATTTCCCAAAAGCTTTTTTTTTTGCAGGGGTGGGGGAGGGGGTGGGAATTCAAGTAGCTCCACCTGTCCTGGAGGGAAGTCCCTTTGTGGCCTCCTCCTTTCACACCTGCTCTCCTTTGTGCCTGGCATGCTCTCTCTGAGCCTGTTCTTCTTTAAGAAGGGACTCAAATGCCACTTCCTCCTCCTGAAAACCTTTGCATCCTCTCTTCCAGCTAAGTCTGCAGTTCCCTGTCTCTCACTGACCACCCTACCGTGCTGTACTGTAACTTTTGGCCCCCGTGCCTGCCTCTTTGCTGGACTCTGAACTTACTGAGAGTAGGATTACTGGGCCCTCACCTCTCCCCCGATCCCACCTCACCAGGAAGTACACCATAGGCTCTCAGTAAACATCTGTTGAGTGGGTGGGTGGACTGAGTAGAGATTCGCAAGCTCCCAGTCCTGCCTTGTAACTTCTAGTGTATCCGTTGTCAGAAGTGCAGGGCAGTGCAAAGAGATCAGGGACTTCATATTCTATGAAAATTGTGAGGAATCCTGGATTCTTTCGGGCTCTTCTGACAGCAAAACTCCGAAGGTTTTGTAAAGATGAGAGAGTCTGGCTCAAGAACGTTTAACCTGGTCTCATCTTCCTAGGGGCTCTCAGAGCTGAGGGTAGATAAGGCTACAGTCTAGGAGTAGATCCTCAAGTGAAGGAAGGCACTCAGAAAGGAGCTGTGGGGGATCACAGTGGGTACAGGAGAAGGGAAGAGGAGAGACCACCACACTGGGGCACTTGGTGATTGTGTGTGGGCTGATTGAAATGCGATTTCCTTGCCACTCTTCCCTCTGCTTCTTCCCACACTGGCACCTGCAGAGTGACCCTCTCCTGAGGGCTCTTCTTTAACTGTGAGCAAGACGGAGACAGTAGCCAGAGGCCTTCAGAACCTCAGTGACCGTGGGAGAGGGCATGCAGAACCAATGAACCCCCTGGTCTGAACAGCAGGGAAGTTCCGGGAAGGCCACGGCCGAGATGCTCTTGCGGCTCAGCATCTGCTAGCAGGCACCATCATTCCAGCTGTGTGAGCACTGCTCTGGGAAGCCTCATAAATCTGGTGATTTAATTACACGAAATTACTTAATCAGAGAACTTTTTTATGCTACCAATTATTACTTTAATAAACCAGGGAGAATAAAGAAAAATTTCTTGAAATATCTTTGCCACATCAGTCTAGGCATCCATTTTCAATTTAATAACTAAGAGCAGAAGAGATTGAAATAGATGTTATTACAGATTTTTACAAGGCAAAATATATTTAAGGAGGATCAGAAGGTTAATTAAAATTATGGTTGGGTCCTGCCACTCTTTTTCTTCTGCATGGTTGCTCCGAGTTTAGCGTTTGTCTGATAAAAATGCTTAAAATGGAATCCTCATTTAAAAGAGAATTATACTCAGTATTCTTTCTGAGCCTGATCTCATATACCTGCGTCGGAAATAAATGCATAATTAACCCTTTTTCATGATAAATTAACATTCATTTTCCTAGGATTAGTAGGAAATAGCATAATACAGGGCACGGTTTGCCTTCATTGGAACAGTCCCGGGGGACCTCTAACATTCTTAAAGGATTAGTGAAGCCTGTGATTCATTGTGTGCCTGTGTACAGAATAGGACGCGGTTCCTGACTGGCAGGGAGAGAGGGCTTCCTAATTGACAGCTTTTACAGCTAAACGTAGAAAGATTAGCCTACAAGAACTGTGAGGATGACTTTGGAGCCCTCTCCAGGGTATGTTATCAAAAGGAAGTGTCCTGTGAATATTTAAAATTAAAAATGAATTCTCCCAGGACTTTCAGCCAGCAGGTTACAGCCGCCGTTGAAATCAAGGTCCCTGGAGAACAGATAAGCTTTCAGGAGAAGCTCTTTTTCTGGTGCCTTCTTGTCTAAACTCATAGGGGTTTCTTGCTTATCTGAGCCCAGTTTTATCAACTGAGATTATATTTACATAAACAGTAGAGTTTGTTTCATTTGATTTATTAAGATCGGGGTAGAAAAATCAGGGGGCTTTTGAAGAGCAGAATTCTGAGCCTCCCTGGGTCTGTAACTCGGACTTCCCAAAGCCCGAAGAACAGATAAGTTACTATCAAATATGTATTGAGCGCCCCAAAGTCATGGGATAGGGACCCTGCATTTTAAGTGTCTAAGGGCAGGATGTCGGGAAAAGAGAGGGTGAATGACACTCCTGCTTCCATATCCATAACAAATAGGGTATAGGATTCCTTTGATTCGGCTCAAAAGACAGGAGTTTGAAGGGCGGATAGAGCCACCATCTGCTGAGTAGTTACCATGTCCGGGTCATGTTCTAGGCATTTAATGTGAATTATCTCAACGGAGAACTTAAAAGTAAGAGTGAGACACTTTTGAGCCATGTAACCTTTCCTTTTTAGTGCCACCTACCTAGGTCGATGCTAAAAAAAAAGTTAAGGATTCTCCTCCTCCGTTTATGTATCAAGACAGGCTCAGTGTCACATTGTAAATGGCCCTGGTGGCTTTCTCCCGGTCCTAACTTTAAAGGGAGCTGATTGGGGACCTTTGATGAGCGGCTGATTAAGATCAGCTTTGTGGGAAAGGAGCTTTTTATTTCATTTTTTCAAGTTTAGATTCCCAGAGATTCTTTGGAAGGCAAGGCGTGAACTATACTGGTCAAGCCAAGGAGGATTTTGGTGATCTCAGGGATTCTGGATGAGTTTGTTAGCGATCCTGAAGTTAGTTCTGTTTCTTGAAGTTGGAGACAGGGCTCCGGGGTGGCGAGGGCAACCAGGGAAGAGGGCTGGCTGTGAAGTGACCAGGGGAAGGAGGCACGGCCAAGGAATGGGGACCAGTCCCCGAGGCCGCGAAGCTACCGCTCATTTCCCAGGGGCAAGGTACACTTCACTGCCCCATCTGGAACCCGTGTCTAAATACCACTTAGGGTTTTGTTTTCAAAGGGAAGCTATTGAAGTGCTCTGAAGTACTGAGAGATTGTTTACATAGCAGAGTCATTGTGGGTTTTATTTTTGAAAGAAAATCTGGTACACATATAATCTGCATGCTGGATGTGGATGGCTTCAAGAAACAGTTGGATCAAATAAAAGTAATGATGAATAAAACAATTCCAGCAGCAGCCAATACACATGAAAGAGTCAACACCAGCCCCACAGCTTCTGCCTGACAGACAATGGAAGGGAGGCTCTCGGGGGACCTTCAGAGAATTCCTTGCCCTGCCCCCACAAGCTTACCCTGCCCCACCATTGGTCATAGGCTCCCTGAGGGGGCTTGAGTGTTTACTTCCACAGGCTAGCACCCACACACTTCCTTCAGAGGCCAGAACCAAGGGTGACACAACAGCAGGTAGACATTTGGGGAAGGAAATAGTTGACCCAGAAGGACACTGGGCCAGGGCCACCCAGTGTGGGAACCGGTTACACATGCTGTGAAAACATGTGTGCTTTGGCCCTATTAAGAACTTCAGGTTTTCCCCTGCCTTGTCCTCAGTCTTCTCCTGAGACCTACGTAAATGGTAACATGGCTGGGTGCACTGACACCCAGCCTCCTCCAGAAGGCAAGCCTTGGGAGGGCAGGAATTTTCACTTTGTCTGTTAAACTCTCTGCCATGTTCCAAGTGCCTAGGAGAGTTCCTCATACTTAGTAAATAAGTAATTGTGAACTTGCCTGTCTGACCTAAAAAAAAAAAAAAAAAATCTATGAGGTTCTTGATTGAGTCTTAATGAGAACTAAGAATTTCATGAGTCAGGACTGAATTTTGCCCCTGACCTGAAGGTTAACTTTCTGGGTATTTCATAGCAGTGCCTATATCAGGATTTGGGATATAAAACAGACTTCTTCTAAACGTGGCCTGGTCACTTAGGATGCTGCATAAAAATGCAGATTCTTGGAATCTACTGTAGACTCAGTATTTCAGATGCTCTGAAACCTGGGAATCTCCATTTTAAACTCAGGCTGTCTGGATGGATTGTTCTGCTCAGTAAAGACAGAGCTCGGTCTTCCAAGCCAAAAGAGAGCCTAACAACGAAACTGGGAAGAAAAAAAGAAATGACTTTGGTCACAACTGATTTTAAAAATGAACTCATTCAGCATTCAGCAGGCATCACGTACCAGGCATTGGGCCAAACGCACAGGGATTTTAAGAGGATTGAGGTAGTTTCTATCCACAACAAATTTAGGATCTGGCCAGGGAGAGATGACAGGAGAGATACCATGACCTAGTAGAGGAAGAGGGTACATCAGATAAAGAGCTACAGTTGTTCAGGGGAGAGAAGGACAGAGGGGAGCAAAGGGGCGGCGGCCTCATGGAGCGGGACCTGTGACGATCCATAGGCATCCCAGTTGGTGACGGTGGGGAGGGCGAGCTCAAGTTTGAGGGATTTCTTGGCCAAAGTATTGTTACAGGAATGGCTTGAAGAGCAATTGGCAAATTGGGAAAACCTTGAAAGGCTGATGTCAGGGAGGGGAAATCCATGAAGAAGTAGACAGCTGACCATCTTCTGCTAATTGAAGGTTAAAGAAAATAAGGTCTGAGAAAGTGCTGTTGGTCTTGAGGTTAAGGAGATCATCGGAATCCTTCAAGGGGAGGGGATTCCATGGTGGGTTTTGGTGGAAGCAGAGTTTAAGGCTGGTGAGGAGAGGAGGGCTGAGGTGGAAGCTCTTCTCTTCCTGACTCTAGGCTGTGATGGTGGGGAGTCAGCAGTAGATGGCAATTTGGGGAGTGTTGGGAGGGTGTTTTAGAGAAGGAGGCCTGGATGTGTTTATGTTCAAAGGGGACCATGTGGAGAGAGAGATTTATTAAAGATGCAAGAAAGAAGTGAAGTGGCTTCACAGAACAAATACGGTTCTGGGAGCATTTGTGTAGTAAGTGTAAGTAGCCACAAGGTCCTCTGTCTTTGTCTGTCTCTCGTGTGTGTGTGTGTGTGTGTGTGTGTGTGTGTGAGAGAGAGAGAGAGAGAGAGAGAGAGAGAGAGATTGACACCAAGATTAAGGCAGTGTTGGAGACCTCAACATGTATACAGTGAGTTCCAGAATTTTTTCCTGGGCTGGGAGAGTACCAGTAATCCACCAGACTTCTGGTTAGAAGTGATTTAGGAAGCCAAGGAAAGTACCATCAATGACCATGGTTGAATAGCTGACCTGCATTACCATGTGAGAGAGCAGAAAGTACAATTTCATTTGACTTACAGCCTGCCACTGTGATTGGGTCAGAGTTTCCCTCTTAGGATAGCCTCTGTGTTATAAGGAAAAAAATGGACTAAACATTTCAGGAGTATGTAAAGTGATTTCTTATCCACAACAGCAGGAGAAGCATAGATGAGTGATAAAAACAAATATTGTGCAATACAGAATCACCATATGTCTGCTATTTTGAGCATTCCTGGAGAGTTTTGAGGACTAGGTTGTGTTGAAGGTATGTCAAGATACTTCAGATAGTACCACCGAAGAAACTTAGACTCTCATTTATTCAAAACACCTCAGACTCAGAGATTTTAGGATGAAAAGTTCTGAAAAGCTCAGCATTTCCAGAGAATACAAATTCTGAAGGACAGTTACAAAATTCAGCATCATGTTATTAAGAACTGTCTGTCCCTTGCAAGGCAGGATGAGACGGTACAATATTGGAAAGTAGCTCTAGTAACACACTTAAAAAAAAAGACAACAGTTTTTACAAGAAACTTACAAAAATTTTGTACAATCGGTTTCACGAATCAGGGGAAAAAAAATGCACCTTTCCGACAGTGGTCATCAGGAAGAAAATGAGGGCTGGTTTCAGAGGGAAGGCAGGGTCTGGACGGGCTTCACCTCTGCTGAAGGTAACACTGGGTTGCTGCTATTTGAAAGTGAAGTAAAGATCTTATTTTTCAAGTGCAAATTGTGTTTGACTTTAATAGTATGAATTCTGTCAAGTAGTCCATAGAATAAATTTGCACACAGTTTAACATAACACAAGTACATTAAACAGGATTTGGCATTAAAAGACCCAACACCAAATGGGAAGCCGAAAATGAATGCCCACATTCTCCCCAGAAGATCATTCACCCTGAGGCCTTGGGCATTAATTTAACTGAATGAGGAAGCCACTGGGGCAGCTGTCGGGAGCTTATTTGATTTGTGAATAAACAATGCCTTCATTTTAAATGCTGTTCACTCTTACCCAAACCAAAGCAGAACCAAGAGCACAAAAGAGACTAATTGGTTACACAAAAACTACTGAAAAACAAAACAATCTGAGATTTTGGGGGTCAGCAGTGGATTTTTATTTAAAGGAAAATGCAGAACAGAGGTGCTGCTGATTTTTAAGCCAGTGAATGGTACTAAGCCCCAGGTTGTATCTTGCTGTTAATTGATACAGTGCATTCAGACATCTAGTAATGAGGAGTTGGGGTGTGACAGGCTATCTGGTAGAGTCTAATCTTTGGGCTTGTCAGCCTGAATTAGCCAGCATTCTGTCTGTGGCATACAGGACCATGATGACAAGAAAGGCTGAGAAGAGTGGTGTCCTTTGTTGATCCCCCCAGGGGAAGGGAGAGGCCAGGTTCTCCTGACCTGGGGCTGTGGCAGACCTCTTCATGAGTAGGAACGGTGTCCGCTGAAAAGAAGCACCGGGGGTTCAGTGAGCTCATTTATGGGGTGTCTATAGCAAAGACTTCTTGGCATTACACAAGGTCTAGTGGATTCGATGTCTAACGCTTCCCTGGTGCTGGAGAGACAGATTAAACTTGACACAGACCCCTGGGGGTTCTCATGAGTTAGAATCCCTAAATGAGTAGGGCCACATGAAGGAAATGGATGGGCAGTGTTTGAGAAGAGTGTGAGATTGTAGCTCATCTAGATCCCCTCCTCCCATGACTCACGAATTTACCAGGTGTATTCTCTAAAAAGCGAAAGTGGAAGAACCAAGACCCTGGTGGGGGCCATGGGCTTTCGGTTCCATAGACCTGCCTCAGGCCATCTGATAGTGGGGCGGCCAGGCAGCAGAGCCTGAGGGGAGGGAGGTCCTGTGGGAGAGGCGGAGGCATGTTTCCAAGGAGCAAGTTGTATTTATTCCTGACTTCGCATGAATTTCAAGATACTGCTTAGAGTGTGCCCTTAGCAATGACAACCCAAGATGAAATGGGCCCTGAAGGCACCATAGTGACCCTGAAAATCTGGGTCTGTGGATAAATTGTTTTCCAACAACATCTTCAATGGGTTGAGAACAAATAGGTTTTCTGTGGTGTGCTTTGGCCCCTGGTGTTTCTCACATGAGGACCTGGCATGTGGACACCTAGGGAACACTGGATCCAAACCAGCGCGGTTGGTAGGAATAGAAACGAGGAAGCAAATGTTAGCGTGAGTGCCCATGAGTCCTTTCTCTCCCCAAATCATATGTGTTAATGGAGCATGGGGTTATGCCCTACTCATAGATTTTTATGGTATTTTCTTTCCTAAAGAGCCAGTGGATAACTAGAGGTGTTTAGTGACCTTCTTTATGAGCAGGTTCCTCTTATGGGTCATTACATTGATTTTCCTCATCTAGGCCTGGGGAGATTAAGAGCGGGGCGCTTGGCCTTTCCCACATGGTGGATCAGGGGTTTCCTGCCGGCAGTGGCACATGACATCAGAATGGTCAGCAGCCTTGTGACCGTGACAGTGAGGAGGTGGCTGTCTGCCCATCCTCCTCCTCTCTGTGTGGGTATATCTGCTTTTTGTAAGATGGGAGATCCAGACCCCAAATCTGTCTTAATGGGTCTGGTCACATTGTCTGTCCAACAAGGGCATGCACAGCCCTCGAAAGGAAATCTCTAAGTCAGTCTTTTTGTAAACAATTGAGATATAGTTTACATACCATAGACTTCACCCTTTAAAGTGCTTTTTAGTATATTCACAAGTTTGTGCAACCATCCTTTGAACAATGGAATAATTGTCATTTTAAAAATCTATTTTGATAATTGAAGGTTTTCACCACGGGATTTTTGCTTTCTTGTGAGCTTCTTCCATTAAGTGAAGTGCCCATAGGGGTGTGTGTGTGTGTGTGTGAGTGTGAGTGTGAGCGTGTGCACACGTCCGCATGCATGTGCACACATTCTCCAGAGCCTCTGCAGATGAATTTCTTTGGAATGGACTCTGAGGCCTACCCCATGTGCTCGGCAAGGGAGGCCAGAGCCAGCTGAACTTGGGAAGTCCTGCTCAGGAAGCCAGCATTGCTGGGAGGCCATCTGGGCTGCCCCAGCCTCCCAGCCACCTCCTGACCACGATTAACACAGTGCTCCAGCTGGTGGGGAAATACATGCCCTGAACTAGAGTTCATGCGAATCTTGTAGATTCTCTGATCTCTGGCCTCTTTCTACCTAGACCTCAGGTCCCTGCTCTTCTCTGCCTTGACTTCCTCCTACTCAGATCCATGATATGGGCCGGACTGGGCCTGGCTGCATAGACTCCAGGTCCAACTACTGCTGGGTAACCAGTCTTGGCACCTTTGGATTCTGGGAGAGCTGGTGAAACGTGATGTGGTCAGCACGTGGGATAATCCCCAAACACAAAGTCAGGAAAGATAATCCTGCTCAGAAACCTTGAGCTTGAGAAAGAACTGGTAAGCAGGAAACAACCCGGAAAACTAGCCCCTTCTCAGCCAGGTGTTGTGATCTGATGTTGTGGCATAATATAATTCTAAATGTTTTAAATGGCCCTAAACACTGCTTCTTATTTGAATAGGGTCAAGTGACCCATTTGCGGATTGACATGTAATTTTTTGCACAAAAGTAGTAAAATGGTACCTAGGGTGTACATTTCCATGACATGGTTATAATCAATTTCCTTCCTGATGTAAGAAGTTTCCATGCTCTTTTTATTACAGAAATGCCATGGTTTCCATCCAATTGGTTCTTGTAGCACATGGTGGGATTCATCCTAAATGAGAATCGGCCTATTTGGGAGTTGGAGGGTGAGGGTCTTGGATTGAGAATCAGCAGGGCAAACAGCACCTCCGATGCTGTGAGTCAGGGCAGAAGCCTAGGGCAGGAGAACTGTCCTTCCAGTGACCACCCTGAAGAAAACCTAAGGTTTTAGAAGGTAACGGATAGTGTGTTTCCTAGTGGAAGTTTCCCAAACCATGCTTAGAGATGCAAATCCCACCTTTCCCTTCATCCAGTTAGTCTCATGGCACTGTGACTCACCTCTCATCCCCAAGTTGGCGTCAGGGCTCCCGGGCCTCTGAATTCTGCCTCCCAGGCCCATTCTCTAGGCTGGAAGCTATCCTGTCTCTGGTTACCTGTGCCATCTTGCCCAGAATTCTCCTGAGAAGGAGACATGAGCCCCAGGTGTGCCCTGGTTTCTACTCTTGAATGGATTTCCTTTGAGGAGGTGAGCAGTAAATTAAGATCCTACAACCGAAGAATTAATAATGCATTGTGGTTATTGACAGGTGTCCTCCTTCCTGAGCAGTTCAGGAACCTACCCTGGCTTGCATAGAATTTAGTGTGGCGTGTGAGTGGATATTCAGATCTATTCATGGCTGTGTGCCTGGTGGTCCCCGCCACTTGGGGGTTGTCTAAATGCATGATTTGTTAAAGGCAATACATCCTTTTGTGAAACTTATATTGCCCATTAATTGGTCATTGATCTCCAGCCCATTTAGGATGGTTATTCTTACGGATAATTGTATGCCTTTGTCATGTTGTATAACACTGGATCTTAGTTTATTGCTTGTGGATTATGGTTTCATCCCAGGCACTTGAATGATGTCTAATGATTTCTTACTGACATTCATCTAACAAATATTCCTTGAGCATCTACTGTGAGTGAGATGAAGCGCCAAGCATGTGATACACAGAGATGGATAAATTATGTTTGCTGCCTGCCGGGCATTTTCTGACTGTTTGAGGGAATAAGAACTCCACCCAAATAACTATTGTGGGAAAAGTGCTAATAAGCACCCTTCTTCTGTAGTGTTGGTCTGAATGTAAAATGGTTAACAGCAGTTAGGGAGAGTCCTTTGACAATATCTTTTAAAGTTAAAAACATCCTTTCCTTCGATCCTGCAATCCTCTTTTGAGGAATTTAGTGTATGAACATGTGGTGCTCAAAGACATAAATTCCAGAATGTTTACTGCAACATGACTTGTAACAAGAAGTAATAAAAACCAAAAGAGAAAAAACCAAAAGCCTTTTATGTCCAGCAATGGGGGGGTCTGAGGCATTAAGCGACAGTTCTTACAAGGGGTAGAATGAAGTCGATCACATGGATGAGGCAGTTCTGTGTGTTGTCCAGGAAACATGCCCCCGGTAGACGGGTTAGTGAAAAAAACAACAAAAAAAGTAAATTTCCCATGATTCTGTTTTCATAAAGAAAACAAATTCTTTATGTTGAAATCCTTATGGTTTAGTTACGGATGGGAGGTGGGATTAATTACTAATTTAGGTGATTGGTAAGTTGCAGAATTGTTAGCCACCTTCACCTTTTCTTTTCTGATTTGCCGAAGATCAACTCCGGTGGGTGGGAGGAGGGGAGAGGTTGTGTCCCCTTAGGCCCTCTGTGTGTGGTCTCCTGGGGCCCTCGTGGTGGTGGGGGGTGCACCTGGAGCTCAGCCTCCCCTGCAGCCACAGTCCCTCACTTCACTTGTCCGAGGAGTGGTGTTTCATCTCACTCACGGTAGTCCACAGTGCTTGCTGCTGGCTGGCCCTCCACACCCCCGGGCAGACCTAGGGCCTGGGCAACATGGCGCTCTGTACCCTAAAAGGAGCCCCTTCCCGTGGGGAAGCTTCTCCAGACACACAGCTCTGCACTTCCCCTGTTCTGTGTCTCATTCTATGACGTATAGTGGGAAATCCAGGATAACACCCGCTGTCACCTGCTTGGGGTCCACCACACAGGAGCATGGGAAGTTCAGTGACGAGGTGTGCTCAGAGGAGATGGACTGGGTACGGGACACAGGACGTAGGGACAAGTAGAGGAAAGAGAGGGACAAAAAGCAATGTGCTCATCTTCTCTCAGGCCCGGAGGGCCCGGGTTGATTTGACTGAGGAGAGCTTCATCACGTGACCCTTCCACCCCGTTCTGAGGATCGAATCTGGGAAGAGCTGAGTCAGAAGTTCCATGGGGCTAGAACACGACGGGCCAGAGTGGGGTTCCTCGGCCTCTGCAGAGTGGCAGGGTCAGAAGATAACTAGGGACCCTGACTTCAGTGACTTTGAGGTCATGAAAGAGACTGGTTTGTTTTTCCTCTGCCATTTTGACCTCTTTTTACCGATTTGGGTTCATAGCTGCGTCATCTGTATTTGAATGCACTCAGGATATATGTTAGCATTTTTGTCATGTAGCTATGTCACCCGTCCATGTCTCAGGGTATGACAGTGCACACTGTTTTCTTCGGGTACAAAGTTCTGCTGCAGACGATGGGCAGCCCCTGTATTTGGTGGCATTTAGGAGCCCAGTGTGTCTACTTGTTTAGAAAAACCACTTGCACTGTTCATGGGGGCCAAGACTGCATCCATATGGAGCCTTTAGCACTGTCGCAGAGCTTGGGCCTCCCTGGGCCCCCTCCCTATGAGCTTGCCCCTGGGAACCCAGTGCCTTTGCACCAAGGGTAGCCCCCTAGACTCTGGGCTTAGCCTTTCTGAAGAAGACCTCATTGTTTTGCCTTCTCTGCGTGCTCGCTGGGGAAAGGGGGAGCAGATCTGTCTACCCTTCCTTGTTTTGCTGGTCTCCAGTGTCCTGCTGAGCCTTGGCTTGACACCACTGTCCTCATGCTGAATCTGTCCTCCCAGCATCCCGGCTTCTCCTGTGGAATAATGTTCTCCCTTCCAGGGGACAGGCCTCACTCCAAGGCCTTAAGCCCCACTCTTGCCTTGCATTGGAAGCCCAGAGTTCAACCCCAGCTTCCATAGAGCACTTCTTTGGGCCTGCAGTGTTTTCTCATGAATAAAATGGAGAGAAAACCACCTTTTTTGTCCACCATCCAAGCTTTTGGCCTGAATCATTCATTCATTCATTCATTCATTCATTCATTCAACAAATATCTTTCCAGCCTGACACCCTATCTATCCTTGGTACTCAGCCCTCATGGAGTTTACAGTCCAGAAATCTAGTCATAGAATTTCTGAATATACTTGGTGATCACCGTCACAAGGGAATTTTTCAATCATGGGGTAACTCTCACTACATTGCTTTCTTGGCAGCACCCTGATCAGGGATAGTGATACCACCTTCCAGCCCCATGGCCACTTACTCTTTGTGGAGTAAATCTTACTGCCTGCACTGGTTTTGGGGGCAGTGGGGGGGGGTGGATCTGATAGTAGTTTTACAGGAACAGTCCCTGATGAACTGGGAAGGACAACTCATACACCAGAACACATTCGTGGGAGTAACCCTTCCTCTTACCGAGGTTTTCAGACCCACAAAGCTCACTAAGGAAGGAAAAGAAGGCTCTTGTCTGTTCAGATTGCTGTGTTTGTGCAAAGCCAGGAGAACATCAGAGCATATCCGAGTTGCCCGACATCACCACCCCTGAGGTTCAAGGCAAGAAACTGGACTATGGAAGTCTGTCCATTCAATCATTCCTTCATCAGGCCATCATCTGTTGTATAGAGTGCTGGGGATATAAAGCTTACTAAGGCAGTTCTGGGGTAAAGAACTCTCAATTTAGCAGGACAGAGGCATGAACAGATACTATGACAAGTGTCATTGGCCCTGTGAGGGTGTGACAGGGCCGGGAGGAGGAGAAGCCTCATTGGAGGAGAAGGCAGGCTGGTGAGAATCAGCAGGGAAGGCTTTTCTTCAAGAACATGTAGGAAATTACCAGGAGGACAAGGAGGTGCTCAAGACGTGGAGGCAGCATGTTCAGAAGAACGAAGGCTTAGGTGAGCAGAACTCTCGATTCTGGGGCGAGTGGCAAGTAGGATGGTGCCTCCCATCTTCAGGAGGGCTGGTGTGCTGGGAATTCCCCAGGTGGCTCGTTCAAACAGCATGTCTACCCCTCCTGGACACTGGATGCGCAGATCCAGCAGCTTTTGGAGTACTGGACCTTCAGAAGAAGTCACTAAACCCTACTTTTATCTGCACGGGGTTCAATTTGCATCCGGGTCAATCAGCAGCATCTCTTCAGTAAAAGACTTCCAGATGTTCTCCTTCTTAGACTTCACTGTCCACGTACCAGTGGCTCCTGGAGAGCTAATGAGAGAGGAAATGGTTGTATTAAACTTTCCTTTACTCGTTTCATGTTTGAAAGCGCTTGTTCACTGAGTTCCCACCTTGTTCATCCTACCTGGGCTAGCACCCCGGGGTTGCAGTGGGAGTCCATTGTTTTGTGTTGGGGCGAAGACAGTTCTGCTGAATGCTGCCAAGGAGTGATGGGGCAGTTGAGTAACCGGTTATAATTCACTGGCATTGGCCATGTTCCCTTTATAAATGAGGGCCCTCGTGTAGCACGCTGGAGGAGGAGATAATGAACCCTCCCCTGGTTTGGTAACAGAATGGGTACAACTCGCATTAAAGAACAAAAGGAAACAGTGTAAAGCCTGCAATGAAATACCATCTCTAATTGGGTTTTCCTTCCACAATAGCACAGATTAAATGCAGAGTATCAACTTAACCTTTCCATTTGCTGCCTTTGTCAGCCAAAAACAGATGGTTAACGTAATTTATATTTTGTCCTTATTGTAGTTCTTAGCCGTTTAATTGGAATCGGATTATCAAACTGTTTTGTAAACAACCTGGAATTGAGGTGTTTGTTTTATCACTGAATAAAATAAATAAAGTATAGGCCAGGAGGGGATACATGTTCGATTGAACCAGAAAAAACAAAACAAAACAAAACAAAAATAAAAAACCACTGCATGGGAGACGTGGGGGGCAAGACAGATTTTTTGTAACGGTTTTAGCTGTATTCCAGCATTCAGGACAGCACACACAGTTCTTTGCACAGGAAAGGTTTGTAAAGTCATGTAAATATCATTTATCCTTTGAATGAAACATGCAAAATTCTGGGTAAATTCTTCAGAAAACTGAGGAAAATCATTTAAACCCCTAACTTAATTTGAAATTATGCCTAATGACCTGTAATTTCCTCCTTTTGAAATGGTCCCATTACATTAATCAGATTGCTATAGTGGTGATAGATTATTCTCATTAAAAGAAATATTCTTTTGTTGTCCTTGCCGATCTACCATCTAGAATCTCAGACTCGGAGGAGTTCAGGAAGCTCTGGCTCCATCCCCTGTCCTGAAGGGCGCACTTCGTCTGGCTTGGTTGATGTGGAGCCCTGCTTCTCTCCCTTCAGTTGCTAAGTGGAAATAGTCTCATTCAGTACCTGCTCTGGGTGCAACTGATTTGCTGGGGCGACTCAAGCCTGTGTGGGAGGGTAGACTTATTTGTTTTCTAGCATTTTCTAGTGGGTGTGCTGGAAAGCCTGTTGTGACAGAGGACTTCTCCCTTTCCAACTGGCCAGATTCATAAACCAGAGTTGGTCTTTACAACCATCTATTTTTTACCAAGTCATAAACCTCGATGGCTCTGGCACTGCCTGTATTTCCAGCATGCGTCTAGCATGATGATTTGGTGGCACAAAAGCCAGGCTGTTTTTACACCCTGACAGCCAAACCTTCAATTTTTCATGAGGTGCTAGAGGAATAATTGCGCTTTCCGGCATTTTCCTCAGCACATTGCTTTCAGAGCTTTGCCTCTGTTAACCATCTTTCCCCGAACCTGACCGTGCTTGAAGGATAAAAGTTGCTCAGGAAATCAGTGAATTTGGGGGTGAAATACAAAGTCATATTTTATAATTTTGTATTCCATTAATGTTGTATCCATGTCTGGGCTCTGGAAGAAAAGCCTTTATTTTCATTGGGGCCCTTTCTAGATGTTTGCAGGTGACTCAGAACAAATCAGTCTCATTCTGGGGCTGCCTCTCAGCACCCCATGAGCGAAAGAAAGGCAGGTGACAGGTGACATCTGTTGCTTGCCTCTTCCCTTCCTCCACTAGAAGGGGCAGGATTTAGAGGAACAGTCTGTATTTGGAACCGTACTGTGTTTAGAACAGCACCACCAATTCTTAAAAGGGCATGGGAGCATAAGGACCCGAATTTAATCCATTTTGTTCTGCCATTCATCAGCTTTTGTGACCTTGGGCAAGTTACTTCACCTGCTTTAAATCTGTTTCTGTAGCTTTAATATGGGAACAATGACACATATCTCATGGGATCACCATGAGGATTAGATGACACACAGTTCTTGACACGGAAGAGTTCTGAGACGCTATTAACAATATTACTTTAAAATGGGGCTGAAAATGACAAGTGTTTTCAGCTTTACTCTATCTGGTTATATAAATACCCACTCTAAAAAACAGCTGAGATCCCGGTCGGCTAATTGTGTTACTCAGGATGCTTCCCTTTTCTGAAGAACTGGCAGTTACTTTGTGTCGGGTCTCTCCTGATTAGTCTCTATTTAACAGTCTCTCTGTTAGCTTGGGTAGCCAAGTGAGAGAGGCCCCGGGGCGTCAAAGCTAGTGCGCCACTAGAGTGGGGACCTGGTCTTATGCATGGGCAGATCTCCTCTCCCCTCTGCACCAGCCCGGAGCCTCGTATATAGTTGGTGCTCAGTCAATGCTTGTGATAAAGATGTTAGGAGTCACTTTTGAAAAGTTAAATTTTAAAGTTGACTTTTTTATTGACGTTAATAGACTAGTGAACAAACCATAACTGTACAGCTAGATGCAATTTTTCCAAGTGAACACAGCCACATAAGTACTACCCAATGGAGAAATGGGACATTGCCAGGATCCAGAAGTCCCATCCTCACCCTCCCTAGTCACCGCCCCCCATCAAAGGAGCCACCTTTCCAGCTCCTGTCAGCATGGATTAGGTTTGCCCATTTGAATGTTACATAAATGGAATGATATCATATGTGCTTTTTGAGATTGGCTTCTTTTGCCTGACATCACTACATTCCTGAGGTTCATCCATGTTGTTGCATGTAGCAACTGCTCATTTTCATTGCCGTCTAGTATTCCGTCCTGTGACGACGTCAGAGTTTATCTGTCCTACAGTCCGTTAGACATTTGCTCACATCCCGTTTGGTGCTATTGAATAATGCTGCAATAAAAATTCTTGTAGGTTTCTTTTGGGGAATATGCGTGTACATTTCTGTTGAGTAAAATTGCTAGGTCAGAAGAGAATGCTTATATTCAGCTTTAGTACCATCAGTTTATTTTTCCAAAGTGCGTGTACTAATTGACACTCTTCACCAGCACACTGTAAGAATACTAGAAACTCCATATTCTCAGCCATGCATTTTTTTGTTTTGTTCTCTTTTTTTAATTTTGTCCCTTCATTGTACTCATCTTGGTGGGTGGGTAGTGGTTTTCTTTTTGCATTTCCCTGATGACTAATGATGTTAAGCACTTTCACATGGTTTTCTTTTTTTGGCCACTTGAATGTCCTCTTTTGTGAATTGCATGTTTGAGTACTTCACCCGTTTTTCAATTCAGCTGTCTGTCTTTTTATGATTGATTCGTTGAATGCTTATAAAATCAGGATTCAAGTCCTTTGTCGGAAATGTACTGCAAATATCTCTTCCCACACTGTAGATTGCCTTTCATTTTTGAAATGGTATCATTGGATGAACAGAAGTTTGTTTATTTACTGTAGTCCAACTTATCAGTTCCCCCTCATGGTAAGTGCTCTTTGTGCTTTAAGAAATCTTCGTCTATCTCGGGTCTTTACCATATTTTCCTATTTTCTAGAAGCTTTACTGTTTACTTTCACAGTTCGTGGCATCACTACTTGTGAAAGAGCTCTCAAATAAAGGGAAAGCTATCCAAAGTGATGTTCTAAAGTGATGGATGCTTAATGTCCAAAGCCGCAGATAACACCCAACCTAGCAGAAACTCTGGCATTGTTCAGGTGGGATGTCTTTGATAAAGCTCTGTTGCTCTGCAACAGGCTTGACCCTGACCGGGTAGCCATGGGACCAGGTAGCCATGGGAGACTTCTTACTTTTCACAGGTGCCCTAGTCCGCATCTGTACAAGCCTACTCCCACTCCAGGAATTCCAGAAAGATGTAGTCAAGGGAGGGGGCATAGTGACACACTTGCCCTGGGGGCTCTGGGAAGGCTTCAAGCTTTGTTTAGCATTCCCCTTTCTCTCCCTGTCTCTGCATCTTTTGAAAACCTTTGTGTCCAGCTTCTAAACCTGCTCTCCTGACTCAGGAGCTCCATTACTGCCTTTGTAGTGTTAAATCACTTTACTGTCCTGAGTCTGTTTCTTGATCTGTAAAATTGAGACAATAAAGAGGATCACGTAGAATATTTATTTGTTGGATGTCTGGTTGGATGGATGGATGGATGATTGGTTGATTGATGGTGCTGACCATTAAATAGGACTAGGTTTATAGAGTGCTCAGTCCAGTGTTGATGTGCAATTCAGGGCTTAACAAGAGGACTTGTCTTCTACTTCCTTCCTAACAAACAGTAATTACTTGCTGAATAATAAAAAGTCATCAGCTTAGCAAATCTAGTGCAGCAGATATTAAAATAAGTCTAAATTATGTTAAAAAGTCCACAACACAACTTTGCTTCACGGTCACGGTAGCAAGCATGTGTGATTTTGTAACATCCCCCAAATAAATAAATACCTAAAGGATATTGTCTTAAAATGTTTAAATTGGAACATAACCTGCCTGCTGCTGAGTGGGTGAATATGCTGCTAGAGAGGTGCCTTCTGGTGAACGTTTTTAAATGGTGATCGTGAAGATGATGTTGTGTGATGGTACGGTGTAGGGTACTGAATTATCGCGCTAGCCTTCCAACCAGTATTCCTGTTTCCTCTCTGCTCACCTTACTCCACCATGCCTTCCGTGCTCCACCCAGCAGACATGAAAAGGATCATGTCACTTCCTTGCTCAGAGCCTTCAATGATTTCCCACTGCCCTTCGAATCATATCCACGCTTATTTCCATGCTCGTGAATCTGTGCATCCCCGACCCTTGCCAGCTTGTCTGACCTCATTTCCTCCCACTGCCCCTCTCACATCCTGCTCCAGACACAAAAGCCTTATTCCTGGTGTCTCCAAATCACAGAGGTTTTTCTGGTCCCAGGTCTTCTCTCACTACCTTCTCTCACCAGGCTCTTCCCTGCTTCTCTCCCTAAATCAGGTGGCAGATTCCTCATCATACTGTGAAATTATTCCCTCCATAATAAATATCTTTTTTATTTTCCTTTTTGCTTTTCTCTCCCACTGGAATCTAAACTGTGGTTCACTTCTAGAACAGGGTAGATGCTTGATAACCAGTTAAATAAATGAATGACCATTTGTTATTGGCCTGTGCCCATCCAAGATTTTAAGACGGCCAGGCTTCCAGGTCTTCGTCATGATATACCCTCCTGCATCCTATCTTCACCAGCCATCAAGCCCTGCTTTCTTCCCTCTTCAGTGTCATTCACAAATCCCAGGTGGACCCTCTCCTTTGCATCTTGCCAGAGGAGCTTGCAGCCTCTCACCTCCCTAGCAGATCCATTACTACCATTCAAAAGTCTCTCCTTAAATATCATTTTATTCAGTGGCAAAAGTTACTACTCTAATGCCATATTAATGGTCATCAGCTGTCTCTCCCGCAAGAAGGAATTAGTGGTTGTGACATACCGGATGCTCCCTCCTTGTTTGGCCTTGTGACAGGTGCTTGTGTGTTCCTAGCATCCCTGCCAGGGGAGGGGCTTCCTCATGTCATCCGTTCAGTAACACAAACTACAAAGGCTCCTCTTTAGAATGGCTCATAGTCAATGGTCTCTTGGTTGGGGATAACAGAAACCAACTCAACTTGCTTAACTCACCGAGGGGAATAAGACCCAGCTATATCTCACGGAAACCCAGCAGCAGAAAACATGTCCAGGGCTTATAAGGGGCCTTGCCTTGATACCCAGTCCTATTTTGAGCAGTCAGTGGAGAGTATCAACACCAGATTTCTTCAAGGCAGTATTTGATCCAGATGGTGACACCTTGGTTTAATCAGATGTGGCTGGGGTGGGGGACACTAGAGAGATGCTCCTTGAATATTGAAGCTGTTCTTTGGGAGGTGTCGTCTGTGCAGGTATCCAGGAGACATCTACTGTGGAACCCCTCAGAAGCATTTCCAGATCACACATCAGGCCAGAACACCAGTAGGAAAGGCTGGCCAGCCCTGATCTGGGAAGATTCCTGAAAGAAATGCAGTATAGCCAGGGTTTTTCCTAAGAAGAGCAATGGGACAGCAAAGGAGGTTATAAGAAGCTCATTCACCAGATGGAAAGAGGAGGAGCCATGCACACTCCAAGTATACTACTGAGAAGATATGGAGTCTTGTGGGCTGGGCTGGGGAGCCAGAGGAGGAGTAACTGGTCTTCAGGGATGCAGTGGATCCAGACAGCAGGGATCTGCCTGCATTCAAATCCCAGCCACACTACTTAGTCTTTCTGGGCCTCCATTTCCTTATCTTTAAAATGGGGAGAACAGAGTAAAATAATGCATGTAGAGTGCTTTGTTAATACCATGCTAGACACATCGTGAATAAATATTGACTAACATAACCATTAATCTCCAGAAGGTCATTCTTGGTGTGCTTGAAACATGTTGCGAGGGAGTCTCTCTCAGCCCCTGGGGCCCTGGGTTCAAGCTTTTAAAATGGTAGTGGTTTTGTTTTTAATGATAATGAAGAATGCTTTGATAAATAGTAAACCACAACCATATCCTACCCAACCTGAGGGATTAAATGACTGATTCTTGTCTTTACATCACTAGGAATGGGCATGAGATCAAAAGTTCTAAATCAGTTCCTTCACTGATGTCCTCAAATAACACGTTGGAACATGTAATGTTAGGATGGACCGAGTCAGCAGATACATCTACCTGGACCGACTTGAAGTGCCTGGAAATTGTACACAGTCATAATGTACCAAAGAAAGAATACTTTTTCTACTTCTCAAATTATAGATGTCTTCCCACAGTAAGGCAACGTGTTTTCTTCTTCCAGCATGTAGTGAGCAATTTGTGTGCTCACAGTTTAATACCCCTTCAGCTATGTATTCCCTTTGATCCCGAGCTTATTAAAAAATGCAAATCTAAATTGTATCTTATTAATGTGATCCTTTGTATTAAAGCTGTGGGGGGTTAAAAATCCCAGTTTCTCTAACATACTTGGATTTTTAATGTGTAAAGTACGATGAGAGCCTGATTTTCCGCAGGCCATATTTTCTAATCAACTGTTATGAAAGATTTTTTTTATTGTGCTGCTATTTCTTGCTTTCTTGGAATTCAGGGAGATAAAGAGTAATGCCTTCATTGTTATACCCCAAGTATTCTCAAACATGTTGAGATCCTTATTAGTTTGCTATAACTTCTCCAACATGACAGTGGCTCTGTCTTCCAAGAAGATCCTGGAAGCGTATTTTAAGATGTACATTGAGTTGGAGGTAGTCGATCCATATAATGTGCTGGTGATACCCCTAGGCTTGTGGGGTGCTTACATGGTGCTAGTGCCCAGCCAATGCCTTGTCTGGATGTGTGCAGCAGTCCTTGGACCCAGCTGCTCTGGTTATTAGAACAGTTTCTTTCCTTTAAAAAAACGCGTTTGAAATTTAATTTGAATAAAGTTAAAAATTGATCCTGTTAGAATACAGATGCATTTTTCTCCTGTCCTCAGTTCTGCGTCTCCTTGTTCTCTCGTCCTTCCGCTCATTTTTTCCTGCCCTGGAAAAAGCTGCATCTCGTGTTTAATGACTTTTTTTCCTTAAGATCAAAGCCAAGGGGCGCCTGGGTGGCTCAGTTGTTAAGCGTCTCCCTTCGGCTTAGGTCATGATCCTGGGGTCCTGGGATTGAGTCCCGCATCGGGCTCCCTGCTCAGCGGGAAGCCTGCTTCTCCCTCTCCCCCTCCCCCTGCTTGTGTTCTCTCTCGCTGTGTCTCTATCAAATTCTTTAAAAAAAAAAGATCAAAGCCAATTATTTTACATAAACCATCGTATGGACACGATCATTTTACTTTCATTAGGCTGTCTGTACGTACCCCCAGTGAAGCTCTTTCTGGAACAGTGGCTGTGATGGCAGAGTCATGGCAGTGTGGAAGAAGTAAGCGAACTGGTTCATGGTAAAATGAAAACAACCAGCGCTAATAGCCCTTGGTAGGTGCTGGGCATATATTATCCCATTTAATCCTCCCAACAACATTTTAGAGGCTCATATTGTTACCACCACATTGTTACTACCACATTTAGCAGATGAAGAAATGGAGGCACAGTCGCTTGTAGGGTCTGGTTTGAAGGTCTGTGCCTGTATGCGCTGCCCACCACTCACCTTTCTCTGCCGCAGGAGGATGTGAGCATTTCTGCTGCCTCTGCCGTCAGCTAGCTGGGTGGCTCCAGGCACATCTCTGCTTTCCTCCACCTTTAAATTAGAATATTGGACTAGATTCTCTCTGAAATCGTATTTGGCCCTCAAGTTATATAATTCTTGGTAATTGTTTTAAAGTGTTTCAAGGTTAAGCCAGGAGACAACAGGCGTAATTCTCAGAATCCTCCCCCACTCCCTGCAAATAACTTTGGTTGTTATCACTGTTGATAAAAGCACAGTGGAAAGAATCCCAACTGTCATAGCCTATAATATCCGTCATTTTAGGTAGAAATTGTTACAACTCCTCTTCCAAAAAAGGCTCCATGCTGCTTTTTGACACCTCCACTGTGGTCCCCAGGAAACGGATGTGTGGGGGAGGAGCGATTGTAGGTAGGAAGAGTGGAGGGTGTATTTTTAACTTAAGATCTTTTGCAGCGTCGCTTCTTCCTCTGTTTGCCTCCAGTTCTAGGAAATGAGATTTTTTTCACTTGTTCTCATTCCCCGAGATGGCATCGTGGATCTAAAGGAAATTTTCTCTTGGTTACTGTTGAAGTGTTTTACAAAAAGAAGTTTGATGGGCTCTGTGAGCCCATGGCAGGTGGCAGCTTTTTCTGTCATTCTTTGACATGTGCTGGCTGATATGAAGTGACATGTGGTGACAGAGTCCCGCTTGGCTCTAGGGATTTCTTTTGCCTTGATAAAACAGGTAGCCCTTTCTGTGGGGAGTCAGGAGCGGGCTGCATAAACCGGTCGCTTCTGGAAAAAAAGGATGTGTCACCATGTGCGTTTTCAGGTGAGATGGTGTGGCGTGAACCGCCAGCCAGTGGTGCGCCTGAGCTTGACCCTTGATGACTGACAGCTGTCCAGGCTCTAGCAGGCTGCCCCACCCCTCAAGCCAGACCGATGTCCTCACTGTCACAGTCACTTCTGCAGAACTCCCCGCCGCTGTTCCCTGCGAGGCTTCGGGATGCGAGCACACTCAGCGTGTTCTCTGCCTCTGTCTCTCCATGGAACATTTCAAATACACAACCAAAGGTAAACAGTGATATAAGTGGAGTTTGGGTTTAGCAGGATAGTCTTATGTGGGTCCCAGTTACTTCTGTGTGTGGGTGAGTTATTGCTAGGTGTCCCAGTGCAGGACTGGTGGCATAGCTTCTGGGTTACTCCAGCTGCCCCGTGTTCCTACCCTCGAGCATCGTGGCATGCCACGAACGCACAGGACCTGAAGTCACAGAGCAGTACGAATGTGTCCTGTGGTGCCTACACCTGATGTTTGTGGGCATAGGGGAGAAACAAAGTATGAAATGTATGGAGCCAGAAGCTAGTCCGGGGGAAACATGAATGGTTTGAATTCAACATGTCAAATAAATACACGATTTTATTCTTACCAATACCTGCTCAAATGCTCTCCTACCCGGAGTATACTTGACAACGTAGCATATACAATAATATACTCATCAATTTTTGTTCAAAACTCTGTATTCTTCTCCTTAAAGAGAGCCTCCTAAATTATGTAATGTTGTGACGCCACAAAACCTGGGATCTGCTCAGATAGTGGATTTGCTTCCATCTTGGCTTGGTGTTTGTCATTCTCTTGCATTTTTTTTTTTTTTTTACCTTCACTACATGTATAAATATATACATAGATAGGGGTATTGTGTGTGTGTACACATTGTTTTTTAGGTATTTATTCTTTATGTAAATGTTACTACTTCGTACATAGACTCTTACAACTTAGCTTGTTTTCAGACATTCTTTTGGGATTTATCCATCTGGATGCATATAGCTCTTGTTTATTAATTTTCATTGCCTTTTATAGTATGTGACTATCTCAGAATTTATTTGTCCTGTCTTCTGTCAGTGAGCACCTGGGTGCTAATAATGGCTAAGTGGAAGTAAACAATGAATAATGAAAAATCTTGTGTTTATTCACATGTCCAGTAGGTTCTCTGTAGCTGGGTCCTCAATTGCTTTTGCTCAGATATTCCCCAAAAGAATCTTCGAAAACTGTGAACCTCCTCATTGTTAAATAGAAATAGAAAATATTTCCGCCTAACTTCATGTAGTTGGAAAGGATTTAATTCATGTAGTATTGTAACATAATTATTTAACGATAAAATTAAGAGCACTCTTCAAGTTTGATGAAATGAAAATAGTGTAATGATTTGATTCTCACTAGCACCATTTAAATAATATACTATTAAGATTTTTCTTAATAGTTAGAAAGTTTGTATCACTCTCTTTGCCCTTTGACCTTGAAATTCTTCTATTCTTTTCCATCGTCGGAATTTATCTTAATGCAATATATTTTTATGCTTGACAGTCTTTTATTGACCACCTCATCATATTCTTCTTTCATATTGATTCATACGAGTTCTATGTGATTTCTGGATATCATTCTTTTGTCATTTTGTGAACTTAAATATATTATCCTAGTCTATGGCTTATCTTTGTACTTTGTTTTTGGAATGTTTTGGTTGTACTAAATTTTTTATTTTAATGTAGTCAATTTATTAGTCTTTCCTTTATGTTTGGGGTATGTGTGTCTTATTTAAAAATTTCTTAAAGATCTCAAAGTCATGAAGATTATCTCCTACGCTTCCTTCTGAAAGTTTTAGAATTTTGTTTTTTCCCATTTAATTCTTTCATCCACTTTAGAATTTATTTTTTTGTCTTAGAAATTTAATTTTATCTTTTTCCAAGGGGATACCCAGTTGTCATAAGACTATTTTTAAGTAGTTCATCATTTGCCAGCTGATAGTTTCTGCCAGATTCTCATATATCTCTCTAACTGTATTTTATTCCTTAGGTATATTTGTTCCTTGAGTTTTTAAGAAGGGGCCATTTTTTGCTTGGCTGACATTTTTCCTTACAGGTAAACAGCACATTTATACCATACCATTTGTTTAGTTAGTATTCACTCACTTGAACTGAATGCAAGTAGGTAGATTGGTCTTGGAATAATAGGGGCAAAATTTATATGGCTTAGCCTATAGTGAACACTATAAATGTTAGCATGAACACTATGAATGAATGAGTGAACAAATCAGTGAATTATGTGATAGAATTCTGATAAAATTATTAAAGAGTACCATACTGGTTATGGCTTAGATTATTATTGGCTTGTTATACTTCTGGATGTGGAAAATTGATCTCATTAATAGATTTATCCTTCTAGGAAGCCATTTCTTTTAGCAGTGCAGTATTTCTCAAAATGTGGTCTAGCAGAATCACATGGGAAGTGTGTTAAACTGCAGGTTCCTGGGTCCCACCCCAGATCCACTGAATCACACCCTAATAGGAGTGGGATTCAAGCCCTCCAGGAGATTCATCTGCTCAAAAAGCAGTAAGAGTCACTGGTGTTTGTTTGTTTGTTTGTTTGTTTGTTTGTTTGTTTTTTACAAGAGAACAAATCTACACCTTTATTTATTTACTTTTCATTAAATTTAAATCCTTGAGGGGTACAGCATCACACGGATTCTGTGGCCAATGGCTTTAGCAGGAAGGTTGCTTCGGAATTTGGCATGAACCATGCCACTCTTTCCATGAGCACTAGTTACTTTTCCCCAGATGACTCTGGTTTTGTTCAGTTTACCACCAGGAGTCACTGTGTTGTTCTTTGCTCTGTACACATAAGCACATCTCTTGCCTAGACAGAATTCTGTTTCATCTCAAGCATAAACACCTTCGATTTTAAGAAGAGCTATTTGCTCCCTCTGGTTCCGGAGACCCCACTTATAGCCAGCAAAAATGGCCTTGGACTACAGTCTTCCAGACATTATTTGGAATTATAGGAGTCCTGTTCCCAGCAGGCCTCCACAAGCTCCAAGATGGCCAAGAGTCACTGGTTTAATGAAATGTTCTTCAGAGCCCCGGTTCAGATGTTCTCCCAAACAGAGCAATGACACTGTGGCTGGCACACCTCTTTGAACAAAGCCAATGGACTTGTAGGTCAAAACACATCAGAGCGAGACACATGGGCCTGGGACTGGGTTCCTGGAGTCTCATACTCCTGTCTTCTCAGGGCCCTGATGCCTTGTCCCATGACCGCCTTGTGTGGGCTCCTCAGTTCTGTGTCTGTGAACTTCCCTGGCCGTGGCTTTTCCAGCCATGTACCTTGTAGGGGAGGGAGGGGGGAGTTCAACCAGGACAGGGACCCTGTCAGCTGCTATCTTGCAACCTATGGATATTTTGTCATCAGCTCAGAGCAAAGGGAGCCTTTCAGAAATTTGGCTTGGGGACTCCTACATGGAAACTGCCTTGGCTGCCATTTTGTACGTTGTCTTGGCCACACAGAATAACTGCCGGGAGGTCAGTGGACCCTTCATGCTCTGCTAAAGACAACCGAAGAATAAAATTCAAACCAACCTCTCGAGTAGAATCATTAGGACTCTTAGGTTTTAGAAAAATAAATAAATACAAGAGAAGGGACTAGTCCCATTTGTTTGAGACGCGTGGGGCTCAGGGTCCTAAAACCCAGCCTCAGGAACCGACTCATTACCAGTAGCCAAAATGCTCCAGCACTGCTTCTTTGCGGTAATTCAATTTGAATGGAGTTACGCTCCAAGTATATGAACCGTACAACTGGTTTTAAGCAGGGATAAAGCCGGGATCATCCCCACCTCCATCCTGAGTGGTACAATCATTTTTTATTTCATTCTGCTGGGCAGTCGCAGCAATTAAATCTCCCAAAGTATGAAATGTTTTCAAGCAAGGCATTAAAAATATCAGGCTGTTAGACGGGGAAGTGGTCCCATGCCTTACTGTAGCTGTTCTTCAGCGGCACCGGGGCATGAAGTGGTGAAAAGCATTAATGTCATGCAGTGGGAAAATAAGGCCAACTTCAGCTTTAATCTTTATTATGAGGAGTCTCATCCCTATTGGAATGTAATGAGTGGATGCACCCCATTTAGTTTAAAGTAACAGATCTATAGAGTTGTTAATTTGTAGATAAATATGGGTTTTCTACTATTGATGTTTCTTGATCTGCACAAAGTGGTTATATTAATACTGAAACATTATTAATCAATACTTTGCTCTTTAAAAATACATCAGTAAGACTACCCAATTACCTTTAAGTATATATCAAAGGGCACAAAGCAATCTGATGTGTACTCAAAGCCCATTAGAAGCCACCAGACATATTAATTAAAATTTCTAGTTACAATGAGCCTCACAATGCTTTTGGTAATTTCTGCTTTTGGTAACCAACAGTTACTGGTTAACTGAATACCTGAGACGTGCAAATCCATTTCGGGGCATGAAAAGGTCTTGGGGATTTTTGCCATAATGAAACCCAAGGACAACTTCCTTTTACTTGAATCCAGCACATTAAGGGCTTTTACTTAGGACCATGAACTGAAAGATGTGGAGGGCTTCTCTCCGGTGTGTGTTGAAAGGAAGGGCAGAATGCTCATACTTGGAAATGAAGCATTCCCAAAGTGGTAGTGGTTTTCAGGTAGTGCAGGTAAAACCTCAGTGGAGATTAAAAACAAAAGAGAACACGAAGATGTGTGACACAGCCCTTTCACAGTCTTGTGCAGCTGGACATCATTGAACTTGAGCAGTCTGGGTATGGCAAATGCTGACAATGAATAATCCCTTTGGCAGCCATTTGTACTGATGGAAGATTCTGAATTTGTGCTGAGACTAAATAATCTTTTGTTTTGTCATCTGGCAACAGCAATAAACTTTCCTTTCAAACTTTCGGTTCTCCCTATCGACAGTCCAGCTGCATCTCTTGTCCAAGAAGATCCACTTAAACAAACTGTTCATCAGACTGGCATCCATAACTCACAGACTGTGTAGGAGCTTTAAAAAAAGAAGAAGAAGAAAGAAAGAAAGAGAGAGAGAGAGAGAGAGAGAGAGAGAGAGAGAAAGAGAGAAAGAGAGAAAGAGAGAAAGAGAGAAAGAAAGAGAAAGAAAGGAAGGAAGGAAGGAAGGAAGAAAGAAAGAAAGGAAGAAGAGAAAGCATCAGCTCTTAGGATCCAGGAATATGATTTATAGTAATATGCTCACTAAACAAAACTCGACAACTAAGACTTGGATGCCCTGAGGAACTTTCTGTAATGGTACTAGACTCTACAGCCTCATACATTTCTAATTACTTTGTCAGAGAGGGGCAGCTTCAGCCCTTGCAAAGGAGGCAGCCAGGAGGGAACATACCTGAGATCCACATTTCAATATCCCATACCTGCGCTGCTCGTCTGGATGTCCTCTCTAGCTGCATCCCCTTGGCATCTGTCCCTGAGCCATTATCCAGCACAGACCATCGACTGAGACTAGTGTCAGGTGTAACTGATTGTCATTCAACACAAGTGAAATCTTTAGGTGAACATTAGTCACTGTTTAGAAGCGTTAGCTTCAAGTGGAAGCAGTTAATTACAGACCAGAGGTTTTATGGCTACATTATTACCATCATAGTATTAGGTTTTCAACAGTAGCATTCTATTTGATCGATCTGTGCCAGGACATTGATGGATAGCTTTGTTCTTCAAGTGTCAAATATGTGGGACTTCTGTACTTTATGTATTTACTGACACACTAATCTCCTGTGGATACCTTTTCCCCCTTTGCAGTGTTTGGTCTTAGCAAATGATTGTGATCCCTTTCCCTAGAAGATTGTGTGAGGTTTGTGATCACATTTATAATTTCCTTTCTATTCTCTCTCAAATGCAGAGCACTCCAGAGTTATTGGTACTTTAAAGAAGTCTTTGCCACACTAAGAGGACCTCTCATTGTTATCAAGAAACAGATTTAGACAATTGTTTTCATTTTTCTTTTTAACATGCAGACACCATACTAGAAATGAGTTCCCAGTTTTCAGGGTATAGGCTAGGCTTCTAAAGTTTTGGTTCTCTGTTTTTATACTATTTGACGTATCTTTCTGAAAGTTACATTTAATTTTTGCTTCCTTTCACAAATGTATTCCTAAGCCAAACCTGGTTTCTGAACTGCATAAACCACCACTACTACCCCCAAACATCACTAAATATGGTCCCACTTAAAACAGTGAACAGAACTTCTTACATGAAATCCTTGAAGGAGGCTCATAGAAGACTCTAGGGGATGGATCTCCTTTCACTTAAAACTAATAGTTTTTAACTCTAATATTGAAGACCATCTGTCACACGTAATAAATAAAATAGAAACTGAGAAAATCTTGTTCTCTACCAAATGGCCAACTGGACTTCCATTTTGTTTTGTTTTGTTTTCCCAAGAACTTCGTGGAGGGCACTTGCTAGGTCTGGAAATGCCAGCTTTCTTCCTGAGTCAAACCAATCTCCATTTTAACCTTCATGCTTCTACTTTGGGAACCCTAGTTCTACCATATTTTCCACTTTAGTAACTTTCTCAGCTCTCTTGGCTCAGTTCATTAGCTAATGCCACAGGGAGGATTCTGTCCGATCATTCCTGATAACGGGGGCAGCTCTAGAAACATCAGGGGAAATTCTCAGGAGCCATTATTCTTTTTTTAAGGCCAAAGGTGCAAAGGCTAATACCTGTGTTTGGCACTATTGTAGTGAGAAGGCTAAATCACAGAGATACAAGGTCTGGCTTTGTGTGGTTCTTCCTGTACCATAAAATAGGATTTTTCTGGGGTGCCTGAGTAGCTCAGTAGGTTAAGCACCTGACTCTTGATTCTGGCTCAGGTCTTGCCCTCAGGGTCGTGAGTCTGGGTCCTGTGTTGGGCTCCATACTGGGTGTGGAGCCTTCTTTAAACAATAACAACAACAAAAATAAAAACAAAACAGGGTTTTTTATAATACAGAACCTCTTCTATCAGTGCAGGGGTATCGGGGACCCAAGCCATCCTCCTGTAGGGCAGAAATTCACTGCTGCTCTTCATTCCTCCATCCCTTCCCCACTTAAGGGCAGTCTGGCTGGCCATCATGAGGCTGGCCTTCCTCATGTCTCTTGTTCCTGAATGCCCTAGCAAAAGAGTGACCCTGTACCTCTGGCATATCCAGGGGTGCTGAGAGGGGCATCAGCAGCTGGCCCTGCATGCCCGCAGTTGTGCTGAATGTCATTCTGATCTCTCTAGGCATAAAGCGGATAAGATCATCTTGACCCCAGCACTCATATCCAGCTTCAGCCCCGACATTGTTCAAGTGGCATTTCTCACAAAAACTAGCGGGTGTACAAGTCCAGATCTCTAGCAGAGAAGGCACACTTTGAAGCTTGCAGGAGTTTTGGGATTGAAACACATGCATTTTGCCTAAACTATACCTGTCTTGACTAAGCAGATAGCAAAGTGGAAATATTGGGCTCTAGGAGCTGGGGTTGTTCTCAGTGAACAACCAGCCTTCTTAACTTATGTGTGTACATTGGGGATACAACTCCACAGCTGATATGCTTGTGTGAGACACTGAGGAAAGATGTTCTAGAAGCAGCCTGAGTGTGCTGGGTTTCACACCTCCCTCCACAGACTCACAGCATCTGGTGGACAGGAGCCAGGTGGGAGAATGCCTCCCAGGAAGAGGTGGCTTGGTGCCCACGCAACACCAGACAGGTATAGCTGTATTTACTTTGCAATTCCTGCAGGAGACGGAGTGGCAGGTTAAGTTGCAGAGACACAGTGGAGGTCCTGAGTAAGGAATTTTAATGTAAAAATGCCAGGGTTTAAATTTAATCCTTGAGCTAACTGGTGTAGTTCTTCAGTTGGGGATCTAACAGGAGTTACACTGAGGCTCAGAAGGGTAAATGTGTAAATGCATTTGGAACCAATTTAAAGCTAGAAATGAAATGAAAAGGAACAGTTGCCAACATACCATTAAGATAAAACACAAAGGTTCACTGAGGCATGTAGATGGGCACACACACGCTTGTTCTGTCTGCTTCCTCTCAGCTCATGGGAAGCAATGGGGGGTGGGGAGAGGAGGCTTTTTTTTAGCCCACCTAACTTGCTAACTTTAGCAAGTTTCTGTGCTAGGGCTACCCGGTAAATCTAGCCTAGGCTTGATTCTGAAGTTACACTGGGAACATGGGCAAGGAAAGCCCTCTTGTCAACAAGATCTTCGTGGAATGAGGCATGAGGACCCAAAGAGCTACCTACTAGAAGACACCTCTTAGGGATTACATTCCTGAAACTGAGCAGAACCAATCAGAAAGCCAGGATTTACTAGGAAAATAAGTGGGGGTGCAGATGGGTAGTAAGTATGAAAGGTTCAGCTCACTGAAAGTCAGTGGATTCCAAGTCTGATCATCGGAAGTACTCAGGTACTTTGTGAAAACACAGATTCTAAGAGGCTGGGACAATACCCAGGAATCCATGGTTTTGTTTTTGTTTTGTAAAATTTGCTCTCTATGGGCTTCTGATGCCTCCTAGGTTTGGTCACTCCTTGGAGGAACCAACTCTTCAAACACTTAAAACCTATTTGCATAAAAGAGAAACAATATGCTAATCTTAATTAAAATAAGTTGCCTAAGCACCCTTAACCAAACAAAGTATTAACCCAACTTGACATGAAACACCTTCTTGAATGAAGCAAACCATCGTTAAAAATGCATATGTGGAATCCGGATTGACAGATCTCACTACTGAAGATGGACATTCCTTCCCTCCATCATCTTCTGGAATGTTGGCTACACTCATTCTAGACATTCTGCCCTGGCTGCTGGCTTTTTCTCTGGAAATGACCTCCGCATCTGGCTACTGGCTTTTGAGAAAGCACACTCTGTAAACTCCAAGTCCTGCCATTATTATTCAAGCAGCTTGTTTTTCTCTTCCCCAAAGAAACAATTGAGCTATAGCAGGTGAGTGATGTTTGCCGGGCTGTGGTGAAGGTAAAAGCCACTGCAGGTGGAGCAGCTTAATGGGGTATTAATTGGGAAGCAGGTGAAGGCAAATAGGTAGCACAGCAGGTATGTAAATAGGCTCGTGGGAGGAAAGGCATTGAATTTTATGCTCTTTAACTAAAAATAAAGACCTGATATTTAGCTTATCTTTGCTGAAATCCCGCACTGTGAGGGCCCTGACAACTGCCAGCATCATCAGTGATTCATTATTATCTCACCATCATTCAGGCTACTTAATAGGATTTTCAGCCTCTTCATTTTTCATTGTTTTAGCTGATGATTTGGCTTCGGAATGCATACTTTCCTTTCTCTTTGTGTATAGAAGAGGCCAGAATCATTCTTATAGATTGTGTAGTGGAAGTAACATTCGAGCCGCTAGCCTGCCTTCTGGTGGCATTCTTTTGCTCTAGCTCCTTGGAGAAAGACAGCAAATGTACAGCATGACTATGGCTGATGAGCCTACCAAGAACGCATACATCCAAATGGACAACGTCCTTCAAGGTAGTCACCTTGAGAAGCAAAACACTTATTCTAGTGCTGTCATTGGCTCAACACCTTTTCAAGAATAGTCACTTCACGGGTTGTTGTCAGAGATGATTTGTAAGTCACCCAAATGAAAAAAAATCCTTGCATATATTTATCACTTATTTTCAGTGGAGCTCTCACAGCCTAAATATTGGTGGAGCTACAGTTTGTACCTCCGAAAATGAATTAGGTTTACGTTATCATGCGGATCTTCTCCTGTAGTTGAAGTACTCGTTAATTTTACTGCTAAAGAGATGTTAGCAATTAAATACCTTTAATTAATGAAAATCGGACAAAAGCAAAGTGCTGGTCTCTGTGTCTTCATAAAAATAGGGAAGGTTTTTGTAGGTCTCATCGTGAATTTTTTTTCTGTGGAAGGACCACAAATCTGAGCTCCTTGGGATCAAGTGTTCTGGTCCAGAGAAAATCATTAAAATAGTTCACTTTTAGAAAAATGAAAGGAGTAGGCATTTTGGGGGATGTTATAAAGATTATCTGAGATTGGAAAAAAAATACTCATAACCGGGAGCCAGTCCTACATGTAATAGCAAATTTCATGGTTGAAGATGCAACAGGATTGAGTACAATTAATAGTTCTGAAGCCGTCGTTGAGTTCTGGGGTAGGCCCTGAACACATAATTAGATTATTAAAAATGGCCTGTCTTAGGCCGACTATTACTAAATTGAAATCCAATTATGGCTTTATGATTTTGCTGAAAAATATTTAGCTGTTTTGCTCGAATCCTCGGAGAAGATCATTTCCTCTTTGCATCAGAGTTTGCGCATGTCACAATACATTTTCCAAACAAATCTGATCTCAATTATCTTGGAATCAATCTTACATTAGATAAAACATATTTTAATGAGTGTTTTTATGTGTGATATCATAATTGTGTCTCTCCATGCTTGAGGAATTAAAAGATGACGATAGAGGACTTTGCAGAATATCTTTTTAATGAGAGGTATGCATTTTTTAGAAATAACAAAATCGTGTCATCTTAATACACAGAAAGCCTTTGTGCTCAGATATGTGCCCGAGTGTACTGCAAGACAAACTTGGTTCAGCTTTCAGTAATTGGCATTGGAACTGTAATAAAGCAGTTGTTTGCAGAAAGATGGGCTCAGAAATTCCATGCACTCCTGCAGTGTGGATTTAAATGCTAAGTTAAATATTTATGAACCCGAGATTTTTATAATCGATCATTGTATGATTTATACACCATAATTATAATTAGGTTGAAAGAGATTTTAAAAAGCCAGTTTCCTGGTAGCCAAGGCCATTAAATAATGCGAAGCTGCCAAAACAAAAATTAGGTGGGAACCCAGCCACCGAGTTCTGAGCGCTTGTCCCCATTTTCATGTACAATGAGGCACGGCACCTCACGAGCCATCTCACCTGGGCAACCATTCCTGCATCACCTGCTATCATTTTTTCATGCCCGTATTTCAAACCTACTTGAACATAAACAAGAGAAAACTTCAGAGATCCACTGTATAACAAAAGGAAAAGGTGGAGGAGGTTGGAAAGGTTAATTAAAAATGTAATGATCCCATTTGCTGAGACAGCACTATTAATCATCTTGCAGCAGCAAGCATGTGACTCGCACACCACTTACAGGAGGCAACTGATTTTTTTAAGGTACGGACGGGGGTGGTGGACCCCAGGGTGCCCATTATGAAAATGGAAGCTCGAAAGAGTGAGCTTGGGGTGAGTGAGCATCGGGTGAGCGCATGACTTGTGGTTAACATTGGGCACAGTCTTCACCAGACAGAAGAGTTCTTTCCAAATTCACAGGTCTTCAGAAAAATTCAGTCACTGTGAACCCCAGAGAAAACTTGGGCATGGCTCGAGGTTCAGTGTAGTCGTGTAATGTAGGGAAAAAAAAAAAAAAAAAACCGAGTGAGGAGGAAATCTATCATTGTGTAATACAATATGCCTGGAACAGTGTATGAATGACAAAATGGGCTCCAAAGAGCCAACATGTGCGTTTTAAATGTAATTTTTAGCACCCCAGCTGGAAAAGGCCGAGCTCTTGAAGGATCAGTTGCAAGGGTCACAACCTGTGTGATGAGATTTGCCATCTGATGCACGTGGATATCAGAAGACCAGACTGCAAATGTAAGCTTCCAGAAAAGCTTGTTCTGCCCCTGTGAAGATCTTGAAGCTTTTGCCCATTTTTTTTTTTTTTATTTGCTGGAATAACACGTTAGAGGGATCCTATTAGAAGAAGAACACTAGTTACGTTAACATGATAATTAATCTAGTCAGAAAGAAAGAGGAAACCGGTTGTGAATTCACTTCTGCAGCCCAAAAAAGAAAGGCAGAAGGATTCCCAGAAATTGGCAGGCATTCATAAACAACATTCTCTCCCCACGCCTTGTGAACTCTCTGCTTAATAAACCACATCTTCATGCAGGCCTTGCAGATTTTAATATATTTACTGTTTTATTCCACCTCATAATCTATAGAAATGGATTTCTAGTTGTTTCCATCTGTATTTCATCCTGAATCATTTTGACTGGTTAGCTAGCTCCCGCATCTGCCAATAATGGTGGCATTTTCTAAGTGTAAATCTAAGTGTAAGTAATGAGGGGCTGTGGCCAGAGTGATAGCCTCTTTGATTAGGGACAGTGTGAGGATTGTACTTGGGATAAAGGCAGTTCCTTGCTCCAAAGGAATTTAGAATGTGAAAGCTTCTTCCGGTGCATAATTCATGCCTGACACCTCCACATCACCCCGTGTTGGAGGGATCTTTTACTTTTGCTCTGCCTGTAGGTCAGGGTTGGAAACTTTGGTCCATGTACTCTTTGAAACAGCAAATAGCCGAGAGGTTAGCGCTTTTGAGTGCTGGGATTTTTTTTTTTTTTTTTTTTTTTTTACATTCTGTCCCTGATCACCAAGTTTTATCCCAAATACTTGATGTCATAATCAGAAAAGGCATTTTTTTATCATAACCATCAAATCAAAGAACCTTGAGTCTTGAAGGGAACTTCGATATATCATCTGCCAAACAGGGAACCTGAGGTCCACTGGGGGAAAGCTGAATTTTATGAAGACACTTGGATAACTGGACCACATTTAAAATCCCTGACTCCTAATTAATTCATTGGGTTTTTTTCTGCAACACCTGACCCTTTTGTATTCCCTGGTATCTGGGAGCTGGCCCTCCCATTGCAATGCAGGTTCTACCTCCCCTGCCCAGGAAAGCAGGAAATAAGTCACACCAGATGTGATCACAGCCAAAGAGGCTTAGAATGATGACAGAGAAAAGCAGTACGTAACCTGCAAAGTAACAACATGGTTCTAGCCAACTTGGAAAGGAAAAGCCAGTTCGATGGCATCTCTAGAATACAGCGCTAGGCTGATGCTGGAGAGGGGCTCCTTAGCCTGCACAGCCCCCACACAGGCGTTCTCCCACAAGAAAAAAGGATTTCTAGTAAACAGTCTTCATTCTGAGAATATTTCCCATTCAGGCAGCATCCCAGACATTCTACCAAGTTAAAGAATGAATAACAGCAGATGGCAGGAGAGATTAGAGACGGAGGGGAGGAGGGGAAAGCGGCATTTTAGTGCCGAGCTCTGAAATGAGCTGTGGGGAGGATGGTGCTCAGAGTTATGGCAAAGCTGTCCGGAAGCCTTCTGGGCAGGCCAGGAGGCGCGTGCGCCCAAACCATAAAACACAGGCGTACTCCTGCTCCTCCATGCGCTGTGTGAGCTGATGGCCAACTGGGTGTGACTCAAGTGGCCTAAATGGAATCATTCTGCAGGTTCCTCCCTCTGCCCTCGAGTTATCAACATAGCATTTTTGTGCATGCCCTTGGGGGGGGCGCTGTCTATCAAATAGATATGGGTATCAGTCTTCTTACCAAGTGAAAACTCAAGTCTTATTTACGTGTCCTATGATTTCAGGAGTGTTTAACCAAGAAGGGAGGCTAAGGGGTGCTAAGGGGTGCTTTCCATATTCTGTGCATGTTAAAAAACTTTTAAAAAAATTTTATTGTTATGTTAATTACCATACATTACATTAAAATAAACTTTTTATACAATTAACCCATCTAGATTCTATCATTAAATTAGAATACAGTTGCTTTGTAAGCATCCATCTATCCATCCTTCTTTCCACCCATCAATTAATCTACGTTTTTAAAATGCAGATATCAATATACTTCCCCTACATGCTTTAGCATACCTGTTAATAACCTGTTTTTAATATTTGTTTAATTTTTATTCCTTTTAAGGTAAAATGTATATATGTACAAACCTTAGGTGTACCATTCTGTAGGTTTTGACTCAAACTTCTATCAGGATAGAAGTTACCATCACTCTAGAAAGTTCCGTCTTGCCCCTTCCCAGCCAATCCCCACCTCCAACCCCTAGAAGCAACCATTCCTCTGATGTTTTTCATCATAAATTGGGTTTATCTGTTCTAGAACTTCACATAGATAGAATCATTCAGTGTGTATTTTTTGTGTAAGACCTTTGTTTTTTCCTTCAGCGTAGTATTTTTGAGCTGTATCCCTGCTATTGTGTGTATCTGTAGTTCATGGGTTATTTCTGAGTGGTATTCCACTGCACGAATAGACCACAGCTTGTGTAGCCATTTCCCTGTTGATGGATATGTGAGCTGTTTTTCCAGTTTTTGGTTATTACCAATATAGCATAATCATACTCTTATCCAAGTCTTTTTATGGACATATATTCTCACGTCTCTTGAATAAATACCTAGAAGTGGAAATGCTGGGTTATAGGGTAGTGGTATGCTTACTTTTATTAAAAACCTGCCCAGTATTTCCCCAAATTGATTGGACCATTTTGCACTCCCACCAACAATGTATGAGATTCCAGGAGCTTGACATCTTTGAAAATATTTGGGGTTGTCAGACTCACTTTAACCTCCTAGCAGATCTCATTGTGGTTTTCATTTGCATTTATTTCCCTGATAACTAATGATGTTGAATGCTTTTCATGTGCTTCTTGGCCATTCATTTATCTTCTTTTGTGGAGTGTCTGCTCACGTATTTCGCTCATTTTTCAATTGGGTTGTCTTTTATTATTAAATTCTGGGTATTCTGCATATGTTTTAGATATGGATCCTTTGTCAGATATGTGTTTTGCAAATATTTTCTTCTAGTCTGTGATTTGTCTGTTCCTTTTCTTCATTTCTTATCGCTGTCTTTTGATGAGCTGAACTTTTAAATTTTGCTAAAATCTAACTTACCAATTTTCTTCTTTTATGTTATGGCTTTCTGTGGTCCTCTCTAAGAAACCTTTGCCTACTTCCAAGATTATTTTGTTTCCGTATAAAGAATTTGTGATTTTGGCTTTTAGGTTTAAGTCTATGATGCATCTTGTATTAATTTTTATATACGGTGTGAAGTAGAGGGTTTTGTTATTGTTTTTTACATTGATTTTCAGTTATTCTAATACTGTTTGTTGAAGAGAACTTCTCTGTTAGATATTTTCAAGTGACTTTGTCAAAAATCAAATAATTATAGATGTGAGGGTGTATTTAAGCCAAGTTCTGTTTTACGTTCCATTGTTTGACTTGTCTGTGCCTATGTTGTACCACAATGTCTTGCTAAGTACAGCTTTGTGGTAAATCTTGAGATGAGTATAAACTCCTTCAACTTTGTTGTTCTTCAAATTGCTTTGACTATGCTATGTCCTTTGCATTTCCAGAGAAATTTTAGAATCCCCTTGCCAATGTCAAAACATATTATGATTTGAGGATAACTGATATCTTAATGATATTGAGTTCTCTGATCCATGAACATGGTATGTATTTCCATTTATTTAGGTCTTCCTTAATTTTCTCATCAATACTTTCTAGTTTTTAGTGTAGCGATCTTGTATTGTGTTTTGTTAAATTCATTTTTAAGTGCTCCTTTTTTGGTTCTCTTAGAAATGGAATTATGTTTTTAAATTTTGTTTCCTAAAATTCTGCTAATAGTTTAAAAAAGTACAACTGATTATTGTATATAATTTTATATCTTTTGACTTTGATAAATACACTTATTGATTCTAGTAGTTGTTTTGTAAATTCTTTAGGATTTTCCAAGTCATCTGCAAATAGAAATGTCATCCTTTCCAATCTCTGTACCTTTTATTTCTTTTCATTGCTTTATTGCAATGGCTAGGATCTCTAGTACAATGTTGACTACAGGTGGTAAGAATGAATATCCTTCATTTGTTCCTGACTTTATGGGGGAAAAGTCAATATTTCACTATTAATATGATTTTTACTTGTAGGTTTTTTATAGATGCCCTTTATCAGATTAAGAAAGTTTTCTACTACTCTTAGATTGCTGAGCATTTTCTATTGTGGAAGGAGGGCTGAAATTTGTTGAAAGCTTTTTCTTTGTCCATTTAAATAATCATATGGTTTTCTTCCTGTTTGTTTACATGGTAAATTACATTAATTTTTAAATATTAAACCAGCCTTGCATTTTGGGATAAACCCAAGTTGGTCTTGGTACATTATCCTTTTGACGTATTGCTAAATGCTATCTACTGAACTTTTTGAATCTAGGTAAGGAATATTAGTCTGTAATTTTCCTCTTTTGTCTTCATCAGGTTCTGCTCTTTGGGTGAGACTGGCCTCACATATAAAGTTGGGAAAAGGGTCGTGAGAATATTTTGTGTGAATGAGAATCAGAAACAAAAAGCCAGTCACATATTGATCTGTGAGCTGGACATCAATTCCTGGGTTTGTTTTTTTTTTTTTTTTTGCTTCTCTGAATGTTCCAGGTTTGTGCATTCTGGAATTTGTCACAGGCTCTGAAATAATGGTAAAGAGATGGTGCTCTGGCAGGGTTATGTATTGATGAATACAGAATCAGCTGAAAGTGAGTTTGCTAAATGAAGTAAAATTTAAGCAATTGATTTGGACATAAAATGATGCTTTCTCTTCCCACTTTGTACAGAGATTTTCCTTTGAAATATTGCTTTTCTTTTTTATAACATTAAGAAGAAAAAACTAAGAGTGTATATAGTTTTACCAACTTTAAAAAGGAAGCTGACGTTATTATAATAAAGCAGGAATACACTGGGCCAATTTTTTTCTTTTAGTTTTCTTAAGATATAATTAACATACAGCTCTGTATAAGTTTGAAATGTATGGCATGGTGACTTGGCTTACGTATATTGCAAAATAATGGTCACAAGTTTAGTTAACATCTGCTACCTCATATAGATACACACACAAAAAAAGAAGAAAAATGTCTTTGTGTGTGTGATGAGAACTTTTAGGATTTACTTTCTTAGCAGTTTTCAAATATAACAGAGAACATTGTTAACTATAGTCATCATGTTGTACATGACATTTCCCATTATGTATTTATCTTACAACTGAGAGTTTGTACCTTTTGACTTACCTTCATTCAGTTCACACTCCCTTGCCTCTGGTAACTACAAAGCTGATCTTTTTTTTTTCTATGAGTTTAGTTTTTTTGGTGTTGTTGTGTATTGTATTGTTTTTTGTTTTTTATTTTAGATGCCACATAAAAGTGAGATCATACTGTATTTGTCTTTGTCTGACTTATTTTACTTAACGTGGCAGGACTTCCTTTTTTACAGCTGAATATTATTCCTTTGTGTGTATATACACCACGTCTTCTTTACCCATTCATCTATCGACAAATACTTAAGTTGTTTCAATGTATTGGCTATTATAAATAATGTTGCAATGAAAATGGGGGTTCAGATATCTCTTTGACATAATGATTTGGTTTCCTTCAGATGTATGCCTAGAAGTAGAGTTGCTGGATCACGTGATAGTTCTATTTTTAATTTTTTCAAGGAAACGCCACACTGTCTTTCATAATGGTTGTGCCAATTTATAATCCTACCTGCAGTGCCAGGGTTCTTTTCTCCACACCTTCACCAGCATTTGTTATTTCTTGTCTTGACATCAGCCATTCTAACAGGTGTACAGTGATACCTCACTGTGGTTTTGATATCCATTTCCTTAATAATTAGTGATGCTGAGCATCTTTTCAGGTACGTGTTGGCCATTGGAGTATCATCTTTGGCAAAATGTCTATTTAGGTTCTTTGCTCTTTTTAAATGGAACTATTATTATTATTATTATTATTATTATTTTGCTGCTGAGTTGTATGAGTTATTTATATATTTTGGATATTAACCCCTTATCAGATACATGATTTGCAAATATTTTCTCCCATTTCATAGCCTGCCTTTTCATGGTATTAATGGTTTCCTTTACTGTGCAGAAGCTTTTTAGTTTGATGTCATCCCATGTGTTCATTTTTGATGTTGTTGCTTGTATCATATCCAAAAATTCATTGCAAGACCCATGTCAAGGAGCTTCTCTCCAGACCAATTTTTTTTTAAACTTATATGGTATACAAACTACTTTAGGAGAGAAATTTATATTTCCTGGACCTCATGTGTTGAGTTTTATTATTTTTACTATAATTTTATTTGGCACTTATGAACATCGAACTATAAACTTTTATTTTGTAATTTTACACAACTATAAAAACAATATACACAAATTAAATATGAACAGAACTTTGTAAACAATGAAATACAAGTTAATAACATTAATGCAAGAGGTAATACCATTTTGCTGAAGCTAAATTGGTGCTTACAATTGGAATATACTCCTGTTTCAGCATGAGTTGTTTTGAATTGAGCAGACCTGTGTTACTGGGTGTGATGTGATGACTTAATTCTTCTGCCTTTTTCCTCCATTTGAACTTCTTTGAACTGTTTGTTCATATATCACTGGCTACGTCATTTAAGTATTAAGTGCACCTCTGAGCCTCTATTCTTTTCTTTTTAGCTAGAGCTCATAAAGCACCATTCAATACCAGGACAAGTGTAAATGCAGGCAGTAAAATTATGTACCAGTATCTAGCCTTCAGGGCCTAATCCAGATGATCCAGAATTTGATCATTGGTCATATTAATTTATTTTAGACTCTCATGAAAAATGGATAATTTAGAAATCTCCTGGGGAACTCTAGACCTTTGAGACTATAAATCAGGGTTGCGGCTGGGCCCAAGAGCACAATGTTAAAAGTCCCAAAAGAGGAAAAGACAGGAAGTGTTACCAAGGCCTGTAGATCCTGGTGATCCTGTCAGAGCACATGGTTAATATTTCATTTCTTGAGTCCGGAGGAGCTTGAGTGTGAAAACAGAGGAGCCAGAGAGAAGCTGGTCTGGGAAGGTCATGATGGAGAAAACGTACCAGGTGTGCTTGTTAAACCAGCAGGGATCTCTGTGCAGCCGTTGGGCCTCTTGTAATGCTCACCCAAGAAGGGCTGAGTGTCTTGTTTCTTGCCTTTCACATTAAATTGTTGGATTCAGATGTCATTGCAGAGACCTGAACCTGAGGCATAATAGGGTACTGCTCGTGGTGCCAGGGTATAATTTGGTGATTTCAGACTTTTGCATATTGGGCTTTCTTAAAGCAAGAAGCACCGTCAGTAAAACAGGGAGTCTTTTTCTTTCCCTGAAATGCAGACTTACTTTGTGTGCCCCTCACTGATTGATATTTAAGAAAAAAAACCAAAAACTGTAGTGAGAACATTTAACCTGAGATTTACTCTCTCAGCAGATTTTTAAGTGTACAATACAGCACCGCTGATGCTGGGTATGATGTTAGACAGCAGATTTCTAGAACTTACTCATCTTGCATCACTAAAACTTGATGCCCCCTGAATAGCAACTCCCCATGACCCTCTCCTCCAGCCCCGGGCTATTAGCATTGTGCTCTCTGTTTCTCTGAGCTTGAGTGTTTTAGGAACCTCCTGTAAGTGGAATCATACAGTAGTTGTCCTCTTGTGACTGGTTTATTTCATTTAGCATAATGTCCTCACGGTTCTCGCTGTTGTCACACCTATGGCGGGATTTCCTTCTTTGTTTAGGTTGAATAATAGTCCATGTGCCCTTTGGATGTACACTAAATGCACTACCCTGTCTTTCAGACCCACCCAACCCACTTGGACTCTGTCTCCACTCTTACCAGTTCTCCAGCCTCTTGTCATTTCCCAAATGCCTTCATGGCCCCCATTGACCGGGGCACAAAGAGAATGAAAGGGGGTTCCAGAACTGAAACAGAGGCCCGGGGCCTGAGCAGGAAATTCACGGAAGGGTGGGGGAGACAATTCCTACAATTGAGTGGGGTTGTCTGCTACTTCTTTGCTGGCTTCAGAGGGTCACTGCTACACCTAATGATCAATTTTCCATGGATCACCTTATAACCTGGCCCTGGAAGTTTTTTCCATCACTTCCCTCCCTGTGAAAACACCTGTGTCATGGTGTCAAGCTACATTTCCCTTGTCTACTCATCTTTTAACTTGTGGCATTGGGCCTGGTCCTGCCTGCCAGTCCGCCTGGCTACTGCAGTGGGCCCTGCCTCCCCTATGCTCTCTCTCCAGGCCACATAGTGGCCAACGTGGCAGTGGACAGCCCTGTTCTCTCTGAGCACGAGCCCTGTTCTCTCTGAGAGAGGGCTCAGGTAGAAGGCAACATATGTTTTGTGAGATCCCTGAGGCCTATGGTTTGTAAGCCTATTGAAATCCTATCCAGAATCCTAGCTGAATTTTTCTAGTTTGCAGCCTCAATACTCATAGATCCCACATTTTGTATGTGGCAAGTTAAGTGGTAATTGAGGTTTGCAAATTTTCATGTAATTTATTCTGGTTTTCTTCCAATGGCCTGTGAGCTAGAACTTAAACACAGCCTCGTTGTAGTTGCTTCTTCCTGTTTAGAGAGCTGGCATAATATTTTGTCTTCTAGGCTCAAATAACCATGTAATTACTCTGTAATCATATAGTAATTAGCATGTACTATATGCATTTATTACATAATTATATTCCTGGAGGATTGCATGGCAATTATACTTACATTCAGCATATCATTTTATATAATGTATAATGAACAAGTATATAATTTGTTGCTTTTTTCTTTTATTCTAATTTCAGTTTACCAACCAGGAGCTGGAAACTCGTTCTCCTGTTGCCTTGTGTATACGCAGTCAGGCAGGTGCCTGAGCTCCTTTGGCTCCTTGGGCTTCACTCGTCCTGCCTAATTATACGTCTAAGGGAGCGCTAGGGGCTTGTGGGCTGCCCTGGGCTCCCAGCCTTTGCACTCCTTACACTTTGTCCTTGTCAGGAACTCATTACCTGTGAGCTTCAAAACGCAGTGTTGATCCGAGCGCCCAGCGTCGCCGGGGAGATGGCAGGACCTGTTAGAACAGCGCGCACGTGAGCAGCCGGGCGCCCCGCCCTGCGGTCACGCCTGCCTTTCTTTCCTCTGCAGTGGAGCACGTTCCCAAGGGAAACAACTGCCTGGACGCCGCCAAGGCCTGTAACCTCGACGACACGTGCAAGAAGTACAGGTCCGCGTACATCACCCCTTGCACCACCAGCATGTCCAGCGAGGTCTGCAACCGGCGCAAGTGCCACAAGGCCCTGCGGCAGTTCTTCGACAAGGTTCCGGCCAAGCACAGCTACGGGATGCTCTTCTGCTCCTGCCGGGACATCGCGTGCACCGAGCGGAGGCGGCAGACCATTGTGCCCGTGTGCTCCTACGAGGAGAGGGAGAAGCCCAACTGCCTGAATTTGCAGGACTCCTGCAAGACGAATTACATCTGCAGGTAGGCGGGCGCCGGCAGCTGCGCGGTGATGAGTGAGCTGGCCAGGAGAAGCTTTGCGGCTGCTTCAGGGGCCGAGCTCCCGGTTTCTGTGTTTCTACTGGGCGGGTGGGGGTGCGGAGGCCGAGGGAAGGGCAGGTGGTGGAGCCCACTGGCCAGGAACTGACTTCTGCCCTCGGCCTCCAGGGCTCTTCCGAAGCTGGTCAGGCTCTTGTGCAGAGGAAGGTTCCTGTCTTTAACCCAGGGGACACTGTGAAAAGTGCTTAGTAAGCACAGAGGGTCACCTGAGGCCAGGTGAGCGTGAAGGCTGGTGCCCACTCAGCAAGCTCTGAGCTGCTGCCAGGGATCTCAGGGGGTTAACTCGGGGAGGTGGGGGGCTGCAGATAGAGAGACTCTTGACTGTCGAGGTCTGAAGTCTGGGAGAGACCAGTGAGAGAGACTGAGCTGTGTCCAGCCCCGAAGAGAACTTCCAGAATGCTGGGGTTTGTTCCAGGCTATTCAGTCCTGCAAGTGGTTAAGGCAAGTGGGCACCTCCCGCTCAGCTATGCTTCTGGATCTTAGCCTCCAGCAGAAACCCTGCTAAGCTTGGCCCTGTTGTTGAAAACAGTGGCTTCCTTTGCCTTTTAGGCCATTTTTTAAAATTTATTTTAATGTTTGAAGGAATCCATGAACACATTCTCTGTGGGTTTTTTTTTTGTAAGGAATATAGAATTAGGTAGCTGCCCCCTTCACTCTGTACCCACTTGTCCCCAACTCTCACTGTCAATAATTTGATGTATGTCCTTCTAAAACATGGGGTTGGATTCAGCTGCTGATGGAAGCAAGCAGATTCTGACAAGCAGAGTCTTTGCAGCCTGAGGCAATGAGCATGCTGCTTTCAGATAAGCAGGCTGGATCCCGGGCTGGAGGTTTAGATGGGGCATCATTTTGACAACACCTGTATTTTGTCCCCCGGGGAGGCTTTGGATGCCATCTCTGACAAAATCCTATGCGCTCAGTGAATGTTCACAGGTGGACAAGTAGATGAGGGTGTGACTATGTGCTTGTTTGCTTATAAGCTCCCCATTTCTAAAGAACAGAGAGCAAGCGGGGGGGATGTCAAATTTTGAAGGTTCTGGTGAGGTGCGTTTCTGGTCAGTTTAAGTTTTACTCTGATAGAATGGCATCACATTCTTTCCTGAAACTAGTTCTAATAGGGACCAAAGAAAACTAAAAGTCCTCATTATCTGTAGAACCTTCTCGTGCTGAAGATTTTTCTGAAGGTAATGCCCCTCTGTTTTTTTTTTTTTTTAAGTTCCCAGCAGGTTACTTGCTACATGAGAAAGAATATAGATGAGCAGTCGTGTCCTGGGAGGGGAGGAGTCAGGTGTCCTGCAGTGCAGTTTCTGCAAGGACTCTCTCACTCCTAGACCTCTGTTCTATTGAGACCTTCTTAGTTATGGGCCAGAAGCAGGGGCTGCTTGCTGGAAGGATGAGGCAGGCCCTCCACCCAGCAATAACCTGTCAATCAGCCAGAGACTAAAAGAACCCCCTGCTGGAGATGAATGTGGCTGAGGAGCAGGACACGGGGAAGAAGCATAGGAGCAGGTTGGGAGGGAGCAGAGATTCTGAACAGCTCTCCTGTGAAGACCCCTGGATTTGAAACTCAGGTTCCTGGTGCCCCTTTAGTCTTTGAGCAGAAGAGATCACTCTTCTAGGAGCAGGACTGTGTTTCTAGGCTCTTTCTTGGCTTAAAGCCAGACAGATGCAGCTCCTTCCTGTCTTTATGGTAGATGTTGTCCTCTTTACAGATGGGTCCAAGCCAGGCGGCCTCAAGACAGGGAGCTGTATGGGGAATGGAGCGGTGGGTGAGCCCAATGAGCAGTGGCCGGGAGGTGGGAGAGGTGATGGAGCCTCTCCCTTCTCTTCTCATGAGGTTGGTCTTGCACACGAGCCCCAGAGGAGGTCTGAGATGGCTCCGGTACAGGCTGAAAGCCGACCATGAGCAGTTCATCGGCATTACCTCAAAATAGAGAATCCTTCGGGCATCTGGGTGGCTCAGTCGGTTAAGCGTTCCACTCTTTGATTTCAGCCCAGGTCATATCTCAGGGTTGTTGGATCGAGCCCAGTGTCCGGCTCTGCACTCAGCCTGGAGTCTGCTGGAGATGTTCTCTCTCCCTCTGCCTCTCCCCCTGCTCTCAAATAAATAAATAAATAAGTAAAGTCTTTTTAGAGAATCCTTGGAGGGTTGGTGTGAATTAGCTAAGTCAGATTGCTTTTTTGCTGAGCTGCAGTGAGAAATACCTGGGAGTTTGGGAAGTTGGGTGTTCTGGGGGAGATGGCAGAAGGAACGTGCAGATGACAGGGTGATTTGGGTGCTGCTTGGGGCTCAGACTGACCTGCTAGGAAGACTCCAGGAATTATTTGTGTTGAGACAGCCTCAGCGGCAGAGAGTGGCCTCAGCTGATGGGGCAGAAGTGTCCTGGGGGAGCAGCAGAGCAGTCCTGCCCGATGACGCTGCGTGTTCACACCAAGGTGGGGATGTAGTGACCACAGCTACCACGAGGCGGAGTGCAGGTGGGCATGACTAGAAAGCTGTTTGGAAACCCAGATTCTACACCACCCAGGGGCGCTACCAAGTGACATTTGTGTCAGTGGGATTGACGGGTTTTATACCCTGTCTTGAGACTTCCCTGGGAAGGTGAATCAGCACCTTCCCCAGTTGCACCCATCGGTAAGTGATTTAGCCCATAATTTCTTTCCAGACCCAGGACTTATTACTCATGATTACCTCCTCCCTGTCAGTTGTGGTAAATGTAATTTAAGCTGCTGGGTAGGCTAGGGGTGTTTTCTTCCATCAGGTTTTATTAATCTTCCCTTTTATTCCATGCCTCCTCCATCTATCCTGGGGAGGTCCTTGTAGTGCCTGCGGTCCCCAGCAGCAGCTGGTACTCCCCGGTGCTGGGGCTTCTGTGGGGTTTCACATGACAGGTGCCCCCACGCTTACCCACCCAGAGACAGGGAGGCGTCGAGGAGAGGACGACTTAAGGCCTCATTTGAGTATTCCAAAAGGGAAGGGACAGCAAGAGGTAACATTGCTTCCTAAAAACAGTTTTCTTTGAAAGTTCACACTCTCAAATGCTCCATTTCCATCTCGGCATCAGCAACTATCAAAGAGCTGCCCCAGCTCATTAAAACTCCCCTGTACCTGTTCGTTTCCCATTCGGTGCACACGGGTTCCTCCATCAGGGTCCAGCAGTGCCTCTGTGCAAAACCTGTCCCTCTCCTGCCTTGTGCCTTCACACAGAAGAGATGCAATGTTAGCCTTCCCTTTTGACTTTGTTTTCTTTTCTCCTTTCCCTTTTAGAGAAGCTGACTGGTTCCTTTCCTCTTGGGTGGTTGGGGCCTCCAAGCTTGTCTACAGAATAGCAAACGCAGAGGTATTTTGAGGAGGATGTGAAGAAATTTAAAAGGCACACATTCTTCCCCTGAAGCACAGCGTGTCCCTTGCCGATTGTCCCTCTGGTTGCTTTCCTTAGTGCCTGGAAGGACGTCAGGGCTGGGTTTGACCATAAAGGAGGCATAGTCCTTTATTCCTGCTGCAAGTTGTTATAGATGCATAATTTAAACCTCTGCCTTACCTCCTTTCCCCCAGACTCTGATAATCCAAAATAAACTCAGCACTTGTGCACTGGCTCAGGGTGCTCAAGTATGTTCATATCTCCTTTATTTTTCTAATTGAAAAAGACACCTCAGCTCTGCTTTATTACCAAGAGGTCTAGCATCTTTCACTGGAACATGCTCCCTTCTGTTCTCATCAAAGAGTGACAGAGTTCTACTCCAAAACCCTTTCTGCTTCCCATGCCAGGCAAAGAGAGAGCATGTGGCTAGAACCAGCTCACCTGCCTGTGGCTTTAGGTGCTGCCTCATGGTTGTCACTGTTGAGAACAACCCAGAGGATGCTTGGTGCTGCATCCTTGGGCACCAGGTAACTTCATTCATACTCAGTCCATAGCCTCTGTTTTCCCAAAGCATGGCATGTTGCCCTGGGGGTGGGGCCCTAAGACGGTCCGGCCAGAGCCAGCCCACCAACTAAGACATCCCCTTAACTGGCAGTACATTCCCAAGTGGATGTTGCAATGTTGCATTTCCCTCCTTCCCTCCCTCCCTCCCTCCCTCCCTCCCTTCCTTCCTCCTTTTAAAAAATTTTATTACTGTTAGAGCATTTGTCATGCCATCTACCCTCTGAACAGATCTTTGCACGATGCAGTGTTGTCATCTGTAGGCACCATGTTGTACAGCTTCTCCAGAACTCATTTGTCTTGGATAACTGAAGTTTGTATACACTGATTAGCAGCTCCCTGCTTCCCCTCCCCCAGCTCTCAGCAACTGTAATATATTCTTTGCTTCCATGGGTTGGATGATTTTAGATACCTCGTGTAAGTGAGATCATGCAGTGTTTGTCCTTCTGTGACTGGCTTACTTCACTTAGCATAAATTCCTCCAGATTCATCTCTGTTGTCTCCTACTGTGGAAGTTCCTTCTTTTTAAGGTGAAACAGTGCTTGGTCCGGGATATCTCATTCCTTCTGGAAAGATTCTGATAATGCTAAACCTCAAAAGAGAAGGTATCAGGGTCTCTGTGCCCTCTATACCCCATCCCCTCGCTCGTCCTGGTGCCTTGGCTCTGTGTCCCCCATAGTTTCCAGGAATGGTGGTTTTGGGCAGGTCACCAGGTATATGATTCTGCCTTTTCCCAGGGACTGAGGATGCTACAATTGTGTCCTAGAGACCTGGATTTTGTTGTGTTTAGTTTTGTTTGTTAGCAGAACCAGCAAGGTCTCTCTGATAGAGCTCCAGAAGAATAGCATATGCAAAATCCTGCCCTAGCCAGCACCACTTTCCACCCTGGGGCTGAAGCTGTTATACTTAGAGGAAATGTGTTGTTGTTAATTTATTAACTGGACAGTTGAGAAACACATCACAAAACCATCCAGCAGATTTCTGCTCCAGGAACTTAACTTGGTCCGATGGGTGTTAGTGCACCTTTAAGAGGCGAGGAGCATTTCATTTGCCTGGAGTCAGATCCCCTCTGCACAGTAAGCTATAGATCTTAGAGATCGAGGACACCCTCCACAGCTTGGGCTGCATTCCTGAGTTGAAAACTGGGTTCTGTATTACTGTATCTGGGCTTGTCTCGACCTGCGGCAAACACAGGAGAAAATGGCTCAGAGGATAATTAATGCCTAAAACTAGATGGGTAGATTAATTTGGCACTTAATTTTATTTTACGCTGATTCATTCACAAATGGAAATCAGCAATTAGACAATGCAAACTTCTGAACCATGGAAAGAAAGGTTCGGGAATATGAGAAAATACAAGTAAAGCATTTTCCAGTTCATTTGAGCAGTTTTTATTTCAAATGATTACATGGGTGTCTTTAGCAATGCATCCACAGTGCCGAACGGCTAGGTTTTTGATGTGTCACCCAGACTGTGTGTTGGAAACCACCCCCCCCCGCACTCTTGAGGGGGGAGTTCCTGTGTGTGTGCAACGGATTCATCAGGATCCTGAGAGAAGAGCAAGGCTGTCCTCCGACCTCTGCCGCTGCCTTCTTTGAGTTCAGCAGGTGGGAGGAGCATGCTTCTTGTCGGGTCCTCCAGCCCCCCAACCTCCCCCCGCAGCCTGTGCACCGAGGAGGCAGGCGGCCAGTCCACACCAGCAAAGCAGTGTCAGAGTTCGCCATCGTCCTGCCTCACAGGGGTAACCCGAGCCATGAATCAGGCGGCAGCCCCTACAACTTGCTCTATCTTGTCACCTCGTATCTCTTTCCTTATCTCTCCTTTGGCAGAAGTGGGTGTGGAGCCATTTGTCTGCGGCTGCTGGAGCCTGTCACTAAAAAACTGCCTGTCTAGATTTACACTACATCCTGTCTGTCTCCTGCCCTCCCCTTCCCTGAGCCTGCCCAGAGCTCGGAGTCTCTGCCTCACCTTCTTAGCCCCTTCCTTCACCTGCCCACGTCCTCACCAGCATCACTTTTGCCACTCTTGGCCCCAAGACAGACAGAATCAGAGACTCCTTTCTTTGTATTTGCACGTTCTGTCAGTTACTCGATCCGTATGGACAGATGGAGTCTTGGCCCCAGAACCGTGGTTTGCTGTCTTAGAGGATGAGGGTGGGTGGAAGAGGGATGGAATTGAGTCTGCCCAGGAAGCCCAAAGAGAGAGCCCCATGTTTCTTTGGGGGGCGGGGTGTCATAGCAGAAGGTCTCAGCAGCCAAGGGCCTCGGTGAGTGAGAAGCAGGGAGAGTCCGGCAGAAGGAAGGCTCTCGGTTTGGGGAGGTTGCAGTGGTGGGGGTGGGAGGTAGTGGCCTAAAGACTGTCCTGGAGGGAGAAAGATCCGTGCGATGTGAAGATCGGGAGCCTCCAGTGCCATGTTGAAGTATTGACTTTGTCCATTGAAGTTTTATGAAGGAACATAACGAGCTGGGCCTCCGAGGGCTCCCGGGTGGCAGAGTGGAGGGCGATCAGCTTGGGAAGAGTCCAGGAGGCAGGAGGGAGGTTCTTACGGTGGACCAGGATGAGAGGTGACCGGGAGAAGAGGGTGATAGTTGGGAAGCTCGAGGCACCATGGAAGGGAGAACTTGAGGGTTTACTGAGAGCACCTGGCATAGACAGAGGCTAATGTGGGCCTCTCCAGCCTGGTGACCAGGCAGATGATGGCGTCAGTAGCCAGGATGGGGTGCAGGAGAAGGAGGGATGGACTCGTCTCTTGGGTTGGAGGCGGGGGAAGAGGACCATGAATTGTTTGGACCATGCTGTGTCGGAGGGGTGTGTTCTTCGGGACTCTTTTAGTCCATGAGAGAAACTTAGCTTAAGCAGCTAGGGCAGGAGAGGCGAGTTGTATTGACTCAGGACTGGGGAGGCAGGGTAATTGGACGTGGCCAGGATGGCGGGCACAGTGTCATTGGAGCTACACTGTCACCTCGCAGCTCCCTCTGCTCGCTTCCTTCTCATCCTGTTCCTCAGTGAGTGCTGCCTCCGCAGCTGCAACGGACATGTCCTGTCACCTCATAATCAAAGACAGACTCTTCCCCACTGTAACCTGTGAGAAAAATCCTGGGCAAGGACTCTGATTGGCCTTGGTTGTGGCATGTGCCCGTCCCTGGACGAGCCGCCGAGGCGAGAGGGAATGTATCCTTTGGCTTAGTCGAAGCCAGGGTCGGCAGAGTCCACTACCAGAGTCAAGGAAGGAGCGCTGGGCTCAGAAGAACAAGACGGAGTGTGCGGTGCACGGGGATGTCCGTGTTCCACATGGAGATGGAAGGCTTGTGCAGAGAGGTGCTCAGAGGTAAAGGCACAGTCCTTCCAGTGGCCCCAAATCTCCACAGGAACTGCCCCTCTGCCTTACCTGTCTGGCCTCTGCTCCAGCCATGCTGCCTGGACTATCTCGGCTTCAGCCACGCTGGTCCCCTTGCTTTTCCTTGAATGTATCAGACATGTCCCCCCACCCAGGGCTTTCTTGGCTCTAGCTGTTCCCTCCACTAGAACCACTCTTTCCCCAGATGCTCCCAAAATCCCACACCTCCAAGTCTTCTTTTAATCTCATTTTAATCTTCAATCTCATTTTAATGAGGCTCACACTGGCCCCTTATTTAATGCTGCATGTCCCTGCACATTCCCAATCCCCTTATCTTGCTCTCATTCTTTTTCAAAGTACCGATCACCTTCTAACACTCTATGTGATTTACTTACTTGTTTTGATTATTGTATGCCTCTTTTCTTCACTGGAATATAAGTTCCATAGTTGGGATATATCTCTGATACATCCTAAGTGCCTAAAATTGTGCCCAGGACAATATCCCGTGCTTACTAAATATTTGCTGGACGAGTAAATGAATGAATACATTTAAAACATGAATGGATCTCAGAGAACAGGCTGGGGGTAGATTTTAGAATCATCAAACATAGAGGTTGTTGAAGATAACATCATAGGATTTATTCCTCAGGGGAAGGGGATAGGAAGAGAAATAGGCCAAAGACTGAACCTTGAGAATACCAGGTTTATGATAAACATGTCTAAAGAGGCCTTAGAGAGGTAGGAAGTTAGAGAGTTGGAAAACCGAAGACCTCCACAAAGCTGAGGGAGAATAGAATTTTAGGAAGAAAAGTGTGGTGAGCATGGGTGTCAGTTACTCAGAGGGAAAAGGAGTAGAATTCAGAGTGACACTGGTTTTAGCACATAGGAAATCTATCCATCCACACAACCACCCACCTATCCATCCATGTATGCATCTACTCACCTGTCTGTCCATCTACCCACCTATCTGTCCATCCATCCATTTATCCACCCACCCACCCACCCTTCCATCCACCCATCATCCATGCACCCCATCTGTCCATCCATCCGTCCACCCACCTACCCATCCATCCATTCGTGCATCTACCCATCTACCCATAGGTGTCTCTCCACCCATCCACTCACCTGTCTGACCATCCATCCATCCACACACCCATCCATGCATCCTCCAGCATGTCTGTCCATCCATCCATCTGTCCATCAATCCATCCATCCATCTGTCCAGCCAGCCAGCCAGCCAGCCAGCCAGCCAGCCAGCAGGCCTTCAGTTATTGTGCCAGGAGTAAAGATCCAGCTTCTCATCTACCATGCAGAGAGGAAGGCAGGCGCGCGCGCGCACACACACACACACACACACACACACACACACACACAGTCATTACAGCCTGGTTCTGTGGTCAGGAGGGTACAAAGTGCTAGGGGAGAACAGAGGTGAGAACAGCCAACCTGGCATGGTGGGTCAGCATGGCTTCCCGGAGAAGCTACCATCTGAGCTGGGCTGGAAGGATGAGCAGCCTGGGAGAGAGGAGCTCGGTTGTCATGGGACAAAGACCCAGGCTGTGAGGAAGGCATGGGATGTAAACAACAACCTCTTCACCAGGCTTCTATGATGAGCAGCACTGGGCACACTGCACAAGTGTGGTCTCTAATCAGCTCAGCTGCCCTGCACAAGGACAGCCAGTGGAGCGATGAGCCCAGGGTTTGCCCAGCTCCCACAGGGAGGAGGTGGGGGTCAACCAGGTCTTGCTAACTCTGAAACCTGGTTTCTGTCATTTTTTTCCCCAAATGATTGTCTTTCATGACAAGAATACAATGTTCTCACACTGTTCAGCCTTACTGTCTTTAGTTCCAGACAGGCAGAATGATCATCCCGGCCGGCCTTTGAATCCAGACGCACTTTATGGCTCAGTAACTAAGACAGCACCAGTTTTAAAGACAGTTTTCGCAGACAGTTAGGACATAATGTCCATCAGAGCCTCTTAGCATCATTTTAAAAAAAATCTACTCAGGTAACACATGCTCATTAAGTTCTTACTTTATCTAATTTCCTTTTGAGCACTCATTGCTTATTACAAAGTGGTTTCTTTGTGACAGCTTACTGATTACAAGAGTCGTTTCTACAAATAAGAAAAAATCCTCTTGCACCGCACTGGTTTATTCTGATTATTATTATTATTATTATTATTATTATTATTATTAACTCATTCAGTCGGGGCACATTTATTGAGCACAGTCTATTTGACCTCAGGGGTTCTAGACATGTAAGTCATGTGCCCGTCTCCCAGCAGCTCCTGCTTACCTGTTTGGACTCCCTAACTCCCTGCCAACTGTCATGGGAGTTCAGGGTCCTTGACCCTCTACCTACCCCACGGCAGCAGAAATCAGGGACCTGGCCATGTATCTCATGGGAGATGAATTCTTTGCTGTCACGGAGTGACAACAAACTCTAAATAATCCACGGTTATGTCACCAGGTTGGGGTCATCCAGGTGTTTGCCTTCCTACCTTCTCCTTGCCCTGTGGCCATGTCATTAATCAGAGGAAAACCTGGGAAATCTTGGGAATTGCATCTTGACCGCAGCATGGGTAAAGAGGAGGGGGGGTAGATGAGAGATGTGGACTCATTCCTAGAAGTGCTGAAGTGAGGGTCCCAAGATGGCAGACCACCTTGTCTAAGACTGCCGGCAGCTGAGAGAACCCCAACTGATCCCCTCTGCTCCTCTGTATAGCTTGCTCCTCTTCAGAGGGGACCCTTCTGCTCTGCCCAGCAGCCATGTCACATACTAAGACCCATGAAGTTCGCCAGCAAGTAAGCTGGCTTCCTCCTCAAGCCAATGTAATCCCAACCACATAGAGTCTTTGATGTCTTTTTGTTTTTAATTCCAAAGGAAGGGGTTGCTTCCATTTCATACAGTTTCTTTTGCAAATGAGTTTTATCCACCGGGCAAAAAATGGAAAAAGGGGGGACCTCAGCATTCCTGGGGGTGCTGCCCTCTCATCCAGATCAATAGTTTTTTGGGGGTCAGTGGCATCTCATGCTGACCAGCATGCTGAACCCATAAGCTGAGACTGTTCCCTCTCTGTCCTTGCCCTCCACAGGAGACCAAGATTCCTTTTAGTCATGCACAGTTTGCAGTTGACAGAAGTACCCATAGCCCATGACCCAGAGCAGTCTCATTTTTGTGGGAGGAAATCTGCCCCCTCAGTTGTGAGGTGGCTATTGGGTAGGGGTCAGGCGAGGGTCTCACAGCCAGGCTTGGAGACCTGCTCCACCCAGGAGACCCCAGACCCCCACTCAGGCATTTCCCTAAATTAGGTATCCTGCAGTCACCTTGGCATTTACATTTCTATGGAGTTTTTCCAATTCAGTGAATGGGAAATTGCTCTGTAATTTCCAAAAGCAATTAATTATGCAGAAAATCTTGCATCCAAGGAAAACAAGAATTTAAAAGAACCATCAATGTGAAAAGTACCACTCCAGGCTGGAGTTGAGACTTTTTTTCTCCTTCCCCTGTGGTTGTCAGTGTCATGGGTGAGTGAGGTGGACCTAGGCGGGCATCCTGGTTCTGCTGGTTGGAGGAAGCGGGCAGCTGGAAGCCTCAGTCTGGCATTTGTAAAGGAAGGTGGGGATTCCATCCTCCCAGGGCAGCTCTAGGGACGAAAGGAGATATCTATGCAAATGTATCAGCACGGTGCGTGCCACCTAACACCGCAAACACTCAATAAATATGTCCCTCACTCTTTCCGTAAGCTGTTATCATAGAGGACAAAGAAGCTTAAATCCCAAATGTAACATACCCCTCCCCCCAATAGCAGGCAGAGACCTTTAAAGTAGGCTTGGTGGGTGGAGGGGGTAGATTCTTACTGCTTTACACTTCTGTGCACCACAGCGTTAAGCAGCGCATGGAAATGTCAACGCCGTTATGAGAGATGATGTTGCTAAGCTTTCCACGTCACCATCTTTCCAGTGTTGCACCGCTAGGGAAAAGTGGGGGGCAGAGGCGGGGGCGGACAAAGTCCAGAGGTGTTTGGAGCATGTGTCATCTCAAGAATATTCCTGTCCCGAAGAGACAACTACTGACATACAAAGATAACCCAGTGAGACACGAACGGAGGTGGCCACGAGACCGTTGGGCCTGAAGTGCTAGATTCACTATTGTTGAGACTGAATGGGCAGTGGGGGGACTCCTGGCAACCTCTTGGGGCACGTGCTGCTTCAGTGACCCAGAGTAGCCGTGAATAAAGGGTTCTTAGAGGTGCGTGGGTCTGAGTCAGTGATGTGAGCGACGCAGCAAAGGGCAGTGACTGACTCAATACCACTGAGACTGATCAGTGCTGGTTCTGTGCTCTGAATCATCCCGTCAGCCCCTTAGGAAGCAAGCCACAACTGGGGGCAGAGTGGCTCGTTGTGCAGGACTCAGGAGCCCAGAGTCTGCACAGCCAGGGACAGCGTGACAGGAATGTGCAGATGACGGTGATGGTGATGAGGGGGATGATGAGGAGAACAACATTTGTGTGACATTTACTGTGTGCCAGGGACTGTGCCGAGCCCTTCACCGCACCCACCCCCCGAAGCGGGGCTGTCACTAGCCCCGGTCTCATGGATGAGGAGATTGCCCAGATGGAGCCAGTGATGAGAGCCGGGAGGGCCTGTGGGCAACAGCGCCACAGTTCTGTATGCACTGTGCTGCCCGCCTCTGGGGCGAAGTGTGTGCCTCTTGCAAATCGCGCACAGAATTTTTTTCTAAGACGCTCAGCGCGTGTGGAGTTGGGTACCTGAGGGGACACTCTTTTCACAGTTGAATCCTCTCAAGACAAAAATTTCAAACTAGAGACCTTTGGATCTCGTCAAGATAGGGCTTAAGTGCCCCTCAACAAACATATTTCACTTATTGTTAAAACAGTGGTTTTCTAGCTTTTTGGTTTCGGGACTCCTTTATGCTCTTAAAATTACTGAGAATCCCAAGGGGTCTTGTTTGGGGGGGGGGAGAGGATAAGTCTATTGATACTATATTGAGAGTCAAAGCTGAAGAAAGGTTTACATATTTAGTACTTCATTTAAAAATAACATCAAGAAAAAGAAAATAACACCAAGAAGCCCAGTACATGTTACTCAAAATAACAGAACATATTTTTATTGAAAATCACTGTATTTACAAAAACAAAAAATGTAAGGCAAAGTATGGCACTGTTTTATACTTTTCCAATCTAGTGATTTCCTGCAAGACACCTGGGGTCTTATATCTGCTTAGGCGTTCAGTTTGTTACAGGATCCCCCATCGTGTGGCTTCTGGAAAAACCGGGTTCTCTCCTGAGAACATGGGAGACAGAAAAGTAAATAAGAACTTAGTATGGATAGGAAAACAGCTTTGACCTCATGGGCCCTAAAAGGCTGAGATTGCCAGGGTCCCTGGGCCTCACTTTGACAACTGCTGTCCTAGAAGGACCAGAATAATCTTGGGCTAGAAGACGTGTGTGTGCACAGACATTCCCACAGCATCCTTGAACTAAGACATTCTGAGCGTGTACCCAACCCGTTCAGCTCCAGCAGGTCAGAATGGTGAGAGGCTGGGGGTGGGGTGAGTGGGAGCCGAGTGCCAGAGCCCTTCTAGGTGGAAATTATACTGATCCCCGCAAAACTGCTGACTCTCATCAGCCATCACTCTGGGGCTGGCATGCCTAGCCCTCCTGGGTCTCTTGCCCCGAGAGATGCCCTTCTGATGGGCAGCACCTTCACAGACAGCCCTCCCTTCTCTGTTCTAGCATGCCAGAGGAGCTCAGTGTCACGTTCTGCTCAGTCAGGCAGAACTCTAGGCTGACATGTAAAATCCGTCTGTGTCCAAAAGACTCAGTGGTACCTTTCTCTTAGGTAGGCGCTCATGCCACAGGTAAACCTCTGCTCCTTGGCATGCTGGGTGGGGTGATACACCTTGATGTGATCATTTGCCATGGCGAGAGCTACAGGATTTTAGTGACATTGGACCTGAGAAAACCCTTAGAGTTACAAATGGCAGGAACCTGGAAGTTTGAGGGTTTTTTTGTGAGCACGCAACAGTTGAAATTCTTACCGGAGAGTTGGCAGGCTCCATCTGACAGCTTTGAACTTCTTAGGTTGGAGGTCTGGGGAGAGAGAATGCCCTCTCTCCGAGAATATTCACTCCTGCAAAGGGTCTTGACACTGTCCTTCTAGAAAACCTTTCTCTGGAAATAGACAAAAGCAAATGGGAACTACCTCTTCCACGTTCCAGGTTCAAAAATTCCAGTTAAAACATTTTTAGCTAAAAATAAGGCATATGGCTTGAGAAAATGTGCTTTTTGCTTCGCATACTGACTGGTGGTCGGTTCATTCACTGGCTCAGCAGGACTGGAGTGCCAGGTACTTTGAGGGACCCAGGGAGTCAGAGACGAGCGAGCCATCTGAACAGAGTGAATGTGCCCAGCAGCAGGAGGAGAGATGGACTCAGGGACCTCTCCCAGGTACCACTGCTTTGTAGCAGTGGTTCTCCAGTGTTAGCCTGCATTGGGATCAGTTTCTGATTCATGAGGTCTGAGGTGGGGCTTGATAACTTGTCTTTCTAGAGCATTCCCAGGGATGCTGCTGGAGTCTACACTTGGCCAGGGAGCCATGAGAATGTTGACCAAGTGACACTGGCTGAGGGCCTTGCCCTGTTCTCAGAAGGGTCCGCGAAGCTGAAGATAAGAAGGAGCAGGCAGCCAGACTGGACTTGTGGGGCAGTGAGGAGGGGGCGTAGGAGAGGACAACACCTGTGGCTGAGGTGTGGGCTCTCAGCCCCGTGGTCATAGTGGCCGGCTGAGGACAGAAGTTCAGTTTCTGTGCCGCACTAATGTCCAGCTCTAAATGGAAGGCTGTGGGGATCTGCTGTGAAAGTCTCTGATACCCCTCCGGGTACTAGTGCCTTAGAAACAAAGGATACTGAGAAATGGCTAACCTGTATCTAGCAAGTAACTGCCTGAGCAGCCCCACTGCAAGGGGGGAGCTTGCCTTCTTTGCGGGGAGGACATAGATAATTTGTTGTCCATAGGCTGAGCTTGGCCAGAGTTTGGAATTCATTTGGCTGAGTTATGCCTGGAAAATACAAAGTAAAACAGAGGGTTTCGAGGCAATTATTTGAAAAGAAATCCTCCTTCCAGAATGACTTTTGGAGCAATCTTTGACCTGAACTATTCAAATAAGGAATGCTGACATACATGCTTTGCTTTGCTCTTGTCACTTTTTCCAGGTGGAAGCATCTGTGGTTGTCAGGAGGAAATGTGAGTGGGTGCACCTCTAGTGATGAGTTGTAATGCAGATGACTCAAACACACATGGATGTTTGACATGCAAAAGTGATATGATTCCGTAGGCCAAGGTCTCCTTGAACCTAGGCATGGACAGTACACAGTGTGGTCTCACCCTAGCTCGCTGCTGATCATAAGAGAGGGAAAGTGGAGGATTTCGGTGGTGGGAGGCCAGACGCCATATCCCAAAGGAACCGTATCTCTACCCTTGACCCTGTCTCACCATGGCCACCACCTCACACGCAGTGACTTGCATTGAAGGTGTATAGTGACTGTGGTCATTGGAAGTTGGTGCCTTATGGGATCCATCTGCAGTCGGGGTCAGGCACTGTGCTGGCTGGGGTCGGACTACCAAGCTGAAGATGAGCACTCTTGGCACTGGGTGCCCGGATGCTGATGCATCCTTAGGAGTCCACCCTGAAAGCCTCAGGCCTGGGGTTTTCCAGGCTATGCCCCAGCATCCCCGGGCTCAGAGAAAGCAGAAGGGGTGTTTTCTGGGTGTACAAGAGGTGCCGCCAAATACTGCCTGTCCACCAGATTCTGTTCCAACCCACATGGGAGAGCGCCTCTTGAGGGAGCTAGGCGAAGTGTTCCTTGTCCGTGTGGGCAGGTGTGCTTGTCTCAGGTGGCTTCAGAACCCAGCGGAAGTCCTGCTTCCATGCGGGCTCTGGCCCTGCTTAGCTGAGGCTCCTGATAATCCACTTGATTATACCTGCTCTTTCATGTGAAAGAGGAGAGACACCTGCTCCACTACCTGCCTCACAGGACTCTGGGGGGAGAGAAGGAGCCAGCACTGAAACACCTTGAGCAGAGTAACAGTCACATTCATATCCAGCCCTTTTCTGGGCCACGTTCCGGGCCCCAGTCCTTCCCGCATGGGGAGAGGCAGAGATGAAACACAGCAGCAGGGACAGTGGTCTGACTTCAGAGCTCCTGTCCTTTCCCACGATGCCCCATACCCGCAAGCTCCAGGGAGGGTCCACACATGTGTCTCCTCTTCTGGGAAGGCACCCAAGGAGATGGTCCCAGCCTGGCCAGCTCCTGCCGGATGCTTCCTGTCTCTGGCCTCAAGAGTTCTCTGCAGTCCAGAGAGGGCTGGCTGGGGAGGCTGCTGACTTCTCCCTGTGGGCCTGGGAAGCCCCACGTTTTATACCCCTCACTTCTTGACTTCAGTAGCACCCTCTGGGGGAAGTGTATCCAACAGCCGGGGGTGGGGAAGGGGTGCTCAGTGAGGGAAGTCATGGGCCAAGGGACTTCTTCACATAGCTGTGTCATGGGACTCCATTCAGCCTTACTGAACAATAACAACAGGTATTATTTTTTTTATGTTTTTAAACTGCAGGCACTATTAAACCAAAAGAATGCCCACTCATTCTGTTGTTACACTTTATTGGACCTAGTAAATATCACTTACATCCACTTAAATCAGATTTCAGCTTCTCAAGCACACAGTTCTCATCAAAATGGCGGCAAAAGTCCAAGAACAAGAATTTCAAAATTGAACTTGCATTTTCCTGTCCGTGTTGTGGGGGTGAGTATGAGCTGGAGGATCTATGGTTTTCTTTTGAAAATTTGGCTCTAACTCTTACCAGCTCCATGATTTTGGCTGGATGTTGACCTTTCTGGACCCCAGTGTCCTCCACTGTAATGGAAGGCTAACCCAGGGGACCAGCCTGTTGTGTGTTCGATGACACAGGCCTACAAAGCGTCGCCCACAGTGACTGGCTCTAAGTAAATGCAGTTGTTGTTAGTACTGTGTCTAGAGAAGTTAGACGTGGGCTGAGCTCTCCTGTTCTGTGCCGAACCTGGAACACCAAGGTGTCGTTCTCTAGGTGACTGGAGCCCTAGTGGGTGGCACTTGGATTCATTCATTCATTCATTTATTCATTCATCCCTGCACTCATTCAGGATATATTTGCCAAACTTCTCCTTTAGGAGGATGCAGTCCTAAGCGCCCAGCTTCTCATGGCAGAGGCAAGACTATTAACAAAGTGAAGACGTAAAATAGGAAGGGTAGGAGAGAAGATGTGGGTAGGAAGGCCAAAGGGGGCACCCTCCTTGGGGCTCAGCCTGTGGGAGGCTCCCAGGAGACTCCTGTGAGTGGGTCACAGGAAGCCTTAAGCTCACCTGGTTGGGTAGAGTGGTTGAGGGGATGGTGTACTAGAAAATGACTTATGTGGACCATAGAAAACAGCTCCTCAGCCCTAAAGAATAGAGGGGGAAATGTTTTAAATTCAGCGGAGAGCTTTAGGGAGAATGTGGAAAATGGGGCTGTGGGTGTGGGGGAGGGGCTGCTGTCGACAGGAGGATGTTCAACGTGAGAATGGATTACTAAGGAGAGTTTTGGATATTCTGGAAAAGGGGGGAATTATCTGATGGCAGTGAAATAAGTGATTTATTCTTTTGACGTATAACACCACAGTTCCCTGTCTCTTGAGCATTGGCCCATCTGGGAAGGAAGATATTAGGGACTAGTTGTTTGCTGAGCTCAGAGTCTCTCTTGACCTTAAAACAACTTGCCTAGAAGAAAAACGACCTAGTGTATATTTACTATTGAACATCATTTTTCTTAGAAAGTCTGCAACCCTATTAAAGATTAATAGGGAATCTTATTTTCATATGTTTCTGCTTAAAGTCTGTTTGTGCAAGTGTAGGCTGTTAGCCATTCAGACATCCATTTACCTTCTTCCCCCACCCCTACCAGGGCGGGCAGAAACTAGGCTCCTTTAATGTGTGGAAGGTAAATTAACATTCTGCTGAGCAGAGCTTGAAGCTTGGGGCTCAGTTACCACAGAGGTATTTAACGCTTGTCCTTTGGGGGTAAGGGCAAAGGGAGGAATTTTGCAAATTATTAAAGTCAAGAGAGCCTGTGTAATTTCAATTTTTCATCTTCTGGGAACCCCCAAAGAAGCAAGGTCTGACTGAGGGAGGCCAGGCAGCATTTGGGATAATTTCTAGAATTTACCTGTGTTTCTCTAAAGTAATTAGAGTTCAGTTTCTCTGGCTCTAAACATGATGATGCAACACTTCTTTCTGAGGGGACAGACAGCATCTCCTTAAATTTATACAGGCCTGATGCTAGCCAGCTCAGTAGAGGACCACATCTGGGGACCACATGTAGTGACCTGTGGAATGGCCTTGACCTGTTTCTGTGAGTGTTGATTCCATTGGCCTGTAATACACATTTCTCTGCTAGAAGATGTGGAGGACTCACAGGAGACATCGCTCTTTGGTCGTAATGGTAGGATTAAGCCTGATGTTAATCATGAGTGTATTGAGCACATAACAGACGTTGAACAGGTGGATTAGTGATCTCAGGACAAAGCGTTTCATATGCCAAATTATTAACAGAAGAATTCTAAGAAAAAAATCAGTGTGCCTGTCTCTACCCTAAGGCTTCATAGAGGTCTCAAGAGAAGTGTGGACCTCCTGGGCTGGTCCAGAGCAAAACAGAAGACACAGCGCTGATGAGTCCTATCCTCCTCCAGGAATCTGGAGCTCATACCAGGTGCTAGGTGCCTGGCACACTCATCTTCCAGGAACGCTTTGAAGGACTTACTGTCATTCAACTGGAGTAAGGTACTCACCCCAAGTGCCATGTTTAGCAAATGGTTAAATTGAAATTGAAGTCCTGGTCCATTTTCAAATTCTTTATTCAAAACCTCTACTCTACATTGGTTTTTAGTAGTGTTGTGTTTTCTATCACTGTTGTGGTAGATTACCACAAACATGGTGGCTTTAACACAAATTTATTCTCTTACATTTCCAGACATCAGAAACTATACACAGGTCTCATGGGGCTGAAATCAAAGCGCCTGCAAGACTGAGTTCCTTTTGGAGGCTCTAGGGGCGAATCCATTTCCTTGACTTTTGCCCACACACATTCCTTGGCTCGTGGCCCCGGCCCCCATCTTCAAAATCAGCAAAAGCCGGTCCAGTCCTTTGCGCATGGCATCTGACCACCTCATCTGCCTCCTCCTTCCCCTTTTAAAGATCCTGTGATTACATTGAGCCCATGTGGATGATCCAGGGCAATCTGCTCACCTCAAGATCTAAAACTATAATCACACATTCCAAGGTCTTTTCACCACCATGACAGGTAACATATCAACAGATTCCATGGGTCCAGAGACTCGAGTGTAGACATCTTCTCCTGCCTACAGTAGTTTTTCTGTTGAGGTATGTTTTTAATTTTTGCTATATCATGAATTGTAGAACTAGGTAGTCCCCAGTCGTTGCTAGAAAGCACAGAGCCAAGTATGTAGCTATCATCCAGCCAAGGGTATGTGTGCATTTTGTAGTAACTGTACCATTACCTCTGTATGATCTTTCAGTGACCCCAAACACCCTCATTCATTTCACATTTATTCTGTTGCATCAAAGCTACATGTGAATGCATCTCTAAATTCTTTCTGAAGTGAGAGTGGGCATAAATAATTCAGTGAAACCACGGTGGGTAACCTTTGCTGCCGCAGGGTTCCCGAGCAGTTGACTTGGAGCTTCTTAGGTTCCTGGATGAATGTAAGGTAACTGCTATAATTCACTCCTGAAGATGGAGGTGCCTGCAGAATTTCACAAAGTAAACTCACACCATGTTGGTCTAGAGTGTTAAGGTACGGCTCTACTGGAGAAAGATTGGTTGAACATCTAGATTTCTGTTTCTCCTTGTGGCCAAAAGCCACAACGCTGATGACTGAAGTTCCTGTGCTGAATACCAAAGATTTACTGGATAAGACTGACTCTTAAAAGAGTTTTAGCTTATTTGTCACAGACCGTTATTGGATATCTGAACACTGTATGATAATTTAATCATCCAGAAAACCTCAAATTTCTTTTTTCCCCTCAATTTCTTCCCATAAAAACAAGTACTGTCAAAACTAAGTTTTCTGCTCTAAAGGACATCTTGTAGCATGGATAATACAAAACAACTTCATTTGACTTGGCAGTGCAACACAAGACTGTTTGCAGGGTATCTGTGCTCTGCTGTGACTTACAGTGTGGTTATACTGTGGCCGTCAGTGTGTGTCGTGCGTGGAGAGATCGATGAGGGGGCTGGAGGGAGGAGTTCTGGCCGGAGGGCAGCTCTGGGGCATCCGATCCAAGGCTGCCAAGAGCCCCTTCACCACTGAAGTGGATTCTCTTGCCAACTGCCATAGCTTTTGCTTTTCACATTTGCCATGTAGAGATTAGCTGTCAAACCCTGTCAGCCTCTCTGTAGCTGTTGATTGACAGCTGTCAGTGCTCATGCAGGGTGGCTTCGTGAGCGATGCCGAGATCGATCAGATGCTGACCCAGATGTCTTTCAGGGGCTGCTGCTTTTTCATGTCCTCGGAAAGGCTAAGGAAGCATTGCACCTCTGCCCTGCAGCGTGCTTACACTGAACCCTCACCCTGGAGAGACACCCCAAGCAGGACACATGGACTAAAGCCATGTGTGACTCTACCCGCGTTTCCCAAAGTCCATCCTTGGTAGGACTTTGTCACAGCACCGTGGGTCAAGCCCAGAGGGTGGTGACCGTAGCCTCCTGTGACCCTTAGGCTGGGCCAAGAGCTACCAAGGAGCTGGACAAGCAACTGTGATCAGGGTTCTCCAGGGCAAGTGCGGAGAGGGGCGTTTGTTAAATGGGTTGGAGCCTCCCAAGTATCATGATGAAGCTGAGCAGGGATTTGGGAGGAACAGGCCAGATCTCTCCTTGGCCACAAGGGCCGTATTGTCCCAGGAAACAGAGGCATTAGGCCAAGTTTCTTGGACCTCAGAGTACTCTTTCCCAAAAACAGGGGGCCGCAGTTTGGCTAAGTCAATGAGAAGTACATTAATTGGCTGAGGCTTTAATCATCCCACCGGGAGTGGAAACCCACATTAAGGGGCTGAGAAACTCAAGGTGTACAGAGCTTTGGGTATTTGTGCCTGCGTGTGTGAACCTGCCCCAAGGCTTTTGCCCCAGAGTAGCCACACTCGCTCACCAGCCTGGGGGAGACCCTGGCTTTCTGAAGGGTGGCCTGAGCCCCCCCAGCTCTGCAGCCTGTCCCCCAGAGAATATGTTGGGCTTTTGCTCCCCTGGAGGTCCGCATGCACAGCGCAAAGTGGGGAACAGCAAGGCAAGAAAACACCTCTGCAAAATATCTTAAATATAGGCTCTGATTTGCGAGAGGATGCTTTCCAGATGTGCTCTCCGGTAGGCTGCTGGGGAAGAAGGGCTAAGGTAATTTTCTAAAAACAGAATGAGAAAAATCTGTTTTGTGTCACCATACCAGAAAATCACCATTCCAGAACTCTTGCTTTGTCATCCCGGCGCTAATATTAGCCGTGTGTTTTTCAAATTATTTTTATTCTGCATAAGAGATTAGCAGTATTAACAAACTCACTGATAGTCATTTAAAAAATACGTCTTTCTCCCTAAACCCCAGGAGAAAAAGTAGCTTTTCTTAAAAATGCCTTTATTTTATGAGCTCATATGACTGAGAGGTATTAAGTAACACCCCAGGATTCCTGGCTTCAGACTTCTCAAATTTGTTTTGGTCAGAGTCGCTCCACAGATGTATCCTCAGGATGTGATACAAGGGGCCAGCAGAAGGCAGGCTAGGGTGTACGTTCCTCTGTGTTGAGCTTCCTGTGGGTCTTTGCTGCAAGGGCTTAACGTTGGGATGGACCAGGAATTGGAGAGCAAAAAAAAAATGAAGTGATGGAAGATGAAAATGTACTGGGCAACGTGTATTCCGAGTCCTGGGTGAGGTGCTTTATAGAACTGTCCGTGAGTTCTCCTAGCAGCCACGTAAAGTGACTGCAGATGGCATTCACCCCATTTCCCAGGTGAGGAGATGGAGAGTTGGAAAAGTGAACTAGTTTGCTAAGGTGTGAAAGTATGAAAGGTGGAACTGGGGAGAGAGACAGGTATGTGTCCCTCCCAGGCCTTACATGCTTTGTTTCGTCTAATTAAGAAAACCTTTCCAGACTACATGGCTTGCATTGAAAACCGAGACTTGAAAGCCCTGATGCTCACACTGGGGTCAGAGCAAAATGCTAGTCATTTCTTACACAGGCAGATGAATAAAGGGATCCCATCCCAAGGTTCTGGGTTTCAACCGGTCAATCAGGTTCTGCAGTCCTGAATGGATGCTGGCGCCGTCCCCAAAGCCCCTCAATAAAGGGAAGCCTAATTCATCGGTAGACTCACCACCCTCGGATGCAGGGTTCTGGATACATCCTTGGCCCCCGCTGTGCTCCCGCATGCCATTCAGAGCGCTCACGGACGCTGTCAAGTCAGTAGAACAGCATTTGGCTCTGAAGAACAGTCTGGCCAAATGGTGGGAGGGGGAGGGCAGTTATACATCCGATGACTTAAATAATATCCCTGGGAACTTAAGGTCCAGCCCGCTCTGCGTTTTCCCCTTCCAGGGCTGACACCTGCCATCTGCCTCCGCCCACTGTGTGACTCTGAGCAGGAGCTTCACCTTTTTGGCCTTCAGCTCTCTTGCATGTGAGATGAGGGGATCCATTGGAAAAATCTGGGTCTCTGGACTCAGAGGAAACCCAACGCCTAGACACTAAAAATCATGTGTCATGGCAAAATGGAATCATAGTTGAGAACAATAATAACGCTTTGAAAACAAGTGCTCTTTTTTCCCCAAGTATCTTCAAGTGTCCCTAGATTGTATTGCTGAAGTGGAAGGGGAATCCAAGAGCTAAGTAGTTCAGCAACATCTGTGGGAGTTCTGTGTAGTTCATGTCAGAGCCTGGATCTCATTCAGGATCTCAAGATTCCTGGTTCAGAGCTCAGTTCCACCAACCATGTGGCCTGTGTCCAAGTATGGGATTTATCCTGGGGAAAAAAGTATTTATTTTTTAAAAATATTTTCTTTATTTGAGAGAGTGGGCACATGAGCAGGGGTAGAGGGAGAGGGAGGAGAAGGAGAAGCAGACTCCCCTGCTGAGCAGAGAGCCCAATGCTGGGCTCGATCCCGGGACTCCAGGATCATGACCTGAGCTGAAGGCAGATGCTTAACCAACTGAGCCACCCAGGCGCCCCCTGGAAAAAAAAAAAAAAAACATTTAAAAGAATAGGATGACCCAGGAGGAGTTAAACTGGGCATAGTAGTGTGTTTGTTTTTAACCTGTTTGCCATACCACTGTTTTCCTAAAAATGTTACAGAAAAAGTAGGTAAATGATTTTCCCCCCACTGTCAAAAGACCATCTGCTGTTTGAGAAGACTCTCCTAGATTTTATCGTTAAAATCATTTTTCTATTTCCAATTAGCAGCACGCTTCCCTTAGAATGATATGTTCTGCATAAACCACTGTTTTTCTCTTCAGCAGATTTCCTAAGGCTACCTTGGAATTTACCAGCGTTTTCCTCCTTCTTAAGGGTGGAAATTTTCTCTTTCAGAGGGAGATACATTTCTACATTAGTGCCTATTCATTTCCTTTTCATTTTCTCAGGGAAAAACAATCAGGTTCATCACTGCTGTAGTCATGGTGATTTCATGTCTCCAGAAGAAATCCAATTGTGGAATTTCTTTGTTAATCCCACCCGGGATGTTTAAGCTTTTGTGTTTGATCAGTGCAGCCCAGGCAGGGGAGAGACCGAAACAGGTTACAACACGACTCTTTAACCCAAGGCAGGCAGGGGAAGTGTGTGCAGCAAGGACTGTCCCGGGATGCTGGGGGCTGGGGCGTAGCAGTGGCTCAGGCCGTGGTTGGTGACTGGACAGGTGAAGATCTTAGGCTGGAACCACCTGCGAGACGCTTGCATCCCACAGTGCAGTGAACTCAGTACAGCCACATCTTCCCTGTAGATCTGTCCTCCCGTGCAGTCCCCACCAACAGCACCGCTGTGTCCTTAGCTGCCTTCGCCTTGATTCTGCCCCTCCTTTCTACGGTCTTGACTTTCATTCTGGTAAAACCTGCCTCCTGGTGCATCCTCCTTTCTTCCTCTCCTTCAGGCCTTCAGATCTCCCCACTGGCTCCCCACTGGCTGCAGTCTTTTAAGTAATCATCTCTCCTGCCATTGGCCAGTGTCCTGCCTCCCCATTGCTGCTAGAACAGTGAGGGCACAGGGCTGGTCTCAAGCAAATTTTGGCTGAACGGCTGAGAGACCCAAAAGTCTTCCAAACAGGCAGATCTGATCACGTTACTTCTCTGTTTAAAAACCTTCAGTGGTTCCCAGTAGTTTTAGGATAAAATCCAAACTCTTAGGTCATTCAAGGCTCTTCACATCCTTGCCACCGTCATCAGCCATCACTCACCATTCGCGTCCTGTCACTTGGCCATCCCACGTGAACAACTAACAATTTTCTGGGTGATGCATGTGTTACGTTGGAGGTTGCAAATGATTTCCAGCTCTGGAGTCAGATTGAGTGTGGTCGTGTTCCAGCTCCACCACAGAGCTCTATGCCCTGGAGGGAGTTCACATACACTCTCCTTGCCTCAGTTTCTTCATCTGCAAAATGGGACTAAGGCATCATCTGCTAAGGTTGGTGTGAGCATTAAACGCATGCATACGTGTCAAGCCCTTAAATCAGTCTCTGGCACATACAAACATTCCATTATCGTTACCCTGGGAGTTCAGCGAATTTGCTGACTTTATCACGTGCTGCCTCCTTCTGCCTGGGATGCCCCCTCCACCTTGGCCTGACAGATCCGAGCCATCCTGTGACTCTCAGTCCCAGTATCATGGCCTCTCTGAAACGAACATCTGTAGCCAAGGAGTATTAAAAGCTTAAGTTGTGGCATTATATCCTGGTTCTACTACTCACTGTTTCACTCTAGTTTAAAGTTGCTAAGCTGTGGTTTCCTCCTTTGTGGAACTCAGATAAGAAAATAATCACCTCTACCTTATTAAGAGTTGTCAGGGAAAAATAACAAAGACATACCTCGCATATACTAAATCCTTCATTCACGTTAGATATTACTTTTATTAGCAGCCTGTCTGCCTCTTATCAAGAACTAGCCACAGTATCACTGTACTCTGTTTCCTTGTTTCTCTGGGTGGGTGATTTGAGTTCAGAGACGGAGAACTTATGCATCACTGCATCTCAGGCACTTGACACAGCATTTGGGCCGTGGCACTTTGGAACTGACTGGAACTCAGAGCTTTATCTGTACATGTAACTATCTGTAACCATTTCTGTAATTTGCTCTAAGAGAATTCAGAGGACAGAGAAGATGTTAGGAAGGAAGGGTGTTTGAGGGCTGACTCTTCTTTCTTTGCGAGGCCCTAAAGACTGGAGATTAAATGGTCCTACACCATTTCATTTGGCCCAAAGGTGCATGGGAATGTTGGGCTGGCCCTTCACTCCCAAGACATGACATGTGCTTTATCGGTAGGATTGAATACCTCATACTGGTCCTTAAACAGGGTTGTGCCAATACATACTACTAAATAGCTGGTTATCCAAGAATGACACAAAGCCCTGATTTGTGGTGTTTGCTGATCACTGCGGTGTAAATACTCCCTTCAAGGTTACTCTCAAGCCAGCACTGTGATGTTAACCAACTCGCAAGATCCCTGAAGATGGACCAGTCAGCCAGTCATGAGCTGGCTCCAGCACAATATGATGTAAACTTCAGTTTTTCTCTTTGCAAAATGTGAGTCCTCTGAGGTTAACCGTCCTGTCTCCGAAGTAGAAATGTCAGTGGGTCGAATGTGAAAAAAACAGTCAAATGTCAGTGTTTTGGCGATGCTGCGCGTGATCATCATTATCTTGAAACTCTTTCTGTCCACTGGCCATGTGCATCTTAGGATCTGTGCTGACAATCTTCTCTCACAAGCCAGCCTATCTGGTCTTCTGCTCAGAGCAGTGTATCTGGTTTTATCCTCCCAATCAGGGTCATACTCTCTGCAGCAGACTGACTCAATTAGCCTTTCATTCCAGAGTCCCATTGTGAGTCAATTCTGAGGTTGTTAAGCGAAATGAGTCTGGTGGCATTAGCCTCGCGCTGAAGGATAGTAATCCGCATCCCGGTGCCGTTCAGTTAATAGTCTGCTTGAGAAACTATAAGAAACAGGGACTTGGAGACAAAACGATCTTTTGTCCATCTCTGGGGGACAGCCTGGGAGCACAGAGCTGCCAGGTCAGAGAGCTGCTCAGGTTGTGGGCAGAACTGGAACCCCAGCTGCCTGAACCACAATTGGCCTTTGCAAAGTTAGAAGCCCAACAGCACTAGATCATTAACTTTCATGACCAGGAAAAGTCTTCTGAAATTAATACTCAGTCCAAGCTGGATGCCATTGGAGCCAGTTGAGTTAAGTCTGAGCCACCTTTAGGGATTTCCTCAGAAAAATAAAACCTCTAACCAGGCTACAGAAAATGGCCAGGTTTTATGCCCTTCAGTGTGTTCTGTTAGAGTCCGAAAACACCAACGAGGCTTAGACAGTGGGAGATCCAGGACACGTAGACAGGCTCACTCACAAGTCTCATTTGGAGGATTTTGCCAAGCCACTTAGCTTCAGCACATGGCCCTACTCAGGAAGCGGGATGAAGGGTCCTCTCTGAGAACTGTCAGGTGCAAAGAAAATAAAGCTTTGCTCCAGCATCTGCCCTGGGGATTGACAGTGATGGAACCAGGCACCCACAGACAGAGGGCCCAGATCAGCGCAGCTAGGGAGGCTCAGATACCCCTGCTTAAAAGGGTTCAAGGAGAGACCAGTCCCTCACAAACACCCTGCAGCCTTTGCAGTGTGCTATGAATTTAGATGATTTCATTGGGCCTTTTAACTCCCCGATAGTTACAGTGGTAGTAAAGGGACACATAATGAGCTTCCTGCAGACCTTTTACCTCCGTGATCTCCGCACATGCTCCCTTGTTCTGCCCCGCCGCCACGCGAGCTCGCATATAACCTAAGGTATGCTAAGTAAACACAGTTTTTTGGGTGGAAGGAAGTAAAAACAGCACTATGTATGGTGGCTGCCAATTTGGGTCAGCTGAAGAGAAAAAAGCTGAGACAGCCGTCCATTGTCTCCCATAATCGCCGGATAATTTAAATTCTCTTGAAGTCCATTGTGTTCTTTGCTTAGAAGCAGAGCTGTTGTCTGCTGAGATGACCTCTGGTGGCCCTGCTCTCATTCAGGATTTCTCCAACAATATCCTCTTCAGATTGAAAAACAGCCAGTTGGCCACAAAGAGCCCTCTGCCTCCCCAGACCAGCATGTCTGTTGCCCCCTCTCCACCTCTGAGGCTCTGCAATTTCGCCACCACTCAGGGCTTCCCAGTGGACCACGCAGGCCCCTGGGCAGTTTCCAAACTGCAGACAGATGCAGCAATTGGTCAGTGGCCCCTCCAGGCACCACCTCCCCTGGAAGGCCCAGTCACACAGTGAAACAATGCCTAGAGTGAGCATCACCTCCTGCTTTTCCCTTCGGTTCTGGAGTGGTGAGCTCCTCCTCAGTGTCACTTGGCTGGAATCAATCCCTGTCCCCTGGGCTGGTGAATGAGAGATAACTTACAAGACAAATACACGTATTTTTAAAGCCAGCAGGAATTACGGGAGCAGATGGGCTGTAGGATCCTATTTGGATGCCAGGGACATGTTTCTGTATAAAGTAAATATTTTCCCAGTGTGGCTCTCTGGTGAGTGTGTAGAGAAGCATATTTCCTAAAGATGCAAATAAGTCTGTCAGAAATAAATATTGAATGGAAACTTCAAAGCATCTAGATTTCTCCAGTTACAGGCCCTGAAGACTTCTCTGCAAATAAGCAGACACACAGGTGGGTAAAGGTCTGGGGGAAGGAGGGGACGGTTGTGTGGGGGGAGGTTGGATAAGGGGGTGCTAACATCCTCAGAGCACACACTTTCTATATCTTTTTTTTTTTTTTTTTTTTTTGGTGCAGAAAAAGGCATATCGATGAAGGAAAAAAGAAAAGTTTACATTGGTCCAGAAGTTTAGGGTATTTCAAAACTCACCACTTGCCCTTTCTTTCCATTGCAGGTCTCGCCTTGCGGACTTTCTTACCAACTGCCAACCCGAGTCAAGGTCTTCCAGCAGCTGTCTAAAGGAAAACTATGCTGACTGCCTCCTCGCCTACTCAGGGCTTATTGGTAAGATCAGGGAGAAGCCGGACGGGAGGGAAGTGTGGTTTACAAAGACTCACAGACTCTTCCCATTGCAGCTCGCCACCGTCTGTAAAAGGAAAAAATCGCCCAGTAACCCTCTGTGCTGGGGTTTTGATCCCCTGGGAAACCCGGGGTTCACGGCTATGCAGAGGCAGAGGCAGGAAGCAGGGCATAAGACAGTGCAGGTCTGAGCGCCTGAGAAGCATCCCCCGGGGGGGGGGGGTTGGGGGGAGGGAGAACCGCCCACACAGAACAACAGGAGGAAGCAAACAAACAAACAACATGGCTGCGGAAGAGGGAAGCAAGTCAATCTGAGCTCATTGAATTAGGGCACTTGGAAGGCATTCTGTCTGGGGAAATAAAAAAGGTTATTCCCCAGAAATGGGAATAAAACCCCTAACTATCCCGGGGTCCTTCTCACTGTTAATATTGTTGGTAATTCAGCTCCTGGTGGGCAGGGGGTGATGGAGCCTAAAATGGTTCCCTGAGAACAGACCAGCAGAAACAGTGTTTTCCGCCTCTCAACACCTGAGGCTTTTGCAGAACGAGGTTCTTGGCATTCTGGGTGAGAGTGCAGTTAGGGTACCAGTGAGTGCGAAGAATCAGAAATTTGTGTCTGTGGCTTAAAAGAGGCAGACAGGAAGAAAGGCAGGTGTTCCGGGTCCCAGGGCCTGAGGAAGCCTCGGTGGCAGGGCTCCGTCACCATTGACATTTGAGGACAAACACGTAGTGAGGGCTGTGGAAGGGTGAGGGAAATCACACTTGTCAGAAGTGTGACGGCTCAGCCAGGGTGTGTGTTCCTGCCACGATCGCACAAGTCACCAGGCGGGAAGAGCTTCCCACCAAGAATGACAGGACAGACCCTTTTTTTTTTTTTTTTTGTCACCAGAGTGTCTTCAGCAAGAGCTTTTGGGAAAATCAACAATGGTGCTTAATGCGGGGATATTATAGGTGCCTGCACACTCATCCCAGCGTTTTTTGAAAGGATACCTGTGTTCTCTTGGGCAAGACCTTTCACCATGTTGTTTAGCATTTTTGTGGCTGTATCCCAATGGGTGTATCTTCCTTGAGTCAGTATTCCAAATTTGCATTCACTCTTTCCTTTTCTTAAGTAATTTGGTCTCTGGTAGGGGTTACTTATCAACTATGGAATTATGAGCTTAAGAAACAATGGAAATAATTAAGCCATGCTCATTATAAAAAGTTAAAAAAAATTACAGAGAAACCCAAAGGAGACAGTAGGAAGGATCTACAACTCGACTCCCAGACGTAATCCCTATTAACACTTTAGTCCATATCCTTCCAGGCATGTGTTCATTAACTCCTCCATGAGGGGCCAAGGCACAGGGCTGCCAGGCATTTCTGGCTTGGCAAACCATTACATGCCCAAGATGATGAAATACTCATCATGGAATGGAATGAAATGGTTGAAGCAATGCATTTTACAGACCAAAATTTATTTCCCTCTTGGGTCTAGATCTTTCCCTCCGCTCTGGTCACTGGGTTCTAAACATATTTCAGGACAAAGCTTGCACCTGCTTCTTCCATATGTCAGGGATCCATCATGATGCCCTGCATTCAGTGGATACTTAGTAGACACATTTTAACCTCTTGACTCGGGGTTTGGGGTACCTTTTCTTTTCTCATCCAAAGTTACCTAACTCACTGTCTGCTGTGGGTCAAAATTCCCATCCCAAGGTATAATGGGAAATAATGTAGTTCAAATTGGTAAGGAATGTAGGGTAAAAAAGATACGTCTTTGACCCAGAAGAGCTTACAAAGAATTTTTTTTTTCTGTTTATGAACCAAATATATCCTGTGGCTCACTGACCACCTATTACTTCTTACGTCCACAAAATACAGAAAACCAGAACGCTTCTTGGCATGAATAGGCATCGCCTGGTGCGAGCCACCCAGAAGAAGACATTTGGGTTGTATTAAGTATAAATGCATTGTTTATTTGCGCCAGCGCAGACTCATCAGAAAAACCATGAATATAGGAAGATGTAGGCAAGTGAGACCACCCAGCATTTCTTTGAGGACTTTTGGGGACTATTGAGACAATACTCTAAAAGCCACGAGCTTAGAGAATTTCCACTGTTTATTTCCAATTCCTTCGCAACTTGGAAGACTTTATTTAAATCAGTTGAAAGTCTGGTGAGCAGAGGCCTCATTATATATGTTCCGGATGTGGGGTAACCCAAAGGATAGCTTCTAAGCTTCCCTGTGTTACTTTGAAGAAGCCATTTGCTTCTGAGGGAAGTGGATGCAAAGTCCTAAAGGGATTTTTAAGACATGTAAAACCAGCTCTGTCTATTTATGAAGATTAATGACATTTTCAAGGAAATGCAAGGGATTTGGCAACTCATGCATTTGAAGTTAATTCTCTCCTACTCTGTAACATCCATACCATTTGGGCAGAAAAAATACCCTAAGTGCAGCTCAAGGAGTCCCGTTATAATTTTTTAAGTAAATGTGTAAATTATTTTATGTGCTTAAGATAAATTGCCAAGAAAATGCACCGCTTAACATAATTTCTCACTCAGCAAACACAATGTTTGTAATTATCCGTGGTGCATCCACCATCAGAGGAACATTTGTTTCTTTTTAGGCTAGATAAAAGTCTGTACGATCACATAAGAACAAGATGCCTTGTTTTTACTTTTTTAGGTACGGTCATGACCCCCAACTACATAGACTCCAGTAGCCTCAGCGTGGCTCCATGGTGTGACTGCAGCAACAGTGGGAATGATATAGAAGAATGCTTGAAATTTTTGAACTTCTTCAAGGACAATACTTGTCTTAGTGAGTTTACAAAAAAAAAAAAAAGCAAACACACAAACACACTGTCCTCTTTGTGTTCAAGCTGCATCTTTGTGTTTCTTGTGCCTGCCTCGTCTTGCTCTCTCTTTCTCTCTCTCTCTGGCTTTTTTCCTGCTCCCTGATGGTGAATCCAGCATCTCTTGGCCATACTGCGCAATGCAGCAGGGAACAGATCGAGTGGGTGCTGCCAAGTCTGTGAATCCAAAGGCCTAAGAGAGCAAGAGATTCAAACAACGGAGGGTACATTATGTCAGATAGAACACTTCTACCCACAGATCAAATTTTGATGTTGGCAACCAGCACGAAGTCTGTTCCAAAGGTTCTTAAAACCTGGGCGCAATGTACGGTGTGAGAAGCTCAGACAAATTAGATGGGGGTAAGCCTCCAAGGGCTCGCTGAGAAAAATTAGAACATTAACATCAATAGCCCCCTGGATGTTCAGGGTTGGCTCAGAGGAGAAGCCACAATTCTTGAGCGGGATAAGCTGGCAATGCAGCCAGGAGCCTCAGGACGTCAGTTATCTCGGGAGGCAGAGATGAGCACTTGGGGGCCGGCAGGGGGGAGAGGGGAGGTTGTTCCTGCTTGGAAATAGTATCGGTTATTATTGCAGTTTGCTTGGGGCAATGTGGAAACACGGTTCGTTCCCGAAGGGAGAGGGATAGAGAGAAATGTACAGGTGAAAACAATGGGCATTCATCAGACTGTGCCAGGTCTCCCTTTGATCCACGGAGATGCACACTGCTTGAGGTGATGATCCAGCGGAGATGCTTGAGTACCTCGCTCTCATTTTGTGGCAGCCGCCGTTAATTTATTGGGTGCCCTCAACTCACTCTATAGGGAGTGCAATGTATACATTATCTCATTTACTGTAATCTGCACAAGAGTCCTAGGAGATCTAGGTATGAGCATCTCCATTTCACAGTTGAGTAAACAGCTGTTATTCACATGGACCCTCCATGCCAGAGATGGATCTGAAGCCCAAGTTCCTTCTTCTACAGCCCCTGTCCCCTGAGGCTTTTGTGTCATGCCTGATAATAAAAGGCCCATTGGACGAGAATATATGGCTGAACACTGGGGACCAGGTGTGACTTCCTGGTGAGAGATGTTGGAGCCAGCCTCTAGGAGTTAAGGTCCAGCCACCTCTCTGAGAGCTGTGACAACTCTCCATGATGCTCTGCTATACAGTGATTGATGACCAGAGAATTAGCTAACAATTTACCATGTGTACATGGAAAAGCTTTTAAGTGTTACTTATTCTAAAACCTCTTTATAGTTTCCTTTGTTGAAAAGACAAATCTAAATGATTTGCTTACTAGGTACTTCAGTGATGTGGCTGTAACCAAATGTTTTAATCGTCTTAAAACCAACACAAGCTTCTGGACACCTAAGTGAAACTGAAAACCACAGAACTAGTGGGAAGTATGGAGACATTTGCTGAGACAGTGTGAAGTGTACCTTAGATCTCTTGTTTGGTCTTGGCTTAAAAAAAGAAAAGTATGTATATATCCTTCTTTTCCACATCCTGCACAGTCTTTTGGCAGAATGCAAGTTTTAATGAAGATAAAGCAATGACAGTGTAGGTCAGTGTGAGAAAAGATGACAGTCACATTGGCTGGAAAACCTCTCCCTCATGGAGAAACTAAAGGTGTCCCTGCTTAATAATATTTTGGCGAAGGGGAGACTGGTCTGGCCTCTTTTTGCTAATGACTTTTCAATAAAAATAAATACATTTGGTCTTCAACAGGGACCAAAGCCAGCCAGAATTTTTCATAGTCATTCCATTTATACTTCGATGAGAAGGGGCACAGTCCACCAAAGACACAGCGCCGTCAATCCACTCTCCTGCAAAAGGCTCTAGAGTAGAAGGAATTGAAATTTATAGATTCCAAACCAAATGCAGTAACCCAATTCTGCTGCCTTTGGATTAACCAGATCTCTCCCAGATTCCTCTATCATGAACACAACTTTAACTGATTGTTTATTTCTGGTTATTGGGGGGAAACACAGTTATTTTTAAGCCAAGGTGCATGGCCAGGGTGAGGGGAAGAGAGAAGAATGAGCTGGAGATGGAGGTAGGTTAGGAGGGACTGTCACTCGGGTCTTTCTCCAGATGCACCTTCGCCTCCCTGGACCGCTCTATCAGAACCGCACTTCCCCCTTCCGCTCTCACCCCCACTTCATTTCCTCCAGTCATTTCTCAGCACTGAATGGATTCTGTGTTTCACTTGATACCCTCCCCAGCAGGGGCATGGGATCTCCATGAGGGCAGGGGTTTTGTCTGTTGCTGTCCTTGATGTTCACTGCTGCATGGCCAGCACAGAGCAGCGCCGGGCTCTTAGTCTGTGTTCCAGTGACATTTCAGTAAATGAACGAGCAAGGGTGCAGACTCCCCACGCGGCAAAGCAACCACACGGAAAAGCTCAGGTAGTGCCAGTAAATGGCAGGGGTCTCCTGAATCTCCGTGTCTGAACAGGAAGGAGAAAGGAGCATTCTGCGGCTTGTGGTGGTGGTGGTTCTGGGTCATTCAGGGAAACCTGTCCCCCCATATACCTCTTTCTCGGCATCACACCCACCCGTTAAGCCATGTAACGTGGCTGGGAGGATAAAAAGCATTTATATTAATTCGAAGCTGTTTCTTACAGCCTAAAAAATGTTGTTTGAGAAAACAAGCTTCCAATTTGCTGAACTTAAAGGATAACAATTTTAGAACAAAATGTCACTTCTAAGAGGAAGATTAGGCTTAAATTATTCGTCTTGTATATCAGAAAATGCCAGCTAAGAATCATATATTGACAATTTGCACAGTCAGGTCTCAAATGGAGGAGTTTGATTTCTTATACAATGAATATGAAATAAAAAATTCCTAAAGCCAGGCCAAGTCCCTGAGGACCTGATTAAAAACTGTTTTTAATTCATTTTGAGGAGGGGAACAACACACAACCAATTTACTCTTGCCATAAAAACAATCTAATCCCATGAAATTGTAATAAGCTTTTAAAGTTTTGCATTTTAAACTTTTCATTTAAGCAGGGCTGCTCCTACCTAATTATGCAGATTTTGTTTGGAAGACTGGGAGCAGAAAGGGGAAAAATAATCTTACTTAAATTTTCACTATATATTGATGAGATTGGGGTAGACTTTTTTTCTTTTAAAGAAACTGGTTGCATCTGTACTTTGAGCAATGCCTGGCTCATAGTAGCTGCTCAGAGCCTGTGTAGAGTGCTCTATGGTAGTGAGTCACATCTTTTGCTGTTTGATTTTACTGCCTGCCAAATTAGCGTGGATGTCATCAAGTTGCCTCATAATTAGGGATATGTTACTTAAAAAAAAAAAACGCCAACTTGTTTGCTTTTAGTATAGTATTTTAACAGAGTACAGGGATGTTCTTGGAAGATGGGTCAATGATGGTGATCCCCCCAAAAACAGGTTCAAGGCTGGGTTTTGAAGCACTTGACTGATGAGTATTTCAGGGCAAGGATCTTGCTCAGCCCCTGGTACATAAACAGGAACACTGTTTGTTGCACTTTGAGCATACCTAAGTGTCCATCTCAGTGTTTAATGAACGAATTGATTTTTGATCACCTGACCTAATGGCTGGCTCTCAGCATGTGTAGGGTGGAGGGATGGATGGATTTTGTTCAGGGAAGTCCAATACTGTAATCAGAATTTCTAGTGTGCCTCTCTGGCTTTATGTATCCTGTCTGTTACATTTGCTGCTTGACTTTGAAATTGGATTTCCTCCTGTTTTACTGCAGAAAATGCAATTCAAGCCTTTGGTAATGGTTCTGATGTGACCGTGTGGCAGCCAGCCCTCCCAGTTCAGACCACCACTGTCACCACCACCACAGCCTTCCGGGCCAAGAACAAGCCCCTGGCGCCAGCAGGGTCTGAGAATGAAATCCCCACTCATGTTTTACCACCTTGTGCAAATTTGCAGGTAAGAGCGGGGGCCAAAGCCCCCTTTGGAGCTCAGTTGTAGAGGGGGAAGCCCGGACCAGTTTCCTGCAATGCATCTCAAGATAGATGGCTAATGATGGAGGACTGCTTGGGTTTGAATCTTAAAAGTGCATTTTAACCGTGATAAATGGAGATTGTGAAGTGCCACAGAGAGGAAGAAAGACGAGCTTTGGGACTGACTCCCATCTGCTGGGAGTGTGACTTTGGTTAGGGTCCCCAGAGCTGGCCTTGGTGTCTTCACCTGTGGAATGAGGGGGCTGGGCAGATGAATCTTTAATCCTCTGTTCGTGGAGTGGCAGAGCCGAAATGGTACTGGTTTATTTATTATGCTTATTCTCTGTCCTCTACAAAGCAGTAGCCTATTGAAAGAGAAGATGCTCTTAGGTTGGTAGCCACCACTGTCATTTAAACTTAACGTGGAGTCGGTAACTCTGTCTAAAGGTTAACCAGAGACACTGTCACTAGTGAAGTGTTAACTCCAGTGTAGAGTCTGTATGGCTTCGTTCTTCCAGAAGCAGAAGAAAATGCTTTTCTGAAGTAGGAGGAACTATGTGGAGCCGCCCTGCCCAAAGCCCCTCATGGAACTAGAGGCCAGTGGGAATGGCCAGGAGACTTCCCTGGGGTTAATCCAGATCTCCAAGGGCAGAACCACGATGGCATGCAAACAAAAGTTTCCTGCCTTTTGTCACAGCAGAGTGTTTATTCTACCTTTTTATTGATTTTTTTTTTTTTTTTTGTAGTAATGAGTATTCAGCTACTTACTTAGCAAGACTACATATTTATATGTCTGCAAAGTATTTTCGCACACCTTACCTCTCTGGCTGTTATCCTCTTGACGGCTGTGGGAGAGTAAGGGGTATTACTGTTAGCCTTGTTCTTGCACTTGAGGACACCGGGGCTTGGTGAAGTAACACTTCGGCTGGAGCCTCCAGAGCTTGTGAGTCACAGAACTGGTGCTGGGAATCCAGGAGGCTCTCGGTGCTCTCGTGGTTCTTCCTATATTTTGGGGGTCGTTGTGACTGCGTGAGGATTTCTGCTGCCTGCCATACTGGGGAAAGGCACATGCACCAAGCACTGTGCTGTCACTACACACCCGTCACTGGAGTATATTCTCCCTTCTCTCCCCACTCTGCTGCCACCGAGGATCAGGCTCACCAGAATGTTCACCAGAAACCTTCTTTTGCCCAATACCGTCTTAATTCACAATCCTCTTTGTTCCCTACAGACCACTGGGGCAGTTCCTCTGCTTCTGGTTTGCTTACTGTCTTCTCTCCCCCAATGTCTCCCTTCTTCTTGGATATCCTACATGCCACTCAGCTGACTGTTGGTCTCCGTCCCATCCTCCTGTGTCACAGACCCGCAGACATGCTCACACCCACTCACACGCACAGCACTGAGGAGAAGTCAGGGAGGGGAGCCGCACCGCCTGAGGTCAACCAGATTCTCTTCATGCCTCTGAAACATTTCCTGAGCACGTCCAATGTCCAAATCACTGCAGAAACCACCAGAAGTAGGAGGAGGCTTGGCGACAATTACAGCCTCTAACTGCTCCATCTTGCAGCAGAGCCCTCAGGCTCAGGGAGGGGAGGTGACTGGCACAAAGCCCCCCAGCTGGAGGGAGGCGAGCCTGGAGCCAGACATCGTACCACAGACACAGGATCTGTTCTTTGTCTCTGGCGGGTGCTCGGCGTCCTGCCTCCTCCTTGGCCACCCTTCTGTTCTTCTTGGGTCCACTCAGGTTCTGGCACCAGTAAGACAAGTGGCCAGATAAGGTATTGGACCGTGGTGTCCTTCGGTGATAAGAGTGGGCCAGAGATGGTTCCTGACTGGTACAGGAGGCAAGCTCTGGCAGTGGCAAAACCACGTTCTTCTCTGCACGTGTCTGAGCACACAGAGCATGGCTGCGGAGGGAGCGTTTAGCCTGTTTATTGAGCCCCTTCTGTGTTTTGGAAACTTCATGGAGATGGGCACTCAAAAAAAAAAAAAAAATCTCTCCTCAATGAACCTCCAAATAATGGGCAAAGGCACAGCTTGTTAACATTTTTGGGAAGTCAGACCAAATTAATAGATGGCGTTTCAGAAGAATAGCCATTATTGGAAATCCCATGAAATTAGTTTCCTCTAAGAGGAAACTGAGAGAGGACTCTGTCAGCCATAAGGAGACATTCTCCGCACCTGCCTGTGCCCTGCTCCCCCAGCCCCCACCCTACCCCCCCAGATCACAGCGCCTGACTTCTGCTTCCTGTGGTGCACGCATGTCTTGGCCACACAATATTGTGCCTCCGACACAGATCTGTCCAATCCCCCCCCCCCCCCCCCCGGCAAGGAGGACTCTGTACTGCTGCAAGGTTGCCCTGGCAACGTCGGGGGACACATGAGCTCTGTTCCCAAGAAACGGCGCCTTGCCTTCCCCTGTATTAGTGATAGGAAGTCTGCCTCATAAATAGAGGGGCAAAGTAAAAGCATGGTGTTTATGTTGAGGCTGCTATTTAACTTCTCGGCGGAGGGAGGGGGAAATAGAAGTGTGGGATGACCAGGGCATGAGGGCGCAGCCATACTTGTCTTCCCTGGGACACACACACACACACACACACACAGGACACACATATCTTGGAGCTAAACAGCATTTCACTTCTGGGGAGTCCTTCAGGGTTCTACCAAACCTCACCTTTCCTCCTAAGGGGATGGCCTGCTTGAGCCCATTTTTGCACACGTGAGGCGGGGAGTGAGGGCACGGGCTCTGCAGCCAAGCCTGTGTTCAGACCCAGGCTCTCATCGTCACCAGCACCATGGCTTCTCCGAGCCTCAGCTTCCGCAAAACTCGAGGATGGCCGAGCTGCCAGAGTTGAGGGGGTTAAACAGGAGTAATGCTTCAGGGCCTGGGCAGAGCGAACACTCCAGAATGGTACTTTTAAAATGTCATATGTGATGTCTGATGCCCAGTCAGTTGGCCACAGGGTCCCTTTACAGCAGATGGACAGTGGTGGTGTGCCTTGCTTACAGACATCCTTCCCTTTTACACCTAAAGCAACAGAGGCAGGGAAAAGCTAGTGACTTAACCAGAATCACACGGCAATGCTTTGGAGGGCCTGGGATTTCTGTCCCAAGGCCAGTGTACTTCTCTGCCTCGTTCCATGACCTTGGACAACCAACCTGGGCTCTTTCTTTGAATGCGAAATGGACAGAAAAGAGGAAGTAAACAGCAGAAAAGGAGAGGCTAGAAAAGGCGGCAGGGAAAAAAAAGCTGGGTTTGAGAGAGCCGTATGTCCCAATGTTCTCTGAAGGCAGCTATTCAAGTAATAGGGAAAACATAGAGCGCATGCCATTCCAGGAGACGGGGAATAGGGAAAGACTGAGAGTTTGCCAGTAAAACTTTTCGCAGCTTGGTAAGGTCTTTCGAATGACCCATACTAACAACAGTTGAAAGAACCACTGGAGGCCAGAGGATGGGGGATCAGCGAGTGATGAGAGAAGGGCCCTCACCCCTAGAACATGGTCCCTGGCGCTGATTTAGGACTTTCACTTTGGAGGAGGGCTCTCAGGAGACTCATTCTCCCCATCTGTCCTTCTTTTGCCTGCCTGGCTGTCTCCAGATAAATTATCATTCGCCAGGGGGTCCTAGAAATATCTTAGAATGGCGTTTGTCCCAGCCATGTGTGTCATTCCTCAGAATAGAATTGACTTAAACCAGCTTGGGATCCATTGGTAACAGATTCGGAGAAAGTCAACTATCTTTGGCAGCTGTAAAGGTCACTTCCCTCGAGAGGCACCCTCTTGTAATATTTTAAAATATACAATAATATGAGAAAACTCTTGGGGACTTGAGTTCCTGTCTTAACATTTGAGATAGATTTCCCCTTTGGAAGGGAAGAAGTAAGAATAAACATTTTCAAAAGTCGGCTTCAAAGTGTAATAATCAACAAACCAGATGCAATTCTTTTGGGGAAATGGGTGGCCTTGGGTGTGGGGCATATAGGACTCATCTGCAGTTCCTATGAAAGGCTTGTCTTTAAAAAAGGAAAGTTGATTGATTAGTATAAAATGTCATAGAAATGTCCAAGTGCTAACCCCCTGAGGTGATAAAATACCAGGTTTTGGGTAAACCGCCAAGCTCCCATGTCAAGATTAATTGGCAGTCATATTAGTAACAAGCATGACGCAGGCTGTGCTATTGTTGGCATATCCCTTTGACTTGTACAAAGTGGTCACATGAAAAACAAAGGAAGATTAAAAATTCTACCAATTATTTCATCTTCTGTGCACTTGAGTGGTCTGCTAGCTGAAAAGAGCTCAGGATATTTAAACCAAATGGACTGTACTTGTCACTTATTTAAAGTAAATATCTTTGGGAGATGTAAGTAAGTGTTGGAAAAATCCCTACTTTGCCTCATTCTACACCACTTAATTCTGGAAGCTTAAAGACAAGACCCCTTAAAGTGGCATTTGTAGGTCTTGGATTCCATGGTCTAACAGGGTACTAGAGTCTGGGGAAGGCAGCCCAGGGGCTGTGGCTGAGGACTCTGGGGAAAACTGCTGTCTCTGCCCTTTTCCACTCTCTTGCCCCTCAGAAGAGCTGTGATTGACAAGAGAAAGTCTGGTAGCCTGAGGGACACACACACTCCGATCCAGGGCTAGCGGGTGGGTATGGGATAGCTGTGAGCGGTTGGAGAGCTCCAGGGAACAGTGAGAGCCACAACCAAAGTCAGTTTTTCTTAGGAGCCAAAGAAAACATCTCTGTGGAGAGACATGGAGGGCCAGAGGTTGTAGACAGAGCTCAAGTAGGGCTCCTCCCCTCTCCCTAGTGGGACTTTTAAGACAGCATTCTAGAAAGAAACCAGCAACGTGGTTTTCTCAGTCATGAAGAAATGTGAGCATCTCCAGTGGATGGTCGTTGTGAGAATGCTTACTACCAGTGCAGAAATCCCCAGTGCAGAACCGAGGGCTCCTGTTCTCTTCCCCACCAATAGCCCATCATCTGCTTTGGTGGTCAGACCACACTAGCCCCAAAGATCCCACCACAGGGACACTTAGAATGGCCCTCCATGGGCTGTGGGGCAAAGGCCTTGAGGGTGGGCATCTTTCCTGGAGCAGAGAACCTGCAACATCCACTGGATTTTAATCCCTGGCCTCCTTGACTCGATACAGTTCCTTCTCTTCGCAGAGTACAGTTTGAAGCTTATAGAAGTGGGCTGGGTGCTTGTAGGATGCAGGATGTTCGCCGACTGATAAGAGGAGGAGAGGGCAGACAAGATTTGCCCATCCATTTACCCCCTACATATTAGAGTATTCAAATATTTAATTAGAATATTGAATATCGGAATATTGAAAATCATCTAGACCTGAAACAAAATTTTCCATCCTGGAAGAACAGCATATCCCTCCACCGCCCCAGTACCCCATCACCTAAACAAAGTCTCTTTGTACCTGATAGGGCCAGACCAGACTGGAAATGATTTCAAAGCTCTTCCCAGGGCCAGACCCTAGAAGTTCTAGATGTGGCGGCAGGAAGGCAATTATCCAAACCTGCTAAATGCCCAGGACTCCTCTGGCTGTGACCAAGTGAAAATGTTCAGTGTTGAGTTTTAAAAGGCAAGTTGCCAATGGGTGTTCTGTAAATCATTTGTGCCAGCAGACTGACCCCATTATGTCAGCTAATCCTGGAAATACAGGAGGTAAATTTAAATCTTCGAGCATGAAGCACTTAATCAATATTCTAAATGTTTTTCTTGCAATTTATGCTAGCAGAGCAATGGGGTGCTTTGGCGTCCTGTTAATCTTCCACTGGAGAAGAGGCACTTGATTGCAAGGCCAGGGTGGTGGGATTTTGCACGGGATGATTGGTGGGCAGGCGGGAAGCTGGAAGGGGAGAGAGTACGGTGCTTCCTTCCACAGTGGGCCCTGGCTTGGGGACGCTCACCCCGGTGCTCAGTCCATACGTGCCAGTGGGCAGACCCTGCGGGCACCTCCTCAGCACTGTCCTTTAGCCTGTGGTTGACAGCCTAGGAGTGGCTTTGCTGGGAAGAGCATGAGCTTTGGGGGTCACATGGACCTGAGTGAGAACCCTGGCTCAGTTCCTATTGCTCTGTGACCTAGGGCACGTTTCCTACCTTCTCTGAATATCTGCTATACGGTATCACCTGCCTCTCAAGTTGGCTGTGAGATTTAAAAACCTGGTTCCCCTTACCCAAAGGGCCCAGCATGACTGTCCAACCCTCTCCACATGGTAAGTGGCCACCACTCTTAGCGTGGTTGATGAGAAGTGCTTTTAACTCCGGACCCTGGGACTATAAAGGAAGGGCTCTTCCCAGAGGCTGGGTGTCCATGGAGGGAAAAAGATGGAGCTCTTTAGACTGTGCTTTCTTAATTTGTAAGAACCATTGGAACGGAGTGATATCCAGCCGATTCTAAGAACTGGTCACTGTAGAAAGTCTTAAGGAAGGAGGGAAAGTACAGGTGTACTTTGGACACCAAGACAAGGAGGGTGGGAAACCAAACGGCAGTAAAGAAAGGACCGGGTCTTGAGGGGTTATGACTGTTCCAAACTCCATCTCCCCATGCCTAGAAGGAGTCTCCTGGGAGTGTCATCCTAACAACCAGCTTCTTGGTGGTATGACCGAGGCCGTGACAGTAGTCAGATCTTGGTCCAGCCTGGATCCCAGAGTGGGACTGTCTACCAGGGGCTATTGCCACATCCCTTTAACCAGCGTTGACCTTGGGAAGAGGTGACACAGCTGTAAATAGGAAACAGTCCTAGTTGCAGAAAAGATCGCGTCTGAGAACCAGCCCAGCGTCTCAGCCTCTGACACCAAGACTTTGATTCTTTCCCATATCTGCATTCTGCCAGTACTATGATTTGCTTCATATTCATCTTTAAACTCAATTACTAGGGACACCTGGATGGCTCAGCCAGTTAAGCGGCTGCCTTCGGTTCAGGTCACGATCCCAGGGTCCTGGGATCAAGTCCCGCATTGGGCTCCTTGCTCAGCGGGGAGCCTGCTTCTCCCTCTGCCTGCCGCTCCCCCTGCTTGTGCACGCACACTCTCTCTCTCTGATTAAAAACAAAACAAAACAAAAAACTCAATTACTAGATATACTTATTTATATAAATACTATCATTTTAGAGTCATCTGAAGCTGTTAAAAACATATGTGACACATACATGAATCAGTGTGCTAGTTCTCTATACATTATAATCAGTAAATATTAAAATTAAAAATGTTAGTAATGTCCCCTACATGGTATCGTAGACACCAGTGGTCCCCAAACCCTCCTCTGAGAAACATTATAAACCATCCAATACGACAGAACCCAGAACTATTTGCTTTGATAACACACATCACCTCTGGTTTTTATGGTTGGGTATTAATAAAGTAAATGTGTATAAGCTCTTCCCATGAGCCGAGTACGGTTCTAAGCACATTATATATATATATGTGTGTGTGTGTATATATATATATTCACTCACTTAATCCCCACAGTAATCTCATGAAGTCAGTACTATTATTATTCCCATTTTTTCAGACAATACTATTGCCTGAGACACAGAGAGGCTGGATCAGGAGAGGAGAAAGAGAAAAGGAGGTTCTTTCCTTTATGTGTTTTAAATGACTGCACTGTATTACCTAAATCAGAGCACTTTACCTTTTTGTTTCTAGGTAACATTATTCACTCAATAGAGATTAAAATCAGTCCCTACATTCTTGTGGAACATCTGGCAGATGGAGATGCCAGACTGGTTCATAAACTGCCATAGAGAAAGGAAACAATACCTATTCTGACACCAACTGGTGTCCCTAGAACTCAGTTCTGGCGCCAGCTCTCAGAGACAACACAGACACTAAAGATTAAGATGGCCCTGACTTTAGTAGCCAGCCACACTTCAGGGGTCCCCAGGCCACCAGCACTTCTGGCCAACCAGCTACAAATTCAGGGCTTCCCACGGCCCCTCAGATTCAATCCGCTAGAATGACTCAGAACTCAGGAAAGCACTATACTTAGGATTATGGTTTTATTGTAAAGAATACAAATCAGGACTAGCCAAATGGAGAGATACTGAGGCTGAGGTCTGAGAGAGTCTCCAGAAGAGAGCTTTCATTCCCTTTCCCTGTGGGATCAGTACATGTCCCCCTCCCAGCACATTGATGCATTCACCCCCCAGGAAGCTCCAGTGACCAGAGTTTTAATTGGGGTTTCATTACACAGGCGTGATTGATTGAGCCATTGGGCCTGTGATTGAATGCAATCTTCTACCCTTCTCTGCTCCCTGGAGGTCAGGCAGTTGGGCTGACTTCACATGATTCCAGCCCCTTGGCCCGTAGTTGGTCTCTCTGGTGACCAGTCCCCGTTCTGAGTCATCTCATTACCGTAAACTCAGGTAGGATCCAAAGGGCTCATGAATACCAAAGATACTCCTATCACTCAAGAACTTCCAAGGATGTAAAGGTTATCTCCCAGAAACCAGGATCAAAAGCTAGTCAAATTCTAATTTTAATTCTAGGGCCAAACAGTGAAACTTCTCATAAGAAAGCTGGAGTTGGAACTTAGCTTGGGCTCATTTCGCCACTTACCAGCCATGAATCCTTGGGCAAACTACTTAGCCTCAACTTCCTCATCCCTGGAATGGGGATGGCGGTGGTAGAGCCTCCTTGGGCTATTCTGAGGATTAAATGCGATCCTGCGTGTAAAGTATGCTCAGTGTAGCACCAAGCCCAGAGGCGGTACAGTGTAAGTTTTTATTATTTGTAAGTTTTGAGAAGCTCTCCGCACTTGGATATCATGGGTCCTCTTTGTCCCATTCAGTCATAGAGAAGTGCCCTGAGGGGTGCAGGCTGGGTTGTGCATTGCTTTATGGGTCCTATTTTCCAGTGGCTTTTCTGGTCTTGTGGGGCTTTGCTCCTGTAGAACAGGCTTGTTAAGGATAAGAGGTGAGGCCTTGTCAGGGTGGTGGTTTGGAAATGTAATTCAGAGTCAAACGCTTCTCTGTGGGAGGTCACTTGCTTCTTTGGAATTCTTTGCAGAAGGTGGGCTCTGCACCTCTCTGCCAATCTTGGAAACTTCTCTAAGGATTGTTGGGTGATCTCTTGGCCATGAATTGAAGAGTTCCCCCACATCAGACTTCCTCCACCTTGGCCCTCTTGACATTTTGGTCTGAAAATCCTTTGTTGTGTGGGCTGTCCTGTGTCCTGTAGGATGTTGAGCAGCGCCCCTGGCCTCCACCTTCTAGATGCCAGTAGCACCTTTCCCCAATGGTGACACCTACAAACGTCCCCAGACAGAGCCACATGTCCCCTGGAGGGCAAAATCGTCCCTGGCTGAGGACTACCATTCAGGAAATGAGGGCTGCCTCAAAGACCCCCTTTCCTTTTTACAACAGGGGAAATGGAGGTGTTGGAGAGTCTTTCCAGGTTTCCCTACCTGGTAAGGGGCCTACGGAGATGGAAAAGCGAGCAGCCACATTGGACCAAATCTTTCCAGGGTAGTGCAGGCAAGAACAATGAAAAAGGGCCGCAGTGGCCACCAAATGCCCACGTTTGGACATTTAATTTTCCCAAGGCGACATTCCCCTTACAGTGGGGCCTGTGGATGGTATCACAGATGGTACTAACTGAGGCTTTCGACCTGATTCTCATCATCCTAGGACCTGCTGGTCTCCATAGCCTGCAGGGCCCCACACACCGTCACTTTCTTCTGATGAATGTTTTTTCACCCCCCTCCACCCCGGCACCTTGGAAAAGTCACCCACAAGTGACATTTCAAAGGATTCATTTGCCAGATGACCAGAGTGGATGGAAATGTGTATACTGCACCACCATCAGGTTTCACGCATGGACCTGGAGCATGGAGGAGTTTCGGGGGGTGGGGGGCTGTTGAGCAGGATCGTACGGCCAGTGCCAAATGCTCACCACTGAGCCCTCAGCTCATGTACTGAATCTAAGTGATTCTGGCAACACAGATGCCTTTTCCCGAGCCTTTAGTTTAAGAAAACGACTTTGGTGCTGCCTATCACGTGTGGTATTTGGTTTCCTGTCTTTGTGAGGTCTCCATCATATCTGTGTATTACAGAGTGTTTTCTAGCCCCCACTGTTGTGTGGGTCCTGTAAAAAAAAAAAAAAAAAAAATCCAAATGTTGGCAACACCTACAGTGCCTTTGCATAATGCTCTCCTGCTCAGAGTGAGTTTATTCCCCCCCACTCTGGGAGAAATGAGCTGTGAGGGGTGTCTTCCCTTAGCAGAAGTGCTAAGCCGCAAGACCCCCCACTCAGGCTGCTTCTGGGCTCCCTGGGAAGCCTCACTGCAGAGCTCTGGACCAGGCTGCCAAGTGGCCTAAGGGCCTGGCGTGATGGGCCCGGCTACTCCCAGTGTGGAGGGGCTGCCAGTGGCCTCTTGGGACTTAATCTTCCCAGCTCCAGGTGCCAGCAGATGAGCTCAGAGGGAAGCTGCCTCCCAGAATCCACCCACGTTAGCCCTGGGAGGAAAGAGGCTGTTGTAAAAGCAGTTTTTGAAATAACTGCTTATAGAGCATTTTCAAAGCCCTTCATCGAGGAGAGTGCTTGAATTCAGAGCTCAAAAATTGGGTATTACTTCATTAAGGCTGCCATACAGCATGTTGAAATGCGCCTTCAATTGCATATTCAAACCCCATTAGACATGGAAGCTTGCAACATATAACTGGTACCAAAAAACAGGCATTTCATCTTGGGGGTCAGGCTTCGTGGTAGGTAGGTGCACACACGGCCCATCCGCGGAGGGCAGCGTCACCCACCGCAACGGTGTGCTCAGCCCCTGCAACAAAGCACCACGTGCTGGGGGGCTTCAACCACAGACATTTATTTCTCATGGCTCTGGAGGTCAGAAATCCAAGATGAAGGTGTGGGCAGAGCTGGTTTCTCCTGAGGCCTCTCTCCGTGGCTTGCACATGGCTGCCTTCTCACTGAGACTTCACGTGGCCTTTCCCTTTGTGTGCGTCCCCGGTGTCCCTCTGTGTGTCCAAATCTCCCCTTCTTATAAGGACACCAGTCAGACTGGATTGGGGCCCACCCTAACAGTCTCATTTTCACTGAATCACCTCTTTAAAGACCTCTCTTCAAACACAGTCCCATCCAGAGGATGCGGGGAATAGGGCTTTCATATATGAATTTTGGGGGAACCCCATTCAGTCCATAACATATGTGTGAGGGGCAGGTACTTAATAACTAAATATTTGACAGTTTAAAAATCTCATTTAGGGCACCTGGGTGGTTTAGTTGGTTAAGCGACTGCCTTTGGCTCAGGTCATGATCCTGGAGTCCTGGGATCGAGTCCTGCATTGGGCTCCCTGCTCAGGAGGGAGTCTGCTTCGCCCTCTGACCCTCCCCACTCTCATGCTCTCTCTCTGTCTCGTTCTGTCTCTCAAATAGATAAATAAAATCTTTTAAAAAATAAAAAAAATTCATTTATGGGATGAATTTCAGCGGAAAAAATGACTATTGCCACAAGCCTTCCTTCAGTGCACAGGGGTCTGTTAAGTATCTCTTGTGTAACCTTTGAACATGAGAGACTCATCCTTGGCTGGTCCTGTGGCGGAAGGAATGTGGGGAAGGACCCCTCCCTGGGGCAGAAGGGCTGTCCTGCCCAGCCTACAAACGTCTTGCTGTCACGTGTGAGCTTCTGCAAACTTAACTCAAGTAATGATTTTTTTGTGATTGGCATGTTTGCATTGTAGCAAACTTTGGTTGAACATATTGTTAGAATACACAGTACTGTAATTTAAGATTATTTTATCAGCAGTAAAGGGTTTTATAATTCATTTAAAAAGTTGTAATGGGCTTGAGCATCTTCATATAGTTTAATAATATAGGGTTTTATAGCTGTTGTAAAATTTCAGATTACAGTTTTAGCAATTGTGCAATTCTATTTTATAGTTTAATAATTGTTCAAAGGAAGGAGAGTATAAAGTTTCTTAAATACCAATTTAATGACTTAGAAAAATAGCCTTTATCAAAATCTAATGTATACCTTTTAATGAACCCAGATGTCACCTTTTCAACAAAGGCAGATCATGGCATCTATTTTTCTCAACCACAAAGCCTTCCAGATTAAGCACACAGAGTGCCGTATCTCTGAATTATATTTTTTCTCCTTCTTTAAAAAAGTCTTTTATCCCTAATCTCCCACATCCAGAATAAGCCTGTTTGCCAAGCACGAGGTGGACACCAGCGACGCCAGAAGAGCTTTAGCAGGAACAGGGAGTAAATTGGTTCTCTCTTGAGAAGGTTCTTTGTTTTACAGATGACCCCTTGATCACACTGCTTCAAACCCAGCTCCTGACTCTAATGAAGTCCCTTATTAATGCCTCCAGATAGCCCATATGTCACCATTCTGTGAGTGAGTGGCAAAATGGGGAGCCCTACATTATACTATAATTGTATACTATTATTATGAGTAATAAAAGTGTTAGCATATAGCACTGGGGAAAAGGCACTATCTCACATTGTCATTGGAATTATAGATCGTGGTGTTATATTTCTGGGATTTTCCAGGGTTATGTTGTCAGACAACTAAAATCAATAGAAAGAGGGGGCTCCGGACCAAGTACACAAACACAGTTACCGTGGGGCACAGCTCAGGAACATGGTCCCAGGACCCTTGGGTGCAGTGATCCTTGGGTAGACCAGCTCTGGGTCCGAGCCCTGTGGCAGGCCTCCTTTTCTCTGCTTCCCACTCAGTTCCCCCTTCTTGGTCAGCTCCAGAGAACTTCTAGCTGAAATTTGGTGCTGCTTGGGAACAACTGAAGGCTGTCTGTCCCAAGGGCATCTGGGTAGCCCTTGCCAGGTTGCAGTCACATCAGCAAGGGTCCCTAAAGCTGGCAGGCATTCTTGCTGTTCCAGGAGTCACCTGGTGTCTGTACCTATTCCATGCCCCAGCACATGGCACCCCCGACATTATAACAAGGTGAGGGGTAGCGCTTAGTGATTCTGAAGTCCTATGGAGAGTGCAGGCAACACCCTCATTCAATTTACACCCAAACCCAGCTGGCTTTGAGATCGTGTATAACCCAAGCATTGAGTGTGCCAATGCTTGACAAGGGATCATGCAGACAGTAGGCCAACAGCAGCACGGTTAGTTCTCCAAGGTTTTCATTTTTAAGAAAAAGAGGTTGTGCTTAAGAATAGAAAACCCTGAAGGATCAGGCTTCTTGCTACAATAGAATCAGACCTTCCTGTGGACTTCAGTGGAGAGTAACTTTGTCTCCTTAACCCTTGGATTCATCCTATGTACTATGGGAATAATGAGCACCACTGCCTGGGAGGGTTGTAATAATTACACAAATTAAAATTCTCCAGCATAGTTACTTAGCCCAATTCAGCCCAGCAGCTGTTTTTATCATTATTTCATCTTCCCTGTGGGTCTGTGCTTGAGCATGAGACAGAAGGAGCTTGTACTAAGGGGGCATTTGACGACCTTTACCCCGAAATTCATCGGGGACATGGACTTGGGCCTCATACAGGCTGTGTGTGCCCTGCAGAAGGGAGCCAGCCTCAAGTTGAAGCTATTTGTTATGATTACCCACTTACGGCATCTCCTCCCAAACGTCTTGTCTTTATCACTTTTGTCAAAAAAATGGGAATAGCAATGTAAGGTTGGGGATGGGAAGCCTAGGGCCCCTTAGTGCCTTCTAGGAAGAGCCGTCAGGCCACCTGCACCTGTGGTTTAGAGGGCAGTGAGGCTGGTCCGTCGGAGGGACAGTAATTCAGCAGTTGGACAATTGCTTAACCCAATTGCCGCATAATAAACATTCTTAATAAAAAGGGATAGGATGTCTGCACCCCCTTGGCCATAAATATGCTCTCTTGTTCTGGGTCACCTACGGGAACACCTCTGAGCACACTTAGATCACATACTGTAAATAAATCCAATTTCTTCTGTCCCCTACTGGCCTTTTATCCTTTGGACTTCTAACCAACCATGCCTCCCTGAGTAACAGTCTCTGCCTTGTGTCTGAGCCGTGGAGCTCATGTGCGGGAGGAAAATGGCTCCGTTCTCTTGTGAGGTTCAACAAAAGGCTCCTCTCCACTGCACCCCTCCTCTTGGAAGCCCTAGAAGAGTCATACCGTGGACAGGGCTGTCTGGAAGGGAAGCTGAGGATGGTGGGCCCCGAGGAGACATGGCAGGAGTTCTCCCCAGAGGGGCCATTGCTGTGCACTCCTAGGCAGCAGGTGTGACCCTGGGCTTATTACTGTCTCCCTGGCACCTTCTCAGCTGTTAGCAGGATAACCAGAACTACTTCCACGGAGGGACCTGAGGGTTATGGGAGATAATCTGTGCCATGTCTGGCACGGGGTCCATATGCATGGGTTTGGGAGTCAAAGTCCCAGCCTCTCCGAGCCCATGTTCCCCGATCTGTGCAAAGGGGAGAGCTCCACTCAGAAAGTCTTGTGAGCGGCTGGGAGTGTTCGGCGAGGCGCCGATGGGGTTGTCAGTTACAGGAGGGGGCTGTCGTGAATGGTAACTGGTCACGATTCTCACTGTGAGTCTGCTTGGTTTCCCTCAATTATTGTTTTTTTCTCTATCTGCTAAAAGCATACTTTTCTTTAAAGTTTTTTAAGGTTTGCTTTCACCTGGTTTTTCATAGCACCAAGAGTGCTCCATCTTCTGAACAGAGGGTGAACAAAAGCCCGGGGTCGGTTATATCTGCAGACCACGGCATTTTATATGAACCCTTAGTTACCACCATAAGTCACAGAGCCATTACGGGGCCGCACACAGCTGCACATAAATGCACAGGAGAATAAGAGCCTTAATAAATATTATCTGATGGCGATGAGGATGCGTGTCTGATGAGACAGGCTTCATGCACTTCTCATCAGAGACCACAATGAATCTTTTCCGTTGCTCTTGCACATTTGCATTCCCGACTGCACATTTGAGAAAACAAATGTTTCATTTCAGGGCCGTCCCGAGTTGCCTTTCTACCCTACTCCCTGAATGTTTGCTCTACGAAACACCTCCTTTACCCCACACCAAAATGTCTTTCACACATTGTTTGGCATAATCTTACTGTTAATTGGGCACCATTTTCTAAAATACAGGTCATAATTGCTTCTTGTCTGAATATATTATAAATCAATCAAACAAGTTAACCATGAAGGAAAACACGGTTCTCTGGTGTAGTTTGCACCCTGTGTTTGCTCCAACTTAGGGAAAAGCGAAATAGCTGCAAGACGATCCCGGGAAGTATGGAATGGAGAAAGACAAGCTTGAGTGCCGTGTTAGGCTTCCTGCTGGAGACAGAGTCTGCACCATCTTGCCATTAGTGTTGAATTACAAGTGCAGGGCTGCAGGCATCCTTTTTATGGCATACAGGAGACTAATGAGAAAGCCCGGGGGACTGCTTAGCTAATGGAGGACTGTTGATATATCTTACTGGACTGTATCTTTTTCATTGCATTCATTTTTAAATCCAAGGGCTCACAGAAGATCGTGAGCCAGTTCTCTTCAATATCATGTTCACCAGCCAAATTAGCTTGAGCGTTTGCATTTCTCCAGCCCCTGCCCCAGTCCAAGAATACCAGCCTAGAGACCACAGGGAGGCTAAGCAATACTCAGTAGAGGTCTTAAAGGACTTACCCCTTTCACATTTGATTCTCAGAACAACTCTGTGAAGGTAAGCAAGAGGGCAGGGATTATTATAATTAAAGCTGATGGTTGAAAAGCCAAGAATAAGACGTTCCTAGCCTGCGTTCATTTTATCATCTTTTATCAATCAAGCTAATACCAGGAGTAAATTCTAAACCATAGTAGAAGCTCTCTTAACTGACCCTCGTGTAACCAACTCAACACAAAAGCCAGCCTCTCTGTTCTCTTGTAAATACCTAATGCCCAAGGCAGACTGCATGTCCCAAGCTAGTCTCCTCTGTCCTTCTGCTTACCTCAGGCCCTTGCTCTCTCCAGCTGAGAGGCAGGCTTGAGGGTTGCTGCAGTGGTGGGGGGTGCGAGGGATGGGGTGGCTGGGTGATAGACATTGGGGAGGGTATGTGTCATGGTGAGCACTGTGAATTGTGCAAGACTGATGAATCACAGATCTGTACCTCTGAAACAAATAATGCAACATATGTTAAAAAAAAAAAAAAGAAAAAGATACCAGGAGGGGAAGAATGAAGGAGGGAAATCGGAGGGGGAGAGGAACCATGAGAGACGATGGACTCTGAAAATCTGAGGCTTCTAGAGGGGAGGGGGTGGGAGGATGGGTTAGCCTGGTGATGGGTATTAAGGAGGGCACGTTCTGCGTGGAGCACTGGGTGTTATGCACAAACAATGAATCTTGGAACACTGCATCAAAAACTAATGATGTAAAGTATGGTGATTAACATAACATAATAATAAAAAAATGGAAACAAAAAAAGAGGCACGTTTGTTCTCAAAACATTTTTTGCTCTTATGGTTGGTGTTTTGCTTACAAATTTAAATCAGTATTATATGAAGGATTGCAATAGGAGCACAAAAGAAACCATAGTTGTTTCGATGAAAACTAAGTTGAATGCACTGAGAAAGCCAAATTCCTTTAAAAAATGCCTTGGATTATGTGTGAGTGAGGCAAAATTATAAAAGACTGAGAAAAATTATAAAAATGTAAAAAGATCCTGCTCTGAAATTCCTCTGCAGGTATCAAACAAATGTCATTCCTATTTTAAAGAAACTAAAATTGGAAATTGTAGACCATGAATTAATTATAGGTGTAGCTTCTGCAGAACATAAACCAGGGAACTCCAATCAGCAAACTCTTACTTTAAAAAACTTTTTTAAAGATTTATTTATTTGAGAAATAGAGTGCATGTACAAGCAGGAGGGATAGGGGGAAGAGGGAGAGAAAATCTCAAGCAGAGTCGCTGCTGAGTGTGAAGCCCAACACGGGGCTCAATCTCAGGACCTTGAGATAATGAACTGAGCCGAAACTAGGAGCTGGACGCTTAACTGACTGCATCACACAGATGCCCCAAAAAACTTTTTTTCCTTTAAAATTTTTTATTGTTATGTTAATCACCATACATTACATAATTAATTTTTGATGCAATGTTCCATGATTCATTGTTTGTGCGTAACACCCAGTGCTCCACGCAGAACATGCCCTCTTTAATACCCATCACCAGGCTAACCCATCCCCCCACCCCCCTCCCCTCTCGAACCCTCAGTTTGTTTTTCAGAGTCCATCGGCTCTCATGGTTCGTCTTCCCCTCCGATTTCCCCCCCCTTCACTCTTCCCCTCCTGCTATCTTCTTTTTTTTTTTTTCTTAACATATATTGCATTATTTGTTTCAGAGGTACAGATCTGTGATTCAACAGTCTTGCACAATTCACAGCGCTCACCATAGCACATACCCTCCCCAAAGTCTATCATCCAGCCACCCCATCCCTCCCACCCCACCCCCACTCCAGCAACCCTCAGTTTGTTTCCCGAGATTAAGAATTCCTCATATCAGTGAGGTCATATGATACCTGTCTTTCTCTGATTGACTTATTTCACTCAGCATAACACCCTCCAGTTCCATCCACATCATTGCAAATGGCAAGATCTCATTCCTTTTGATGCCTGCATAATATTCCATTGTGTATATGTATACCACTTTTTCTTTATCCATTCATGTTTCGATGGACATCTTGGCTCTTTCCACAGTTTGGCTATTGTGGACATTGCTGCTATAAACATTGGGGTGCATGTACCCCTTCGGATCCCTACATTTGTATCTTTGGGGTAAATACCCAGTAGTGCAATTGCTGGATTGTACAGTAGCTCTATTTTCAACTTTTTGAGGAACCTCCATACTGTTTTCCAGAGTGGTTGCACCAGCTTGCATTCCCACCAACAGTGTAGGAGGGTTCCCCTTTCTCCGCATCCCCGCCAACATCTGTCGCTTCCTGACTTGTTAATTTTAGCCATTCTGACGGGTGTGAGGTGGTATCTCATTGAGGTTTTGATTTGGATTTCCCTGATGCCGAGCAATGTTGAGCACTTTTTCGTGTGTCTGTTGGCCATTTGGACATCTTCTTTGGAAAAATGTCTGTTCATGTCTTCTGCCCATTTCTTGATTGGATTTATTTGTTCTTTGGGTGTTGAGTTTGATAAGTTCTTTATAGATTTTGGATACTAGCCCTTTATCTGATATGTCATTTGCAAATATCTTCTCCCATTCTGTCGGTTGTCTTTCGGTTTTGTGGACTGGTTTCTTTTGCTGTGCAAAAGCTTTTGATCTTGCTGAAGTCCCAATAGTTCATTTTTGCCCTTGCTTCCCTTGCCTTTGGCGATGTTTCTAGGAAAAAGTTGCTGCGGCTGAGGGCGAAGAGGTTGCTGCCTGTGTTCTCCTTTAGGATTTTGATGGACTCCTGTCTCATATTTACGTCGTTCAACCATTTGGAGTCTATTATTGTGTGTGGTGTAAGGAAATGGTCCAGTTTCATTCTTCTGCATGTGGCTGTCCAATTTTCCGACAACACCATTTGTTGAAGAGACTGTCTTCTTTCCTTTGGATATTCTTTCCTGCTTTGTCAAAGATGAGTTGACCATAGAGTTGAGGGTCCATTTCTGGGCTCTCGATTCTGTTCCATTGATCTATGTGTCTGTTTTTGTGCCAGTACCATACTGTCTTGATGATGACAGCTTTGTAATAGAGCTGGAAGTCCGGAATTCTGATGCCACCAAATTTGCTTTTCTCTTTCAACATTCCTCTGGCTATTCAGGGTCTTCTCCAGTTCCATACAAATTTTAGTATTATTTGTTCCATTTCTTTGAAAAAAGAGGATGGTATTTTGATGGGGATTGTATTGACTGTGTAGATTGCTGTAGGTAACATTGACATCTTCACAGTATTTGTTCTTCCAATCCATGAGCATGGAACGTTTTTCCATTTCTTTGTGTCTTCCTCAATTTCTTTCATGAGTATTTTATAGTTTTCTGAGTACAGATCCTTTGCCTCTTGGGGTAGATTTATTCCTAGGTATGTTATGGTTTTGGGTGGAATTGTAAACGGGATCGACTCCTTAATTTGTCTCTCTTCTGGCTTGTTGTTGGTGTATAGGAATGCCACTGATTTCTGGGCATTGATTTTCTATCCTGCCACTTTCCTGAATTTCTGTATGAGTTATAGCACTTTTGGGGTGGAGTGTTTTGGGTTTTCCACATAAAGTATCATATAATTTGCAAACAGTGAGAGTTTGACTTCTTCTTTGCCGATTTGGATGCCTTTGATTTCTTTTTGTTGTCTGATTGCTGTGGCTAGGACTTCTAATACTATGTTGAATAGCAGTGGTGATAGTTGACATCGCTGCCGCGTTCCTGACTTTAGGGGGAAAGCTCTCAGTTTTTCCCCATTGAGAACGATAATTCTGTGTAGGTTTTTCATAGATGGCTTTGATGATATTGAGGTATGTACCCTCTATCCCTATACTCTGGAGAGTTTGGATCAAGAAACGATGCTGTACTTTGTCAAATGCTTTTTCTGCATCTATTGAGAGGATCATATGATTCTTGTTCTTTCTTTTGTGAATGTATTGTATCACTTTGATTGATTTGCAGATGTTGAACCAACCTTGCAGCCCAGGGATAAATCCCACTTGGTTGTGGTGAATAATCCTTTTAATGTACTGTTGGATTCTATTGGCTAGTATTTTGGTGAGAATTTTTGCATCCATGTTCATCAAGGATATTGGTCTGTAATTCTCCTTTTTGATGGGGTCTTTTCTGGGTTTGGGATCAAGGTAATGGTGGCCTCATAAAACGAGTTTGGAAATTTTCCTTCCATTTCTATTTTTTGGAACAGTTTCAGGAGAAGAGGTATTAATTCTTCTTGAAATGTCTGATAGAATTCCCCTGGGAAGCCATCTGGCCCTGGGCTTTTGTTTGTTGGGAGATTTTTGATGACTGCTTCAATTTCCTTAGTGGTTATAGGTCTGTTCAGGTTTTCTGTTTCTTCCTGGGTCAGTTTTGGTAGTTGATACATCTCCAGGAATGCATCCATTTCTTCCAGGTGATCTAATTTGCTGGCATAGAGTTGCTCATAATATGTTCTTATAATTGTATTTCTTTGGTGTTGGTTGTGATCTCTCCTCTTTCATTCATGATTTTGTTGATATGGGTCCTTTCTCTTTTCTTTATGATAAGTCTGGCCAGGGGGTTATCAATCTTGTTAATTCTTTCAAAGAACCAGCTCCTAGTTTCGTTGATATGTTCTACTCTTCTTTTGGTTTCTATTTCATTGATTTCTGCTCTGATCTTTATTATTTCTCTTCTCCTGCTGGGTTTAGGCTTTATTTGCTGTTTTTTTCTCTAGCTCCTTTAGGGGTAGGGTTAGGTTGTGTATTTGAGACCTTTCTTGTTTCTTGAGAAAGGCTTGTATTGCTATATACTTTCGTCTTAGGACTGCCTTTGCTGCATCCCAAAGATTTTGAACAGTTGTGTTTTCATTTACATTGGTTTCCATGAATTTTTTAAATTCTTTTTTAATTTCCTGGTTGACCCATTCATTCTTTCGCAGATGCTCTTTAGCCTCCATGTATCTGAGTTCTTTCCGACTTTCCTCTTGTGATTGAGTTCTAGTTTCAAAGCACTGTGGTCTGAAAATATGCAGGGAATGATCCCAATCTTTTGGTACCGGTTGAGATCTGATTTGTGACCCAGGATGTGATCTGTTCTGGAGAATGTTCCATGGGCACCAGAGAAGAATGTGTTTTCCATTGCTTTGGGATGGAATGTTCTCAGTATGTCTGTGAAGTCCATTTGGTCCACTGTGTCATTTAAAGTCTCTATTTCCCTGTTGATCTTTTGCTTAGATGAACTGTCCATTTCAGTCACGGGGGGGTGTTAAAGTCCCCCAGTATTATTGTATTGTTGTCAATGTGTTTCTTTGCTTTTGTTGTTAATTTCCTTATATAATTGCTTGCTCCCATATTAGAGGCATAGATATTTACAATTGTTAGATCTTCTTGTTGGAAGGAACCCTTTAAGTAGGATATAGTATCTTTCCTCATCTCTTATTACAGTCTTTGGTTTAAAATCTAATTTGTCTGTTATAAGGATTGCCACCCAGCTTTCTTTCAGAGTCCATTAGCATGGTAAATGGTTTTCCACCCCCTCACTTTCAATGTGGGTGTGTCTTTGGGTCTAAAATGAATCTCTTGCACACAGCATATTCATGGGTCTTTTTTTTTTAATTCAATCTGATAGCCTGTGCCTTTTGATTGGGCCATTTAGCCCATTTACATTCAGGGTAACCATTGAAAGATATGAATTTAGTGCCATTGTATGGCCTGTAAGGTGACTGTTACTGTATATTGTTTGTGTTCCTTTCTGGTCTATGCTTCTTTTAGGCTCTCTCTTTGCTTAGAGGACCCCTTTCAATTTCTTGGAGGGCTGGTTTCATGTTTGCAAATTCCTTTAGTTTTTGTTTGTCCTGGAAGATTTTTATCTCTCCTTCTGTTTTCAATGACAGCCTAGCTGGATATAGTATTCTTGACTGCATATTTTTCTGGTTCAGTGCTCTGAAGATATCATGCCAGTCCTTTCTGGCCTGCCAGGTCTCTGTGGATAGGTCTGTTGCCAATCTAATGTTTCTACCATTAGAGGTTACATATCCCTTCTCCCAAGCTGCTTTCAGGATTTTCTCTTTGTCTCTGAGACTTGTAAGTTTTAATATTAGATGTCGGGGTGTTGACCTATTTTTATTGATTTTGAGAGGGGTTCTCTGTGCCTCCTGGATTTTGATGCCTGTTTCCTTCCCCAAATTAGGGAAGTTCTCTGTTATAATTTGCTCCAGTGTACCTTCCGCCCCTGTCTTTCTTCTTCTTCTGGGATCCCAATTATTCTAATGTTGTTTCATCTTATGGTATCACTTATCTCTCGAATTCTGCCCTCGTGATCCAGTAGTTGTTTATGTCTCTTTTTCTCAGCTTCTTTATTTTCCATCATTTGGTCTTCTATATCGCTGATTCTCTCTTCTGCCTCATTTATCCTAGTGGTTAGTGCCCCCATTTTTGATTGCACCTCATTAATAGCCTTTTTGATTTTGACTTGGTTAGATTTTAGTTCTTTTATTTCTCCAGGGAGGGTTTTTCTAATAACTTCCATGCTTTTTTCAAGCCCAGCTAGTATCTTTAAAAATCATGATTCTGAACTCTAGGTCCGACATCGTACTAATGTCCGTATTGAGTAGGTCCCTGGCAGACGATACTACCTCTTGTTCTTTTTGTTGAGGTGATTTTTTTCATCTTGTCATTTTGTCCAGAGGAGAACAGATGAATGAGAGAACAAAATGCTAACAGGATAACAATGTCCCCAGAAAATATACTCTAAACAAATCAGAAAAGACCTGAAACCAGGGGAAAAGAAAGGGACAGAAAGAGGAAAAAAAAAAAAAGAAAAGAAAAAGATAAAAACAAAAACAGAACAAAACAAAAAAAACAGAATATGATCAAATATGATCAGGCTGGTGCATAGATCAGTGCCACACACTAAATTTTGGACGTATTTTGGCCTGTTAGAAGAAAGTGCCTCCCAAAATTTTAAAGAAAGAAAGACATATATATGTATAAAATAAGGGTTGCTATGATGAAGGGATGGAATATGACTGTAAAGATGAAAATTAGAAAAAATTGTATAAAAGGAATTGATAAGAAATTGTTTGAAAAAAGAAAGAAGAGGATTTAAAAAAAGAAAAGAAAGGAAAAAAAAGAGAATGTGATCAGGTCGGAGACTAGAACAAAACCATACACTAGAGATTTAGGGTATATTTTGATCTGTTAGAAGAAACTGTATCTCAAAATTTTAAAGAGAGAACAGCTTATATATGTGTGTATATACATATATATATACACACATATATATATGCCAAAAATAAAGGTAACTACTATGAAGGGATAGAATATGACTCTAAAAATGAAAAATAAAAATTTTTTTAAAAAAGAGATTGATAAGATGTTGGTTGAAAAAGGGAAAAAGAAAAATACAAGAAAAAAAGTTAAAAAAATTAACTTTGAAAGACTAAAGAATCATGGTAAAAAAGCTGTGAATTCTATGTGCAGTATTCCCCTAACGCTGGAGTTCTGCCATTCTCACTGATCGGTAAACCTGGTCTTGGCTTGCTGGCTGTTCGTGCTGATCTTCTGGGGAAGGGCCTGTTGCTGTGGTTCCCAAATGTGTTTGCCGGAGGCGGAATTGCCCCGCCCTTGTTGGTCGGGGCTAAGCAAGCTGCTCGGGTTTGTTCTTGGGAGCTTTTGTTCCCTGCAAGCTCTCGGTACAGCTTTGGAGGACCAGAGTGAAAATGGCAGCCTCCCAATCTCCACCCTGGAGGAGCCGAGAACTCGGGGCCCCACTCCTCAGTGCGCCCCCAGAGAAAAGCAGTCAATCACTCCCGTCTCCCCGGTCTCCGGCTGCACTGCGTGCTCACCCGGCCTGTGACCGAGTGTTTCTATCTCCGGCACCCGACCCCGTGTGGAGTCTCCAAACCCAGGAGATCCCTGCGGTGAGCTCCCGCGCTGCTCCTCCCGGGGGAGGAAGGGGAGTCTCCCCAGATCTGCCGCTTGTTGGGTCCCTGCTGGAGGAGCAGTGGCCTGACTGTGCCACGGATCACAGTTTATGGCAACCCCGAGCTGAGAGCCCGCGCCTCGGCTCCGTCTCTGCAGCCGGCTTCCCCGCTCCGATACCTGGGAGCTCTGCCGCCCTCAGGCACCCCCTGTCTTTCTGTGACCCCAAGGGTCCTGAGACCACACTGTCCCGTGAGGGTTCCACCTCCTGCTTAGCCACTGCAGTGGCGTCCCTCAGCGGAGCCGACTTCTAAAAGTTCCGATTTTGTGCTCGGCTGCTTTATCACTTGCTGGTAGTGGGTGATGGAGGCCTCCTCCCCAGCCGTCTATCCTCCGGAATATTGCCTCAGATTCACTTCTCCGCACGTCCTACCTTCCAGAAAGTGGTCGCTTTTCTGTTCAGAGAGTTGTTGCTACTCTCTTCTTCGATCTCCTGTTGAGTTCGTAGGTGTTCAGAATGGTCTGATCCCTATCCAGCTGAATTCCTGGGACCAGACGAAATCCAGATCTCCTACTCCTCCGCCATCTTGCTCTGCCCCCCCAAAACTTTTTTAAAGAAAGTGGCCTTGTTCATGTCCCCCAAAATCAATAAATGACTGACATTCAGACTTGAAATTAGAAAATTTGATTTAACACATTCAATGAAATATTATCATTCAGCTTTAAAAAAAATAAGCAAATCCTGCAATATGCCACAACAGGGATGAATCTGAAGGACATTATACTACATGAAATAAGCCAGTCACAGAAGGACAAATACTGTGTAATTCCACTTACATAAAATATCTAATATCCTCAAACTCATGGAAGCAATGAATGGAATTGTGGCTGCCAGAGGCTGCGGGGAGGGGAAACAGGAAGTGGTTGTTCAGTGTGTGTAGAGTTTTGGTGATGCAAGATGAATAAAGGTTCTAGAGGTCGGCTGTGCAATATTGGGCCTATACTTAGCAATACTGTATTGTGTACTTCAAATTTTCTTCAGAGAGTAGATGTCATGTTCAGTGTTTTTTTTCCACTCTTTTTTTTTAAAAAACAGCTTTGAAATAAAAAGTTTGGGACAAATCTGTCATTTCTGAGTGATTTAATGATTTTGCCCTTTAACTTCTCAATTGACAAATAATCTATGGGCACAGTCCCCAAACCTGTCAGATAAGAGGGTTTCTACTCTAGGCTTGGCCCTAAGCTCAACCTGAATTGCACAGTTAAACTTGGAATACCCCATGGGTGCCAGGAATCCAAGATCTGCTAGACTCAAGAACATGAATCCATGTCTCTTTCAAGGCTATGGCCCCCCAGCCCTCCCCCCTCAACAATCTGGCCTCAGTTCAGTTCACTGCACTGACTTTGGAGGCCTTGTCTAAACGGCCCAACAGGGATCTGAGCCTGCACTTCTTCTAGGTAAGGAAGCCTGACTTCAGGACTCCAAAGCCTTTCCCTGACCGTGAGGGTTCCATCCCCCAATTAGCCACTGCAGCGACGTCTTACGACCAGGCTCAATCTGCCCAGGGCATACCAGACTAAGGGAAACTTGGCACCCAGTGGGCCTTCCCAGACGGATGCTGAGGGAAATATCTTTATAAGGCCTTCTTAGAGCTTCACGTAATGAAAGTCTTCTGGCCTCAGCTCAGTTCCGGCACAGTGTCTTGCCGAGAGTGGATAAAAAAACCATCCCTTTCTCCGAAAGACACTTGCCGCATCTCATCCTTGCCCTCCTCATTGCCCCTCAGCCCTTCCCCAGCTTGTGCCAGGGTCCATGGAGCTGGCAGGGTTCAGCCTGGTGGAAATGGATCCCTTCCCTGCTGAGCACTGGCATGAGAAGACAAACATCCAAGCCCAGGGGCTCAAAGCAGGTCTTATTTATGTGTCCACTTGTTTTATGCACCAGACTTTACTGCACATTATTCAGACCAGTGGTTGCAAGTGGTTGTTACCAAGTTTGTAGGAAAAGCAGATGAGTAGGAAGGTGAGTTTCAAAACAGACCGTGGCAGGGATTTTGGAAAGGCTGGCCAATAGCTTGTGACCAGACCAGCAGTAAAACCTCCCCGGGTTTGCCCAAATCTAGCAGGCAAAACCCAAAAAGCTTAAAAGAGCATAATACTACAGAGCCCCGGACAGACCACCATTCCTTAGCTCAGATTCAGTAGCAGGCAGCTTCTTTTTTCTGTCTTTTTTGTGTAGAAATTAATTTGGACGAATACGTATCAAGTACACAATAGAATTGCAATATGGAAAATACTGTCCATACAAGTCTATAGTCAGGGGAGTATGGTTTTTTTTGTTTTTGTTTTTGTTTTTAATGCAATGTAAAAATGCAGGTTGCTCTGCTCAGGTAACCTTCAGACTTGGGTGCACACCCTCCTTCCTATGTCTTTTCCTACCCGAAAATGTAAGATGTGTAGATGGCTGTTTCAGGAAGAACTCATGCAATGGTTTCCCCTCACAAACGTCCAATTTATGCTGCAGAAGAGACTCACATGCTAATAAACTGGTATTGACAAGTGTGATAGATGTAGCTAGGTACTTAGTGAGTGCTGGAGAGCAAAGTTGATTGCATTTTACAGTCTGTGTATTCCTCTGTTTATTGCTTGTGTTCTGTCATTAAGCAAACAGGTTCCTAATATAGCAAATCTCTCTAATCAGTAAAGCAAGGGAGAAAAGAACCAGAAGCACCATTAATTATGACCATTTGGCTGCAGCCTGGACAGGCTGTTGCTATTGGATTGGGCTACTTCCTCTGGTTTTATTTTCTGGAGGTAGAGCAGAAACTGGCTCCCCTTATTCGTGGCAGAGAGTAGAGAAATGTTCCACGCCCTGCTGGCTGACAGCTGCCTAAAACCCCAAGATGAAGCCCTGACTTCTCTACAGAAACGGAGTCCTGGGCCACAAAGACCAGGCTCCGCTTCGGGGTGCTCTTAAGTCTCCAAGTCCATAAACAGAGCAAGTGTGCGCCTCCAAAGTGTGCCTCGTCCCCGAGGCTCTGGGAGAGCCTACTGTGGGCAAAGCTCATGTGTCTCTGCAGTGGCCCAGGGCAGGGGGAGGGCTCTGGATGGAGGGCTCCCAGCAGTGCATGTGTCTGTGCGCTCTGAACAGGAAGGCTACTGGCACCAGGGCACACTTTCCAAATGCTAATCACTGGGGTAAAAAGCAGGAGCGTCATCGGTCTGACTCCAGGTAACTGAGGTTAACAGCATCTAATGCATTTATTAACCCTCTGGTGACAGGGACTGGCGAGGTCTGGCCCTACAATTACAGTGCGGTGGAAATTCTATTACCCGACGTGCCTGGACTAGCGGATTACTGCCAGTGACAATTCTACAACACTGCTGGAGGGACAAGGCTTAGGAGGTGCCTGAATACAAGTTCTCCAGTTTTCCACAATGACAGCAAGGCTGCTGGGCTGGAGACGGGCTTCGCCAGTCCCTTTCATCTCCCCATCCTCGAGATGGAAACCTGTGGTCCTGTGGTTTGCTGGTGATGTTTCCCCTCCGTTCAGAGTCAGGTGGTTTCCCCCATAACCACAGAAGTATGAATTAGCTGCTAGGAAACACTCTTCCCTAAAAGAGATGAAAGAATTCATTGTTCAATGTCGTACCTGTGGTTAAAATGGACTTTTAGAAAAATGAAATCCACCCTCTTCTTCTCTTCTTTATACTTCTCTCTCTCTCTCTTTTTCGGAAATGTCATACTTTAAAGCCACACTGTAAGGTTTAGTGTCTAGATATGTCTGGGCTGGCCATGCTCTGTGCTGGGTCCCTGTGAATGTCATTAATGAGCAAGGCTGCTGGGCCCACAGACAGGACCTTAAGCCAGCACTCCCTTACTCCACCCTTTGTGTGGGGTTAGAGCTCAGCAGTAAGAAGTACTCTTCTCGTTTTCTTCTTATAACTTAGCAGGTCTCGGAAGTTTTGTTATTATTTTTTTTAATTTTCCTGGGACCTTCCCCGTTTTTATCACCTGTGAGATGATGTTTAAAGTATGTAAATACTCTTTGCAATAGTTGACGGTGGGGGCCTCCCTGTAATTCTAGGTTTGCATTTATCCTACCTGATTAGCAACACAGTGATAGCTTGATGATGCTGCCAAAAATGCTCAGGATAAAAGCCCTTCAAATGTGGAAATAACAGGTTGCTCAGGCTTCTAAAATGAGCTCTAAGAGCCAGATTTCCTTAAGTGGACTCTGGATCTGCATAGGAGATTTCTGACCCTCAGTGTCACCAGAGGGATTCGGACTGCATACAGGACTCACAAGCATCCAACCAGCCAGACATACACGGGTCTAAGTTCCCAGGCTCTGCCCCTCCATGTGCAGCTTACAAACCCTTAGAGGCACCAGACGCCCCGTGTGGTAATGCTCCACCTATATTTGATGCTAGCGAGTCTAGGCAGCAGACCCAAGACCCTCATCTTGTCGTATGCACTTCAGGTTTGCTGGGAAAAAATCTCATGTCTATGAGCAGTCTTCTGATTCTGTTACCCAGGTGCCACCTGCTATTCCAATAACTGGTAACATTTGCCTTTCACCTTCTGATCAGACCGCCGGACCTTCCTGTGGTCCCTGCGAAGTTCAGGTGGAAATCCAGGGCTGTTCTGCTCTGCTTCTGTGGTGCCGGGAGTTTCTACCCAGACCTCTCATTGGGAAGCTGTGTTAATACACTGTGTAAGCAGAGCATTTAAAGGCCTGTGTGCATGCACTGCTGAGCCTCTGGAGTGCTAAGCGCTTGGGTGGGTTGGGAAGGTGCTTAACAGGAGAGAAGGCATTTTCTCAGAGCCTCTGCAGGGGCCTGGGTGTACATTATTACCTTTGCTCTGCAAGTTATCCAGTTATGCCAACAGGAATGGTCCTCGAGGCAAGATGAACTTGGAGATGCTGCCTCTAGTTTTAGTGAAGCCAGTGGGGCTATAGGGAGACGCGGCCTCTCGCTGACCATTTCCTTTAGATAGATGCCAACAAGATGCCTGCTTTGGGGGGAAAAGAGCTCAGAGACTTTATAGACCTGGAGCTGGTTTAAATGTATTTTCCTGTGTGACAGAGCAGTAATCCCCGCTCTTTCCAGATGGAAGGCAAGAGCCTGCACGTTTATAGCGCTGCACGCAGAGTGAAACCCTCGGTGACCAGTGAGGGTCAGAAATCTACCTCTGCGGATCTAGAGTCCACTTAAGACAATCTGTTAAGACAGAAGACTTTTCTTACCCATTGGTAGAAGCCCCTTTATAATTATTTAATAATGATGGGCATCGAACTAGAATTTCAACACATTCCTGAAGTGACTAAGTATAGCTAATGAGTATCTTGGACTATGTACATAGTGAGTAAAAACCTACATCCCAGTGCTAATCATACAGAACAAAGTAAGAAGGAGGAGGCCTGCCTGACCCTTAGAACTTAAAGGCCTGTGGTTTAGAACATGGAGGCATAAGCCCAGAAACAACTTGAAGGCATAACATGTTTCAGAATAAAGTCAGGCTGCTTTCTCTGCACATTTTAGTGAACTTCTTAGTTATGCAAAGGCCCACAGCAAGCGTTTATGTCTTTTGTAGATTATGGCCTCACAAAGAAAAAAGAGAATGTGATGTTTTAAGGCCATTTTGGTATCTGGGCACAATTCCAATCTTGAACAGAAATAAAACAGGTAAAGTTCTGTACATTATTCTCTGCGGGTAACAATGCAATGGACCAGATCTGCTATTACTATAGATTAAAAGTAGGCTTTTGGGTAAGGTTCAATTCCTCTTCCCATTTCTCCTCTGATCCTCTTATATGTAACATTTAGTGACCTTTGAACAGCCTGGGGATGCTTCACAGTGTCTTATTCTTGATGCCTGTTTAAAGGTTCTATTTCATGTTCACAGCTGGTATATGCAAATATAGGTAAAGATTATGATGCCTCCCAAGTAGCATTATGGTCAATAAATTACTCCTTGGGTGAATATACCATCATCAGCCTAGCACGTCTCCAATGAGTTCCAGAAGTCTTCTTACACCAGGCAGCCTGCCCGTTGCCATTCACTCAGAGCTGGTTGCCCAGACACTCCTTGACTCAGGTGTGATGCTTGACCAGAGTCATCCTATTGGCACATGAGCTCTCTGTCTTTGGTGCTAACAGGCTCCTGTTTTGGAGGAAGATGCTCAAGGTGGGGGAGGTTATTGTGGATTTGGGGGGCAGGTAGAGCATGAAGAGTCAAGCATGCCAGGGATTGCCTGGAAGAAACACTGTAATGGAGGAAAGAGCATATTTTCTTTCAGAAGTTTTAGAGACCTGGTCTATATCCTGACTCTACCAGTAAATTGCTATATGACCTTGGAAAAGTCACTTAATTTCGCTGCACTCTGTTTTCCTTTACAAAACAAAAAGGCGGTATTGGGTCAGCAGTTCTTATTGTAATTGTCTGAGCGATGGAAACGTTCCTTCAACTCAGTTGTCTGGTAGAAGCTCAGCGAGGACTAGTTCCAGTGTGAGGAGATGGGGAGCCCCTGCCTCTGCCCTGGAAGCAATTTTATGATTCCTGGGTCGGGATCCGTAACATCCTGCACAGTTCCTCCAGGGGATCCCTCTATAAGAATCCCCGTCCTGTGTCCTAACTCCCAAGCCGTGAGTGACTGACTCTGCTAGAGGGCACCAAGCCGTGAGTGACTGACGACTCCACTAGAGGGCACCAAGCCGGGAGTGACTGACTCCGCTAGAGGGCACCAAGCCGGGAGTGACTGACGACTCCGCTAGAGGGCACCAAGCCGTGAGTGACTGACTCCGCTAGAGGGCACCAAGCCGGGAGTGACTGACTCCGCTAGAGGGCACCAAGCCGGGAGTGACTGACGACTCCGCTAGAGGGCACCAAGCCGGGAGTGACTGACTCCGCTAGAGGGCAGCCCCAGGAGCCCAGCAGCCATAGCCTTTTGGTCCTATCGCCTGATGCCCAGCGTTGGAAAATAGCTCTGTGCTTGTTGACTGAAACAGTGAATAAAACAAATGAATAAACAAGCTTCAGAAGACCTATCTCTATATTACTAATGAATGTAGATTTTTATTGTGACATTTTTACCTCAAAGGCACGTCCCCAAAATGAACATTCAGAGATATAAATGAGTTCTGAATATGAATGACTTCAAAGCTTTGTCTTAGGGCGCCTGGGTGGCTCCATCGGTTAAGTGTCCGACTCTTGATTTTGGCTCAGGTCATGATCTCAGGGTCATGAGATCGAGCGTCATGTTGGGCTCCATGCTGGGCGTGGAGCCTGCTTAAGATCTTCCTTCTCCCTCTGCCTCTGCCCCTCCCCCCCCACGCTCTATCTCCCCTCCCCTCTCGGAAAAAAAAAAAAAAAACAGAAAACGAAAGCAAAAACAAAACTTTGTCTTTAGTAACCTCGTCTTGTGCTGCCCCCACTAGCCACCAGCTACAGGTAGCTTCTGAGCCTTTAAAATGGGGCAGGTCTGAAATAAGATGTGCAATGTGAAACACCAGATTTTGAAGACTTAAGTATGAAAAAATAAAGTAACTCATTAGTAACTTTTTATATTGATTACATCTTGAAATGATAATGTATTGGGCTAAATAAAACATGTTATCACAATTATCTTCACCTTTATCTCTTATGTGGTTACTAGAAAATTTAAGATTATGTATGGGCTCATAGATGTGGCTCACATATTTCTATCAATGGCCCTGCCCTAGACGACTGATTAGTGGATCATTGGTAATCATTATTCCATACTACATATGAGTGATTTTATGTGTGTGTGTTTGTCTTTCCCCAGGCACAGAAGCTGAAATCCAATGTGTCCGGCAGTACACACCTCTGTCTTTCTGATGTAAGTTATATTTCTCTCTGGGTCTCCCTGCATTTCTAGACACAGAGCCTTTGGGCCCCTGGTGAGGATGTAAAGGCTCAAAGACAATGAGGTTTCAGGTCTAGGAAAAATATCTAAAGCACCCTCCATGTCCCTCTGCACTTTGAGCCAAGTGAGGTCTTCGCATCCCAGTGCACAAAGTTCCAACTGCATGTGGAACCCAGGATCCTCATCTCAGAGCCAGACCCTGCACAAATACCATTGTGCCAATGCCAGAGACTATGTGACCACAGTCCTGTAGAATCAGCCCACACAGAGAAGAAACTCAGCAACTCTCACTGCTTACCAGAGGTCCTCTGTCTACAGTTCCTTTGACCTCCGCAGCAACCCAGAGGTAGCTGGGGCAGGCCCCATTCCTCTCCCCGTTTTACAGAGGTGATGAATGATGCTGTCACGTGCCGATCATTGTGGCAGGATGTGGCATTATGGGACTGAGTAGATGCTGTGGTGGGGATGGAGGCGTCCGTCTTAGGGAAGGACAGCTGTGCCAACCGGGAGTCCGAAAGCCAGCGTTCTGGTGTGGTCTCTCCAGCTGATGAGCGGGGCAGGCTCCTTCATCTAGAAAATCTAGGGTTGAAAGGGCAAATGGAGAGAAAAGTTGCTGACTGCCCTGCCCATCTCAGTGCGATTTGTGGCCCATCTCCAAGTGAACTGATACTTGCCTGGACCAGTTTTTCTGAGATGATTCTTCCTGCCCTTCCTCCGGGATGGGGAGGGACAATGGGTTTCCTCCTCAGTCAGTACCAGGAGAAGCATTCCATGTTGCCCTAGCCACAGGGAGATCCAGAAGGTAGGAGTGAAGGAAGATGCAAAGCTGTCCCACAAGTGGATTTCAGTAATCCCTAGTGGAGGAGCAAGAAGCAAATGTTGGCCAGTTTATCATAAACTATGTAAGTCTGTATATCCAGTTCTCACCCAGATTCATGATTCCTTTCCATAAAACTACGAGTCAGTGAATTGAAGCCTCCCTCGTCCTATCTTGGGTCAGCTTTGATGAGTGGTATAGCTAGTTGGAGGTGAGGGTGGAAGAGAGAAAGAGTGTGGTTAAAATATACTGGGATAAGACGAATACATGCAGTGGGTGACAATGAAAATATTCTCTCTTACAGCGTGATTACGAAAAGAATGGGCTCGCTGGTCCCTCCAGCCACATAACCACAAAATCAATGGCTGCTCCTTCAAGCTGCGGTCTGAGCCCACTGCTGGTTCTGGTGGTAACCACCCTGTCCACCTTATTATCTTTATCTTTGGCAGAAACGTCGTAGCTGCATTTAAACAACAGTTTGGACATGTAAAAAGACAAAAAACCGAGCTGTTTCCTGTCCTCTTGTATATCTGAAATTCCAGTTTTAGGAGCTCAGTTGAGACACTGCGAAAACAGTTTCATCCAACTGGAACTTTTTCTTTGTTTCTTCTTTGTTTCTTTTTTCTTTTTTTCCTTTTTTTTTTTTTTTTTTTTTTTTTTAAGAAATCTTCTTGTGATCCTTAGGGCTTCTATGGGCTACCCGATACAGTCCTACATTCCATATTGAAAAGGCTTTGGGGCCTGCTGTGTTGTCAAGGGGCAGCGTGTAAATTTGGCTGTAAAACCAACTGGGCCCATGTTTGACATGATGAGGATAGGGATGATTTTAACAATTTAACTCTGGCCTTTCCTAGCAAAGCAAGGACTTAGTATTTCTAAAGAATCTTCCACATCTCCTGTAATGGCTTTGGTTTCTGATGACGTCACTTTAGCCCAACATGGGTGGGTGCAAGCTTATTTTGTCACAAATCAAAGATTCTCATCCAGAGGATCTTGATGGACTTAGTACAAACAAGCTTGCGCCAATGTTCACCTTTCTCTATGTACTGGCATTTTCCACACTGTGTACTGTGAAGAGTTCTACACTCTCCTACCAAACAAAGGACACCTGTCCCATCCAAATGTAGTGTCTGTCTTCTAGACAGAATAGAGGGGGCGAGTGTGCTTGAAACTCCACAGTACCTTGATCACTGAACGACACTCTCCCAAGCCTTACATGAGGGAGAAGCCCTTTAACTAACCAGAGTCAAATACGGCTGACATGTACTCTAATACTCTTTACACGTATGAGGTTATATGTAGAAAAAAAAATTTTACTACTAAATGATTTCAACTATTGGCTTTCTATATTTTGAAAGTAATGATATTGTCTTCATTTTTTACTGATGATTTAATACAAAATACATGGAGCTCGTTTTCCTCTCGTAAGTAGTGTTAGCTCCAATATTAACTTCACGAAGATAGCTTTTCAAAAAGCAGACTCTGAGGGGCCTCATGCTTTAGCAGAAAGCTCTGCATCACGTAACTGTGGACAGGCAGGAGGCAACAGAGCAGCTGAGTGTTGTCTTTTATCACTTCTTGGAATGCAAGCGTGCACACCTGTGAGGAAACTGGCGGCCACTCGTAAATGCTCTGCAACAGCCAGTGGCCCCTGTGCCAGTTGACCTAATCCAGTACCTTGGTTTCCAGGTTACTTGACAAAGGCAGGTTTGACTGGGCCGGGGGACAGGAACATGCCACCCTCTCTTCTGAAGCAGATCCATGCCAGGGCACACAGTTGTTTTCCTAACAGTTGTCTTGACTCTCAATGGTGATGACCGGGCCACTCTTTAGAGGGATTTGGTCTGAAGGTGGTCAGGAATCTACACGCATCTTGTTATGTGTCCTCCATGACAGACTGTGACTGACTCTGTGGAAAGAAAGGCTTGTGGGTCAGGAGGACCAACAATAGGCCTGTAGAGATGAGCTGGCCAGCGAAGATACGTGGACCAGAACAGGACTCTGGAAACGAGGCATCTGGCTTGTTCACTGCACATCACCTTCCATCATTCTCGTCCTTAAACAAGTAGACCCCTGAAGTGCACTTTTGAAGTCTGGTTGATGGTGACATTCAGAATCTACAGTGATAGAGTGCTGGGAGCCATGCTTCTCCAACACTGAGTAGAGAAGAGGAGAATCCACCTGAATAGAGTGCTGGGAGCCATGCTTCTCCAACACTGAGTAGAGAAGAGGAGAGTGCTGGGAGCATTACTTCTCCCCACATCAGTAGAGGGGCTGGAGGAGGGACCCAAGGTGCACAGTTCATACTGATCCCCTTTGCCCGCTGAGGTTTGCCGTGTAAGAATTAATCAAATCACTGGGGTGGGAAATCTATTCAATCCAAGATAAAGGCATAGTCTTTTAGCTCTGTTGGTGTTTGAAGTACATTTATATCCAAATGTTAATAAACATAAATGTGTAATACTAAGTACCGTGTTTTTTCCGTTCAAAATGTTTTCAAGGAAAATTCGTCAAACAAATTTGATTAGTGAAAGGTTTCGTAAAGACTCTTACTTTGAATAAACACATTAAATGTGTCGAAACATTTGGAATTCCAGTCCTCTATGAAAGCATATCTCTTATCATATTTTGTTTTGATTAAGGTATCTCTGTCCAGGTATCTACCCTGGACTAATTGCATCTGGGTCTGATTCTATGTGATCTACTGTAGAAAGCTATTGATTCCTTCTGCAGTAAACAGTGGCTGTAATTAGCTTCAGATGACCGAAGAGGAAATAGGAGTTATCAGAGCTAACAAGGGTAGCCTTCGGTGAGGAACACAGGGATGTGCAACCCATAAATTAAATTTGGGAAAGCCTCATCGATCACCAACAAAGATCTCGTTTTTCTTCACAGATAGAAGCATATTAGAGTTACCAAATTCTAAATTTGAAAATAAATTACTGATGAAATAAACAGGGGAAAGGATATTCAATGACAACACATTAGAGAGATTCTTACAAATTCATGGCAAGCAGGTGTTTCTGCCATTCCATGTAAGTCCCAATTTAACACGTTGGACCCGAAACACCATCACTTGCCCCAGGACTAAAGCAGACAAGTGACTTAAATCTTTGACTCCCGTGTGCAGCAGTGCTGACAGCAAAAATGATTACTTCCTGCCCCTCAGTCCCTGCATTTGGGGTACCGCCATCTGCTGGGGTTTGGGCCTCTTGTGGAAAGCATCTCATTTTAGCTGATTTTGACAACACAAAAACAGTAACTTAGGTCCATGTAGACCCATGACTCCCACGTCAAGTCTAGCCATGCCCTGCTGCTTATTGGAGAGAATGAAAAAAAGGGCACTACTGCCAAACTGATTGGAAGCACATTCATTCCATGTTGATGTTGAATATCTTTGGCCAATATCTGTTTGAGTATCTTTTTAATAGAGCACATGAAGGAAGAAGTGCACAATAAAGAGAAGTATTCAGAATGCCACTTCCATGTTTATTTTTCCATATCTGATTTTTTCAAGCCCCGAGAGCGTAAGTTGAGAAGTACGCAGATTATTTTTTATCAAGTATAGCGAACTGTATCCAGAGTATAATAGGAGTGTGGTTTTCATTTAAAAAAAAAATTATTTAACAATTCTTTATCCTGTAGTAAAAAATGTCTTAGAAGCTATCTTTGAATTAATCAAATATGGGACAGGGTTTCTCCAGGCTTCTGTGGCCTTTGATTTGGTCTATATGAAAACTGTTGCTATCATGCCTACGCTCCAAGGATGGGTCCTCTCCAGCTGCATCCTGTCGCCCACCTGTCCCTTTGTACTCTATCTAAAGTAGACACTCCTAAACACTCCATCTGCTGAACTAGGAAGGGAGGAGAGCAGAAGCATTTTTGAGTCAGTGTTAAGTGCTTGTTGGGAAAAGAGATGTAAAAGCAGTGGGAGTTTGTATAATTAGCAAATTCTTTTCTTAGAATCTAGCAAAAATGTATTTCTGTTGTTACTATTTACAAAATAGTGGCCTTGGAGGAGCTGTCATTTGGAAAATAAATTTTCATTCATGTAGTCCGACATGCATCACTTATTTGAGTCAATGAACTGTAGACCAGAAAAGGGCTGCTTAAATGAACTCGCATTTTCTAATTCCCCTTCAATGCTGTTCCTGATCTCTTGGATTCATACCCCTGTGATCTTTGTTGCTTCTACTCTTTGATAAAGCAAATGAGACCATGGGAGACCCCTCTTTTCGAGAAAGACCAAAAAGCAATGGCAACAGATGGGCACGAATTGCCAAGGGTTTGGGTACAGGGATGATAGAAGGACCTGTCTGCCCTGAACTCAGGGAGTTTGGAAAGATGGAGCAAAATCAAGGTGCAGCACAAGGCCAGGTGCCAGGGGTGAATGGGTCATGCGGTCCACTGATGTTCCTTCCTGATCCAACTAGGAACCTTGTCCTCACAAGAATAGCCAGAGTCCCTTGAATTAGACAGCAGTGCCTTTGTGGAAAACAAGCCAGAGCTAATATCTGGACAACATTGGAAGAAATTTCTTTTTAGAGATTCTAAAACTGTAGAACAGCTGAGAATTCAGTTGGAAACCCTTAGAAGCTACGTTTTCTTCTTATCCCTAAGATAGGCATCTCATGTATATATCTGACACTTCTTGACCCAGTTCTTCTTCTCCAGTGACCGTTTGTTCTAAATCTGTTATCTAGAATTCTTCTTGAGGACTATATGTCTGAACACATTCTCCCGGCAGAAGCTTTAAATCTGTGGGTTTTGCCACTGCCTCCATCCCGGGGTGTGTTTGATGGGACATTTCATTTCACAAGGGGAGTTGTCTTAAGACAGTGGGCTGACTCTGTTCTCTTTCATGTCAATTACTGGTGCCCCAGTGCCCATTCCTGTTCTTTATCATTTCAGTATTTAACAGGGCCCCTTGCTGTCGATTCATTCTAAATGTCCCACCCAGATGCCCATTGTACATGGAGCTCTGGCTTTTTGAAGACAGAGAAGCCTCTCTCAGGAGTCAGGCGATCTGAGGGTGATGATAATCCCCCAAGTAGGAAGTTCCTCCATCCAACCCTCCCCCCTTCTGAGCTCCCTCTTCTTAGCCTTGGGATGGTCTTGTCTGCTCATCTTCACCAGGCATCCCTTTGTTGCTCCCGGTGCTCTCTGATGAGCTCCACCTCCCTTCCGGGAGATAGCCTGGGGTTGTTCAGCGGGAAGCGCCACCTGCACTTCTGATTGTTCTGAGATCCAGCCCAGACGGGTGGGGGGACGCACAAACCCTGTTTCAGTAAACTGCCTGCAGAGAACCACAGCCTGTTACCAGTCATTGAGGTCCTCACCCCCTAAGGTCTCCAGACTCATTTGACCAGCACAGCTGTGACTTGGGCTGTCTGCCCTTGGCAGGTGCCAATATCAGCGTCTTGTCCCACTGCCATGAGGAGTTTATTTTTGCTCCAGGGCAGCTGTCAAGCCCAGCACCAGCATCAGTAAAAGGTTTTCTCGGGTTTTCTTCTCTTCATCCCAGGCCAGGTTTTCTTACCATGCTCCACTTTCATTTTATAGAAAATACCAGGATTCTGTCCAGAGACCATCAGCCCCTTCTTTCATTTGCACATCTCTTTGCGGAGCTCCCCCCAGCCTCCCCTAAGAGAAAGCATGTCCCACAGAAGGTACTTAAACGGTGTTGGGTGAACGAAAAACTTTGGGGCATCGAAAGGCTTGGTTTTGTAACACGGTAGCAAGGACTTGGTCCATCCGCATCGTCTCGCCAGCACTGAGCGCTTGTACACAACAGTAAAGGTGTCCTGAGGTTATTGAGGGTGACCTGGAAGGAAGTGTCAAAGCATTAGAATCAAAGCAGCTTTAAATCTGCCGACTGTGTTTCCTGCTGAGAGATGAAAAATTAGCATTTGTCCCCAGGAGGAGCTGAGCATAACCAGCCAGTCCCAGAAAGGAAGGACCCCAGAGGGGGTAAACTGATTTCATGGGAAATTAGCCAGTGAGTCTGCTGGTATTTTAATCTGCCTCAAGCACAGGACACTGGCCAGAAAGGTGTACCGCTCCACCAAGCCCAGGCCAAGCCCAGGCCTATGCCAGCATCCTGAGAAGCAAACTTAGGCGGTCTTCAAATCAGCACATTTACGGAACTCTACTCCAGTTGAGTGAACCCTCATTCAGGACTGAAACTCCTCCAGGATTAACTTGAGAATACAAGGCCTTCTGAAAGCAATTTAGGGAAACACCCATCTTTTCTGGATGGCAGAATCCTTCACTTTAACATCCTTCAGAGAATCTAAATTCTCTTTGTAAGTCATCCAAGAAGCCGCTTTCCAGACTCAAGTCTCTAGGAAGTAGTAAGTCTCAATCAATAGGCATACAGCCACCGGCGCAACTCAAGCAATATGGAGAAGGCAGACGCACCCATTCTCAGCTGAAGCCGGGCAGACTGCCACAGGGGACCAAGTGGGGTCACCCTTTGAGGCCTTAGAGGGCTGTGAGCATGGCTAGGTGGCCATGCCAATGGAACTGGCCCAGCTCTCAGGTACCAGCTGGGGCACAGGTGGGACTGGGAGATACCAGAGCTGCTAGACTAGAGGAGGAAAGCCGATAGCAGTGTTCATTCACACAGCAAAACTTTGAAGTACGCAAAGACCCTTGATGGCAGCAAATATAACACAGATTATAAGAGTAAAGTAGGATAAAGAATTGGAACATCCAGGCGATGCTGCGGGTAGAAGAAATGAAAGGCTCTTTTGAGCAGGTAAAGGTCTGTCACCTGTCACCGGGCAGGGCAGGACGTCTGGCCCTTACAGCCCCATCACAAAAACTCCTTTCCTCTCTCTGTGTCACAGCTTCTCCAGGGCTGTGTGATCTGGCATTATCCTCCTGGTATGCAGAGCGTGCTTGATCTGGAATCTGGCTTTTTATTTTTTAGCTTTAGCTGAAAGCATTTCTGAAATGTGGGAAAAGGAACGGGGACTGCAGAACCCACTCACGGATCGCCCTGCCTTATTTGGCTGTGATCTTCTAGTAATGAGACTTTTCTGGATTCAGAAATAGCTGATTGTCCTCAGAGGGTTGAAGAAATGGTTTCAGAAACCTGAAATCCAGGGCCTTATATTTCTTCTAATTATCTCTTCTTTTCTCTTCTCTCTCTTTCTCCCCTAAGGGAGGAGGGGGAATGCTTTTCACCACAGAGTTTTCTTTAAAGAGTTTTCTCCTCTCCTGTGCATTATCCCTTAGATATTGAAATTATTTTCTCTTGTTTAATCCGCCTCCTGCGGAGAAACTGTGTGAGATTCCGGATGTGGGCTTTTGGGTTGTATTCTTTTAGATGGTGTTGCACTTTTACTTTTAACCCGAGGGTATGTCTCCACTTCTGTTCCTTCTGTTTCATGTAAGTTAACCATTCAGGTTGAAAAGAATAAGGATTCTGGTTTTTAGGATGGTTTTAGACTTCTGTCCTGGGAGAGGGGGGTCAGACACCCAGCCTCATCAGAGCTGGGGTGAGGGGTGTAGTGAGCTTCATAGAAGCCTCCAGTTAGGAGAGGATCCAGATGAGCGACTTCCCTCCTGGTCTCCATTTGACACCATGTGTTTCCTGAGTTTCCCACTCGTACAAGATAATACATGTATCTCATTGCCATGTGTATCTGCTTTCCTGCGGCACCGGTGCATTCTCCTGGGCCATCCCCACATGGCTTCCTCACACTACCAACACCCGTGGAAGAACACCTACATATAGAAGTACAAGTTTTGCTCTTTGGACTTTGGAAGTGGTTTTGTGATGTTTGAATTTTCTGTTAACATATTGCTCAAGCATTACAGAATGTACGTATGTAGTCTGTTCAGCCATCCTCCACCCCAGAATACCCTAATAAACATTGTTTTCTTTAAAAAAAAAAAAAACCTACAATCGTGGTGTCTTTTTCTTTTATCTTAATTCATTGGAAAATGATCTTGAAATCCGTGAACGCATGGAGATCCCCAGTATCAAGACACGAGGGCTTTCTGACAGCGGAGGAGATAAGATTCCTGAGGACTGAATGTGTTTGATGCTTCTAGATGATTCTTTGTCTTGGGGGTGGGAAGGGATGGTGTCTGGTTCTGTCCGTTGTGGGATGTTTAGCAGCACCTGTCCCCCCCGCCAAGACGCTGTCAGCCCCCTGTGAAGGGGCAGCAAAATCACCCTGATTGAGAGCCAGCCACTGGTTTAAATCCAACCGAATAGCATGCCAAAAGGAAGCAGGGTCTGTGGAGGGCCACACCAGATATTTATTTTATGTCTTCAACGTACAATTCTTTAGAGGATAGGACTGGTGAATGCTTTAGACACTATCATAAATGTGTTGAATTATTTGTGTAAACTTATAAATAGTATTTGAATAAAAAGTAAAGATAGAAAACGTCCTTTTCCCAATTTCCAGGCTATATAGCTCAGTGCCTGGCAAGGAAAAGTTACTTTACACCGCATGAGGCTGGATTTGATCCCTGGGTGTTAACATCATGACCACGGTTGCTCAAAATAGGACTCCCCAGCTTCCCTGGGGGAGGTTATAATCTCTGGCACCTTATCAGCACCAGGAGTTTTTAAGGCAAAATATTAGAGCACAAAACACAGTAATTAACATCACCAGCATTGTTTGCTTCAGTCTACAACTTGCAGCCCACTATATATAGCAAGAAGACCTTGCCTTGTACAGGACAGAAGCCTGTGTTTCACTGGAGGGTCTCTGCAGGACACAGTTTTGTGATTTTTTTTTTCATTCAACTTGGTTTTCCTACTCCCTCGTCTCCTGGACCCACTTTCCAATGAGCAAGTTTAGAATCTAGCGGGCTCCACGGTTTGAATAAAAAGTTTGTGAGCATTTGGATCCGGGCCTGGACAAAACCCCAGATTCCAACTTCTTTCCTGGCTTTAGGTTTCTCCAGCTGCCTGAGCAGAAACCCCCACGTTCATTCCCAGGGACATGAAGCACCTCATGTCCGCACGTGGGGCAGGACCCTGGGGAAGGGCAGGACTCTCAGGTTCCCTGAATCATTGCAGAAATGGGGAGGGAGCGGTGCCCTGGGGACATCGGGCTTCCTGCCCCAGTCCGTTAGGATTCTCATCACCTCAATACAACCAAATCCCCAGGATGCAGGTGATAGAAATTTTAGGAGCTGGAACAAGAAATGACTAATAAAACCCTGAGAGAAATGCCAAGAAAGTGAATAAAAACTGTGACAGGAACAAGATACAAGGCTGCTTGTGTTGGATGATATAAATAAAGCATAAACAAAAACACAGCGATGTGAGAGAGATGAGCAGAGTATCCGTGAAAGTCACATAAACTGGCACTGCTGGTCGCACCGCCTGCTTTTATCTTCATGAAGATTTCCCCATCCAGGCTGCTAGGCAAAGAATTCACCCTGTTTAAAAAGTAAGGAGAGGGGCGCCCCGGTGGCTCAGTCGTTACGCATCTGCCTTCGGCTCAGGTCATGATCCCAGGGTCCTGGGATCGAGCTCCGCATCGGGCTCCCTGCTCGGCAGGAAGCCTGCTTCTCCCTCTCCCAGTCCCCCTGCTGTGTTCCCTCTCTCGCTGTGTCTCTCTCTGTCAAATAACTAAGTAAAATCTTTAAAAATAAATAAGTAAAAGGTAAGGGGAACATTTGGCCTGAGAATACCTTGGGTGGGTATATAAATAGGGATGATCTTCTTTAGACCATTTGACGATGTGATCATAATTTGAAATCAATATCCCCTTTGAGCCAACGGTTCCACTGCAAAGAATTTACCCTGCCTTCTCACACCACGTGCCAAGGTCTCTGCAAAAGGATCTCCATTGCAGAATGATTTGTAATAGGGAAGTCCTTGCCATAACCTGAATGTCCATCAATAGCCAGCTGGTTAAAGAACTCATGGTGCATCTAGACAAGGGAATGTCGTGCCACTATTTGTAAAAAGTAGATATATACCCCTGAAACTGGAAGTGGTCTATGGTATATTAAGTGAAAAGGCAAAGTACAGAACAAAAAAAAAAACATGGTCCTACTTGTATCCATATTAGAAACATAGATTAGATAGTTGATAAATGATAGATGCTAGATCGATAGATAATAGGTAGATGGTAGATAATAAAGGGATGGATGGGTGGATGGATGGTTAGATTCTACCTAGATGGAGTTTTTGCCATGTTTGTGCACCATTTTTACCAGTTGTTTTTTAAAGAATAAAAGATAGGAAGGACAAACTATGTAGCTGCTGGAACCCAGTCAAGGTTTGGCCCTTGCTCTTTGGAGTAAAGAGGCAGGTGCAGCCCTGGCTCAGAGCACTCCCAGGAGCAGAATTCCCTCCTTCAGCAAATCTCCACACAGCCCGAGAAGCAGTGAGTGTCTACCCTACAGAACCTCTTTCAAGATGAATTGCTGCAATTTGGGGAAGAGGCACCTTCCAGGCACTGTGCATATGGCGTGCCCTGGAGGGTTTTTAATAATTCCTCACTTTGTGGTCAGTGACTCTGGGTGAGTTAGCTCTACATAGAAAGGGAAACAGCTCTACACCGAAGGGAGGCTGGGTCAGCTCTCTTGGTGACAGGACTGTCAAGGATTGGTCAATGGACAAGGGCCCACAGAAGGCTCATGATAATAATGTCCCAATAATAAATGCCGTTGGTTATTGAGCACTCACCACGTGCCCCTCCCCCCCAACACCAGGATGGATGGGCTCTGGGCATGTGATTTCATTCCGGCCTCACAACCACTCTGAGATGGAATCAATCTAGTTTTGCAACTGAAGAGACAGAGGCTCAGAGACAGCAAGTGACTAGCGCGAAGTCACACAGCCAAGGGAGGTAGAGTGGGACTCGGATTCAGTTTTCCAATGCCAGTGCCCATTTAAACTATTCTCTCCCTCATGCTTTGTGGGGGGAATGTCTCCTGGCTTTTGAGTGGGAAAGCTCAAAGGTACACCCCACATCGCCATTTCATTTCCCTCCACCCACACTTGGGGCCATATTACGGGAGAGCAGCCCAAACCGACCTATTGCAGCATGAGCTTGTCTTCCAAAAGATAGACTACCTCCCTCACCTTAAGGAAAAGAACAACAGATTAAAAAAGAAATATGACAAGCCATCTGAGTGCCAGGACTGCTCCCCTGAGAGTCGCACTTCCGTTTCAATCCCTCATTCTAGACGCGAAACCAATTAAAGCAGTTGCAAGGCACACAGTTAACACCAAGTGACAAAAGCCTGCCTAAGTGTTTTAAAGATCTAATTTACCCACAGACTGTGCCCAGAAAAACATAGCTGGCCTGCTCTTGTACAACTTTGGAAGTGCTTGGCCCGGCTCCAACTTCGGGAGTGCCAACTCACCCTCTTCGGATCCCCTGCCGCCGCCGTCACTCCCTGGGCTGCTATTGTCTTGGGACCAGGACAGCAGACAATGGGCGCTCTCGCCCAGGGGCGGTGCTGGGGGAGAGGAGCCAGATCTCCCTGGCAGGGGGGCTGGCTCCGTGAAATCACTTAGTCCCTAGTACCGGCCTTGCCCTAAATTTTGCCCTCTCCCACTCTGCCCCCACCTAGAAAACATGGAGACGGGAAGGAGAGCCTATGGTGGAGGCAAGCCTTGTCTCAGAGCTTCTAGCAAATACCTGAAAGCAGTTGTCATGATCTTAGCTCAGAATGGGCATCTACTTGTGATGGAACGTGGGCCCTGTTCCTTAGTTTGCAAGGATTTCGTTCCAGCTTCAGGAAGGGGTCTTCAGAACATTGTGCTCAAATGGGACAGAAAATGTACAGTGGACAATAAGAAGATCATTCCTACCAGACGTGGTTCTCATCCACGTGTTCTTCCCCTCTCGGTCCATTGAACATGAATCCCTGACACCATCCGTTGTCCACGAGTACCCAGCTTCAGAACAGGAAAGCAACCACACTCTGATACGAAGCTTGTTTGTTTTTGTTCTTCCAAGATGTTTCTGTCTCTGAAGGATCCGTCGGGTACTCAGATAGCATCTCCTTAACTTAGAACTTATCTTGGTTTGCAGAGCACCTTCACACACGTCCTCTTTTGATTCTGCCAATCGGGGGGGAGGGGGGGGCTCGTTGATTCTTCCCATTTTATGGATGCAGAAGGACTAGACCCGGAAAGGCTCTCATTTGGTCAGTGACAGGGGGGCCCCTACAGCCCTCACTCCAGCACCCCACACCCCCATGATGTGACTTTCTCCTTCAGCTTCCTTTCTGCCCTTTTCTGGCATCTTTCCGCTCACCCAGGAATTGCAAACTATTTTAACTGACTACCCGTTTTTGCGGAGCACAACAAAAGAGTCTATAGACTCTTTTCTGCTCTTCTACCGAGGTTTTCCAGGCATTTTTTAATAGGTATTAAGTGTTCTTTGGATAACTCCTTCTGTGCTTAGGGGCTAGCCCACCTCAGACTCTCAGCACCAGGCTGCCAAGTGACCTTGCTATGTGCTGTTCCCTTGCCGGTGAGCCTTAGCCATGGTGGCAACAAAGGGAGCACAGACATGGGATGGTGGCTTCCTCGCTGGACAAGAACATGCTTCCAGGTAGCAAACCAATGTAAGGGGACAAGAGCAACGAGGGAGGTGCCAGTGCTGCCCTCTGGCGGACCGGGGACCTCTAGGTGCTGGGTGAGCGGGCCTTGCCTGCCCCGCAGGGAGCCCCGCACTCAGCTTCGCCCCACCCGCGGAACTGGCGCAGAGCCCGCAAAGCCCAGCTCACCCAGGCGCCACCTGGGGCCTCCAGATCTCCCCACAGCCCCCCACCGTCGGGTCTGTTTCTAATTTGGTCCCTGCTTGCTTCTTGCCTTTTCTCATTTCCAGTAGAAAATCTATGCTTCCCCTGGGCCCCTCATTCCTCGCTGTAACGCTGAGCATCCCTGCGAGGCTTCACCCCAGCCTCTGAGGCAGGTGCCGCTCTCCCAATTTGGCCGGTGAGGAAAGAGATTCAGAGGTTAAGTAACTTGGCAAAGCCCCACAGATCAGAAGGGAGGGCCCCGGAATCTGAACCTGGACAGCGGGACTGGAGGGTCTGCGTCTCTAACCTCAGCACTCTCCTGCAACCCACAGGGCTCCAGAAGAGGCTTCCTGCAAATCACGCCCTGTTTTCAAAGCCACAGAGGGATTAGATCTTTAAGGAAACCTGAGATTTTAAATTGGTAATCCTCTTGTGAAGAACTAAAGTATGTGTCTGGATTTTTTTCTTAATTTGGGATTTACTGACAGTGAAACAGAATTGTCCCTTAGGCGATCATCACTGGCGACATTTTAATGAGTTCTGACGGCAGATTTTGCCTGTGTATGTGGCACACAGGTCCTGTGCCCGGGAAGGCTCATTGAGCTTGCACAGTAACCGGAGAGCATTTATGAAGGTAAACACATAAAACGTGACAGTGACAAGTTGTGCTCCTTGGGTGACATGAGCTCTCAGTTTCCTCATTTGTAAAATAAAGAAGATAAGGACACCAAGCTCACCGGGTGACTTTGAGGAATCTGTGAGCTAGTTCAGGTGAGGAGCCTACAGTGCGGGCACATAGCAAAGGACTAAAGAAATGTAAGGTGCTAGTACTGTGGAATCAATGGGGTGCCATGATGAACCAGGCTGGGAAGAGGCTTTAATCTGGGCGACCAGAGGAAGTGTCTCCTAGATGGCAGCCTCAGATGTAAAGCCTAAACATTTAAGAAAGCACCAGCAGTGGGGAGAGAGCACCTCGGGGGTGGGGTTGGGGGGAATGGTGTGAAGGCCCGAGGTGGGAAGGGAGGTGATGGTGCATTGGAAAGAAAAATTGGTCCAGAGGGCCAGCGTGGAGGGACTGGGGAGGGAAATGGGAGGCTGGAGAGGAGGTAGAGTCTCTGTTGACGCCATGGGCAGGTGGACACCCTCTAGCACATGGCCGGCAAAGAGGCAGAGGGAATGATTAGGGCTGGGACACGGCCCATGCAAGGGAGGGTGGGGCGGGCTCTGGGGTGCTGATACTGTGGGGAGACGAGTAGAAGGGTTTGGGAGGCAGAACTGTTGGGGCTCGTCAGTGCCTGGGAGTGAAAGGTGGACAAGCAGAACCCCCAGGCTGGGCCCCTTTGCAGAAGAGGGCCCATGAGGGAGCAGAGGTTCCAAGGGGGTGGAGTGGAAAAGACCCTCTCTCTCGGTAAGTGTGGGATGCCTGCAAACCCTGTCACCAGCCTCAACTCCAGCATTCACGGGACTCGTCCCTCTCTTCCCTTGCCCGCCGTACCCCATAAAAAGCCAGCAGGGCTTTACTTTCCCTCGCATCTACCCTTCCCCTCTGTTCCTCTGCCTTCCCCCACGGGCTGTCGCCTGCCTCCAGCCTCCAGCTTCTCCCTCTCCAGACCGTTGTCCCGAACTTCGCTGTCACCAGGCTCTGCCTCCACACTGCCTCCCAACTTTCTCCCTGCGCAAACAAGCAGACCTCTCACCCACTGCTACTGCGTACCCACCCGCACTTCCCCTCTGGCAAGCCTTTCCAAGCCACTCCAGCTTACAGTGGGTTCTCATCCTTGGGGCGCCTGCAGCTTTCCAGCTCATCCCACTCTCTCCCCTGCTCATATGTGACCTCGCACTGTTGCTTAGACTTATGTGCATGAGCCTCCCCAGCCCAGCAAGGCTTTATATGCCCCCCAAAAGGGAGGACAGACTCCCCCTGTATCCCCATTGGGTGGTGAAGAGTAGAAACTCTAGGGACAAAGTTTCTTGACCTCTCCAAACCTCCATTTCCCCAACTGTCAAAGGGTGTAAATAATAAAACCTAGCTCAGGGGGTTTCTCTCAGCTTCCTATGTTGAAATCAGCCGCTGCCATGAATAGAATGATCGTAAAAACTGACGGCGGTACTGATTATGGAAATGGAATGAGGTGCTGGGATCCAGAGCTGGTGCGTAGTGGGGATCTTGTGACCTATTCTGAAAGAATGGGTGAACTGAGTGTCCCCCAGGCTCAGTCCCTCCCCCCTTCACACATTCACCAGATGCCTGCCATGTGATGGACACAATCTTCGGGAAACAAAGAAATATAATCTCTGCCCCCATGGAAGTATATGGACCTTTCTTCCTCCCTTCTACCTAGGCTCTGAAGGATGCAGACTTCACAGGGAGGGACAGGAGAGACCTCATTCCCTCTAAGGAGAACGTTCCCTCACATCTGCATGTGGGGCACAGACCGGAGTCTGTGGCATCCAAAGGGACAGCTAGTTTTTACAAATAGGATTAAAATTCTTCTGGGTTATAATGCCTCATAGACCCCCCCCCCACTTTGTCTGGTTAGGAAAGAGTAAAATCTTCAAAGGACAGCTGAGTATCTCCCTCCCACATACTAAACTGTTGGGAGACAGGCTGCCACCCCAGCGAAGTGTCTGCACGTTCACCCAGCCAGTTGGACAACATTCCTCCAGCACTTGATAGAAAAGAGCCATTTCTGCATCTACTCACATTTTGTCACTTAATTATCATTGTATAGGAGTTCATTAACGCTCTCTTAATTTGTTGCGAAGCGTTAAAAGGCTTTCAAATCTAGTCAAACTCAAAACTAGTTTATTTGCTTTTTATGATGATTGAAATGATGTGCACTGTAAAAAACCTTATGTTCAACATTCAGTGATATTAATTTCACTTGACTTCATGACTTAAGGTCAAATACATTAATCAAGGCTGCCATCATTAGCACAGTTTCCTTTTCTATTAAGCGATTATGATCACTTACTATTAATGAGTCGTGAAGTTTTAATAAATTTTTGCTGGTGTGAAATTGCAAAACAGTAATTATGACACATACTGTATGGATGGCTTGTTCTACGACGTAGATATGGTCTCATGTTGGTAAAAATACAAAAGAACATTAAGTAATTAATTAGTTGCCTCCACGGAACCAAAATAAGCCTTCACCAGGAAGATAAATGGATGAAAAATGAAGAGCCTTTGTTGTTCTTAGTGAACTGTTACTCAGTGGGGCCTGGACACTTAAAATGTCCCCAAAATGACATCTTGACTGACACCAGAGGACAAATAACTTTGCAAGAGTTTTTTTGGGTTGAAGTCAATATTTCTGGCATGGGGCTGATTGTGACCGCACGGGGCAGGGGAGGCTTTTGAAATTAAATATTGATGCAGATAGACTGATAGAAATGGAACCAAAGGATTACTGTCTCAAGGCTGAGACAAGTCCTGGGAGCCTAGCGTAGAACGAGAGGCAAGGACTTAGCAACCATATCTGGGGTTGTCTGCGGGGCACGCATAGATTATGTTGAAATGCTGATTCCTGGGCCTTGCCCCCGGAGACATTGGTTCAGTAGGTCTGAAATCGGGTCTAAGCATCTGCATACATTCAGGATTATTCTAAGAGAAGTGGTGTCCAGTCCACACGTTGAGAAATAATGATCTAGAAGCCCTAAACCACAATTCCACAAAGCTATATAGGAGTCAAAATTCCTACTGAGCAAATACTCATGTGTCAGGTCTCCATATTAAGCACTAGGCTGTAAATTTTCTAGATTGTTTATGATCGAATAAGAAAGGCATGGTATGTGTATAAATAACAAATATATCACCATTTGAGTCCCTGAACACTTATTTATAACGTGCCAGACACCGAGCCGAGGAGTTTACATGCACAACGGGATTTGACTCACCACAACCCCATTTTACAGATGTGTGTTGGGACAAGTCATGGAGAAGGCATGACGGTTAGTTGACCCATGAGCTGGACCCCAGCAAGTAGAGGGTCGCATTCCCTCCCCTGTCATTGGAATGTGTATTCTGCCTGCCTTCCTCATTCCCAGAAGCTTCCCAAGCCTTGAGATGGTGACGTAGTGTTGAGACCAGCTGGACAAGACGTGGTCGGAACCCAGTGAAGACCTCTATTTAAACTTTTTAAGATCTGGCAGTCCGGTTGTGGCGGTTCAGTCACCTTTTAGCTCCCCAAGGTAAGCCCCGGATGTGTGCCACCTACCCAACCCATCTGGAGTATCTGGAGTAGCCTGTGTCTTTCTTGGGCTCTCCTTGCCCTCTGTGTGTGGGGACAGTCTGTGAACCAACAATACAGAGACTAGGACACAGAGAGCAAGTGACTTGCCCACTTGTCACACGGCCAGCAAAGCCAAGCTGAGACACGCATGCCATTAAGCAGGCAGCGGGCAGCGACGGAACACCTTTCGGCAGGCAAAGAACACAGCCAGGGGCCACGGAAGATTTCTCCAGTGACAGCAGCACGCGGGGGGCACTCGGGGCAAAGCCAGGAGAGCCCTTTGGGAGGTAAGTCTCGGGTGCCCAGGGCAGTGGCTTTCAAACTGCTCCCTGGAGCGCTGGAGATTTTGGTGTGAGTCCCGGGGTCAATGCGGAGGCAAAGTCCCTCATGCTGTGACCCTCCTACTCTACACTCCCTGTTCTCATTTATATGGTGGCTCTGGGGGGAATGCTGTCATGTTAACAACATGTTTGAAAATCCTTGGCTTGGGGACACCGAGCAAAGGGGCAGAGGGTAGAAGTGGAGGCTCAAAGAAGCTTCCAGCAATGGGACCAGGTGTTGAACCTGCTGCCAGAGAGCCCTGCTGGAAAAATAGTGGCTGGTGATTCCTCTAAAATCAATGCAGACAACCAGTCCCAGAGTGTGGCTGAGAGGGACCTGAGCGCCGGGGATGGAAAACACTTCTCTCCAGCCCTGCGAGGTGCTTACTGTTGCCCTGCCCACTTGAGAGAAAAGGCTCACTGAGATCAAGTACCTCCATAAGGATCAAGTACCTCCATAAGGATCTCAGCTACCCTCGTGAAGCACCCACCACATGCCAGACACTAGCCCAGCACTTTAGGTACCTATGGCTCAGGACAGCCCACGAGGAAGGCAGGATTATTTCCCTCATTTTCCAGATGAGGCTAATAAATGCATCTCATGCCTCAGTGAGCATTTTGGGGATGGGAGACTCCAAAGCTCATGTGTTTTCCTCTCTACTGTGATGACATGGTTAAGACTCGAACCATCTTAAGAATTAACAACAAAAGATAGGGCAGCATCAGTTACACAGTATAAACTGGACAGATGGGACCTGCCAGTTATGCTAATTTACCACACAGCTGGACCATTCAGGCACTTCTCAAAGCCTGCCCCTGCTTGGAGTCAACCCCCCCCCCCCCGCAAGGACAGGAAGGCTGTCTAAACGCAAGAATGATGAAGAGTATCCAGAAAGCTAAAGTCCAGGGAGGGGCTACACAATCTGACGGAAAATGTACAAGACATTTCCTATGACCACCGAATACCTTATTACACTGGATCACTTGCCTAGGAAATGTCTCTTTCTCCTTAACCATTGCATATGTCATTGCGAAGCCATGCGTCCCAAGAATCTTCTGTGGAGTTCTTCACTGATGAGTCTCAGACCTCATGACCAGGGCCATGGGATCCCTGCCCCTCAGATGCCCAACTGAAAGTTTGTCTGGGTTTGCCAAGAACAGTGTGAGAACCAAACCCCAGCTGGCAAATGCTGCTTTCTGTGTTCCTTACAAATAAGGTCATTTCCCTTATTCTTGGCAAGACAGGTGTCATCTGGTCTTTACTTCATTAAGTTGTCTTCAATCTTTACCCACACAGGAGGCAAAACTGAGAAGTAACTTGCAGACAAAATAGTGCCAACATGGAAACAAAAATAATGAGGTTGTAACCTGCATATAGCTCCAAGGAAACATATTTACAAAGAGAGGGGAGCCAAGATGGCCCACTGCCTAGATTCCAGGGTAAGACAGTGATGTGACGGTTACCTCTCTCTAGCTGAGGCCACAAAAAACCTTGGCCCTAGTGGGTAAGAATTCACCCCCTGTGGACTCTGCTAAAATGGCCACTGATTTCACTTGAAATGGTGAAAGCAAGAGTGAAAAGTTAATTTTTCTTCAGCACTATGCACCAAGAACGCAGCTAAGTGCTTCTAGAGACATTTGCTGTAAATAAGAGGAGAATCAGAGGTTGGTGTAGAGAGCCTCACTTTACAGACTGGCCTAGAAAGGGCATGTTATCCTGTGGTCACACAAACAGCAAGTGGCAGAGCTGGGATCCCAACACAGTGTGACTTCAGGAACCAGGCTCTCCTAGCCCGTCACCAGAGGGCTGCTTCTATGGGCATCACCTTTTCAGAAATCAGTGTCCTGACCAGAAAACATCTGAAGGGGGTGTGGGCGAGGGAAGCAGCGGGCAGGCAAAGCAGGCTGAGGTGGAGGCAGAGGCCCTGGTACACACCGAGGACACATCCTAGGCAGATCAAAATCTTTAGTCTTTGGAGACTAGGTGCACCCAGTAAGACTCAGGTAGATCCACCTTTCTCAGAACGAGACTCTGTGTGACTCTCAACTGCGGAGTCTCTGTTGGGTTGATCAGCTCTGGAAGTCTCCAAGAGTGAGCGGCACAACATTAACTAACAATGGTTCTTTTTTGAGGGCCAGGACTGTGGGTGATTTCTCTCTCCTTTAATAAAAATTTTACATGTTCAATGTTGAGCAATTAATTTATACAATGAAAAGAACATCAAACTCTACTTTAAAAATATATATTAACCTATTACCTTATCAGCTATGATAAAGACACCCTAGGAGGGTAAGGCTTTGTTACCAACATGAATCACTGAACAACTTTTGAAAGAAAGGCCCTGAGTAGATAGACACCCTACCCTGGCACATGCCTGCAGGAGTTGCTGAATTCTCTGTCGGCTACTTTTCTATCCTACTTATCAATCTACCATCTCCCTCGTCTCCCTTCCTTCTTTATTCACTTCATGCTTGCTTGGTTCTACAAGGAACCTTGGCAGCTTACATACAATTTAGTTGGATAAAAATTTGAAGTCGGTGAGAACAGAAGAGGCAACAGGAAACAAAGATGGAGATGGAGCACGCATGCCACCCAAGTCCTTGTCACTCTCTCAACTGGGCCCTAAAGCAGGCAATAGTAAAGAAAGGAGTACTAATTATAATGTCACCAACTGATAGCACTCATGAGATCTAAAGAAACACAGGAGCACCACATTCCTGAAATACCATACAAAAGCATTTGCTCTGGAGTCCCTCATACAGATGGCCCTCTGTGATGCAGCAGTGGTCAATGTCCTCATCAATATCATCATAATCATTTATGTATCAATGTAATCACTCGTAAACATAGACACAGACACAGCCCAAAGGCATTACCCCAACACACTGTTGAGAAAATGCAATTCTAGTAGGCCTTGCATTAGGTCCAGGACCTTTTCTCACCAACGTCTGAGTTAATCCAAATTTTACGGTATCATGAGCAATGGTGGCCAGACCCCAAGGTCCTGAAGGTTGCCTCTGGAGTCCAGCAAATGTTTATTTTAAATTTTACTCTTAAAGTATTTTAAATATCATAAATATGTAATTAAACCCCCTATAAGCAAATGTGTTGTATAACAAGTTCTAACATTTTGGAAACTACTGAATTGGTGAGTCATGCTGCTGAGTTGATGTGTTCTCTGGATTCCTAACCATGAAGTCCTGCCATACCAGTTTAACTGAAGTGTCCTGTGAAGACCAAGTAAGCCATGGAAGAAGCAAATATTTCCAATTGTACCCACTTATCCATGTGATTCAAGACACTCTTAAATCCACATGAACACGAATTAGGTTTGTCTTCAACTCTTCCCCCACATGTCTTCAACTCTCCCCCAGAACTGCTAATTTTAGTTTTGGATTCATGAAAACAACCTCACTGACTGGGAAGATAAGATGACCAAATGCAATGTGGTCCTCTGGATCCTGGAGCAGAAAAAGGACATTAGTGGAAAACCTGGAGACATCTAAATCAAGTCTACAGTTTAAGTAATTATATGGTGAGAATATTAGTTTCATAGTTTTGAGGAATTTTTCGTATTTATATAAGATGTTAATGGAATAACTAGGTGATAGGTATACTTCTCTATATACTATCTTTGTGATTCTTCTGCAAATCTAAAGTGATCGCAAAAAGTTTAAAATATTTTAATAATCTCATTGTTTTCATGTATTAATAAAAAGCATGTTTTACATTTAAGCTAAAATAATTACATAAATATATAAAAATTTCATGTGAATATGTTTTGTATATTGATGGTCCATGTAAAATTTCATTTGAAGAAAGGAATCTGTGGCTATAAAAGTTTTAAAATTCTTGTTCCTCTTCCCCAACAATTTACGGTAAAAGATCGTAGATGGGACTGGGCAAGGGTCGGTGACCACACCAGTGAGGTGGGGAGAGCCACAGTGGCCCAGGACATAGGCAAGGTGCCAGAGACCAACAAGAGTAAGTTGGTCTCTGGAGTATGCTGGGGTGTGGCTTTGTGCCTGGTGTGGGAGGCCCAAGGGGGAAGAAAGGTCACCCAGCACAGGCTTTAGTGCCCCAGTCATGTGCATAGGTGGCCCAACATGGGATCCAGTGCTCAAGAGAGGCGAGGAAGGCACAGGAATAAACTCTAATATAAGTGAGGTGCAGGGGTGCACCCCCTTGCCTGGGGAAGCAGAGCCCATAAGGAGGGCTTCTGCACAGGAGATCAGTCTGCACTGAGGGTCAGAGCCTAAGCAGAATGAGTAGGGCAACCCCACTAGAGGACTTTCATGTGGCAGGGCCCCAGGACAAGGGTGCAGAAGCATTAGTGGGATAAGGAAGGAGGCCATGCTGGGGGGTACAGTGGGTAGCAGTGACAGGAGACTGTTTACCTATAGTTTACTGGTCGGTCAAATTATTTGGTGTATTAAGGATAATAGGAGTCATGTTTCTTACTGTTAGAATTACAAATAGGAAAAGGGAGAAAATTAGAATGAGCTTTGTGGTATTGAATTAGAATTGGAAGTATTGTGTAAGGTCATGATTTTCAACATATAGACACTGGGATAAATATAGGTGTAAGTGGTGTGTATCTGTGGATACATGTAATCCCTTGCTCTGTCCATCCACTGGCCTGGGAACACTGACATCGCAATGGCCGTGAACACACACCTTAGCCAGATCTTGGTTTTAAACACCCATTCTCCACTAAAAAAAGCAGGGCTCCTTAGATGAATAGCTGATTCTGGGACTATGGGTAAAATAAGCCTGGACTATCTTGTGTCAAAAAGCAAGGAAATACTCAAAGAATGATGGAGACATGTCAAATGAAGAGGAAATTATTGGTCACACCTGGGAAATTTTGAATATCAAGATATATAAATTGGAATAAAATAGGAAACCATGGGTCAATATTAATATAGCTAAAGGAATGAATTGAATGTTTGATGAGGACTAGGGTGTTTACGTGGTCTCAAAGAACCTCCCATAACATACTTACTTAATTTAATTAAGTAATTTAATTAATTAAATTATTTTAATTATTTTAATTTAATTAATTTAATTAATTAATTAATTTAAATGGGCAAGAAAGTAACATTACAGTGAAGAAGCTTGACAGATACCTCCTTAATCCGACAGTTAAAGTTAACATCATCAGAAATGGGATGAGTCCGCGTTGGGGTGCCACCTGATAAGAAAGATAGAAGAACCCGTGGCACTTCTGTGACATTCCTGCCAAAGATGCACAGCCTCCTAATCATGAGGAAACATCAGACAAACCCCCAATTGAGACACCTTCTACAAAATACCTGACTTGTAACTTTCATAAAAGTTTAGGAAAGACTAAGAGAAAAAACACCAAAAGATAGAACAACAAAAATGTAACATGTGATCCTGAACTGTATCTTTTTGCTATAAAGGATGATTCATGAAATTGGAACCAAGGATGAGGATTAGAGGGTCGTGCTAAGCAATGCTAACTTCCTGGTTTTCTGGTTGGGTTGTAATCAATATCAATGTAATCATGTGGAAGAATGTTCTTACGTGCAGGAAATACACCAAAAAATATCTGGGGGTGGTGAGGTATCACATCAGCAGCTCACTCTCAAGTCTGTGAGGACAGAAAAATTATTTGCAATGTGCTTGTCCGACGTTTTGGTCAGTTTGAGATTATTTCACAAAAAGTTTTGAAAATTACTGGTGTAACAGAATAGAGGGGCCAGATATCAAGGTTCTGAACACGAAAGAGGAGGCTACTCCATCCCCACTCAGAGGCGATGAAAGATTTTCCATGGAGCATATCCTGAAACATGAAGTACAGACGTACAGGGATTGGTGCCTCCAAGCTCCACATCATAGGGCATCATTGTAATAATTTTATCGTAGAATATTTTTGCGGTAGGAAAACCAAACACATACCTCATCCATAAAAATGCACCACTGAAAGATCCAGGGAATGCAGTGCTGATGGTCCCACCTATATGAGCTAGTTACCAAAGTTAATGCCAAGATGAGTGAACAAGGTGAGCTGCTGAGGTGGTTTATTAGCTATACAAGAGTTCTTAATCAGTTTTGATTCTGGCAATAATTAAACAGCAGGGCGAGTGGATCATGAGATGAATTAGATGAGATCATCTGGATTGGTTATTCTAAGTAAGTCATGGGTATGGTGGATGGCACAGAGTAAATACCACTGTCATCATCCTCATGCCCATTATGATCATTATTGTTGTTGTTACTGGCCATTCCCAGACTGTAAGAGCAAACTAAGTCCCTGGCATAATTTTCAATTCTTCATTGCAGGTGGGCATGCTTCAAGCTCACTCAAAAGTGGCATCCAATCACTGAGGAACAAGTTAAAAAAGATGTGGATGCCAGAAAGTGTTTCCTTGATGCTGAAAATTATTAACTGATCAGTCCAGTAACCATTTGTGCTGAGAGAGTGATTTGCTCACTGGTATCCCAGTGCATGTTCTGGGCAAGCCTCAATAACTGGGGACTACATTAAGTTCACACCTGTCGCTCCATAATGGGTCCCAACCAGAGAGTCAAAGGCAAAGCAAAGGTCTGTAAACAGCAATCTAATCGTGCTCCTGGTTTGTTTCTCCATCTGCAACTCTTGTAAAACACTGACCTAAAAAATTCAGGCTAGTTGCGTAATGTGGATAGAACAGGTATAATTTTAAATGGTGTGCCCAGTAAACTAACTGATCTGTAACTAGGGAAAGAAAAAAAGGTAACTCAATAATTATTGCCAGTAAAATAACAAACTGGTACCTTGACCAATTTTCCTACTGAAAATAGCTAAAAGTGCTGGCAAAAAAAAAAAAAAATTGTAAACACCTTCTAAAGTTCATTGATAAACTGGCAAGAGAAAGAGCATGAAGGTAAAAACAAAAACAAAGTAAAGGTGTATACCTAAGAGTTGAGGAGCAAACTAAATAGCTATCACCCTGGGCGCATTTGCAAAACCAGGTATATTGAGCTTAGATTTTCACTGCTTTGCAGGCACCAAAGACAAAGAGCAGGGTCCACCTGGGAGGAAGGGCATGGACTAGAAGACCCTAATTAATAAAACCACATCCCATGAGTTAACTTTAAGTGTAAAGGTGAATTAAAATAACTCCACTACCTCCTTACCAACAATGGGACTACTGGAAATGTTATCTCTCTAGAATCTTGGAACAGAGGGCAAGAGGAAAAGAGCCCTTGAGAACCTATGCTCACAAGCTGGCCCTCACTCAGGATTTCAGCAGCCAGAATCCTTATGGCCTGGAGTCTGAAAACCTTCAGACCAACAATTTAAGTGGTCCTAGATTAGCAACCATCCCAGGCATCTAGCAGAAGCTAAATGAAATCTTCCCTGGAGAAATTCACTTTCATCCCACAGATAAAGAATTCCCTCAGAGAAAGTTCCAAGGAAAATGAGCCACTCATTTGCTGAGCACACAAGTAAGTGAGGGAACAAAAGTAAGAATTGGCAAAGACAAAAAAAGCAGTAACAATGACTTCAGATACTGAAATTATCAGAGACAGAAGGTAAAATTATTATGTTTATAGAAATTAAAAGTAAGTTGGAATATAAGCAGTGACACAGAAACAATAAAGATGACTAAGAAGATACAGCTGGAGAGAGAGGTAGTGAAGAAATGATTCAAATGACAGTCCAGAAATAACAAAGATCTAGACTATAGGAACAAGACATTAAGAAACAGAGAAAATAGATAAAAAGGTTCAATACATGTTTAAACAAGCAGCTCTCAACCAGGGGCAGTTTTGCCTCCAGGGAACATCTGGCAATGTCTGGAGATCTTTTCTGTTGTCACAACTGGCAGAGGATAGGGTGTATGCGTTACTGTCATCTAACAGATAGAGGCCAGGGATGCTGCTGAAGAGCCTACAACGTTACGGACAGCCCTGCACAACGGAGAATTGTGGCAAGAGTACTGAGTTTGAGAAATCCGGATCAACGTGAAGTTGTAGAATTTGAATATAGAGGGAATGGGCCAAACATAATTGAAGAGGCAAAAGAAACCAATCCTAATGAATCGTCCCCAAAAATATATAAAAAGAAATGCACAGATATTAAACCTTAATACACCAAAGAGAAAGAGTAAATATTTAAAAAGCCAGAGTACATGAGGGTTCATTATACCATTTTGTATCCTGAGAAATTTTCCTTGTTGTCTTAATTCGTTTGGTTTGCTATAACAAAACATCACAAACTGGGGGTGGGGGGGCTTATAACAACAGAAATGTATTTCTCACAGTCCTGGAAGCTGAGAATCTGAGATCAGGGTGCCAGCATGGTTGGGGAAGCGTTCTCTTCCAGGTTGCAGATTTTTCCTTGTATCCTCACATGGCAGAAGGAGCAAGCAAGCTCTCTGGGGTCTCTTTTATAATGGTACTAATCCCATTCATGAGGGCTCCACCTTATGACCTAAGCACCTCCCAAAGGCCCACCTCCTAATACCTTCACACCAGGCATTGGGATTTCAATATATGAATTTTGAGGGGATGCAACCATTCATACCATGGCACATTAAAAAGTTAAAAAAAAAAAAAGCCAGAAAAGAAACAAACCACCTTCAAAAAACTGATAGCTAATTTCTCAATAGCAACAGATGGAAACTAGAAGGCAATAATATGGCATCTGTAATATGCTGAGAGAAAAAGTACTGTCAACCTAGAATTTTATACTTAGTGACTACAGCTTTCAAGAACAAGGGAAAGTCACTTTCAGATGAACAAAAATTGAGTTTTCTAAATATAGACTCTCAATAAAGGAAATTCTGCAGGATGTACTTGAGGCAGAGCAAAAGGGGCTCCACATGGAATGTCTGAGATTAAAGGAGGAATAAAGGAAAGAACTGGTTTAAATTGAAACATTGATTGTCCAAAATGGTGTTGATGATGAGATGATGATGATGATGATGATATGATGATGATGGTGATGCCTAGAGGGTTAAATTCTAACCAACTTTCTACTAAAAGAAAGCTGATACAGCTGTATTAGTGATAAAATAGATTGTGAGACAAAAACATTACTTGAGACTAAGATCTTTAAAATGATAAAAGTAAAACACGCAAGAGTGATCTCACAACCCTGAGATCATGACCTAAGCTGAAATCAAGATTCGGACACTTAACTGAGTCACCCAGTGCCCCAAGGAATCTTTTAAGAAATTAAGAAATTTAATTTAATTTAAATTTAATTATGGAGATAGAACTCCTATACCATACAATTCACCCATTTATAGTGTACAATTCAATGATTCTTAGCATATTGACAAAGTTATACAAATATCACAATCATTTGTAAAACATTTTTATCACCCCCCCAAAGAAATGCTATACCCATTGGTAATCACTCCCTATTTCTCCAGAGATAATTCTTAATTAACCATTACACTTATGACATAAAACATCTGGAAATTGCTTATCAATCACTGGGTCTCAGGATGGGTCCCAGGATGACCCAAAGTGATGAGAGATGTTGTTGGTGAGGTCAGCAAGGGTCAGACTGTGAAGAGGCCTGAATGACTTGGAAAATCAGATTTTATCCTAAAAGCATTGAGGAACCACTGAAATATTTTAAATAGAGAAATAATTCCGTAATATTTCATCAATTTTTCACTCTAATCTTAGTTATTTCTCTCCTTGTGTTTGTTATAGGCTTATTTGGCTCTTCTTTATCCAGTGCCTTAAGTAGAAGATTATTGGTTTGAGGTCTTTCTCCTTTTTAAAATATAGGCATTTATAGCTGTAAAATGTCCTCTAAGCACTGCTTTAGCTGCATCCCATAGCTTTTGGTTTGCTGTGTTTTTCATTTTCATTTATCTTAGAGTGTTTTCTAATTTCTCTTGTGATCTCTTCCAATTTAAATATATTAGGGAGAGAACATCCTTTGTATGATAACAATTATTTGAAATTTTTGACACTTGCCTTACAGCTAATTCTAGCCATATACATTGAATCATATACTTCAATGTACAAACAGGGACAATTTTGTTTGGGATAAATGCTAAACTGGAGACATGTTAAGACAAACGGTTTCTAGGTCCTAGAAACCAAATTTATGTCACCCTATTAATGGCTTGTATGTGGTGACGTTTTTAAATGTTTGCTGTGTATTTGGAAAGAATAACTATTAGGCATTTGTCTGGCACAGTGTTCTGTATATGGCCATTAGACCAGACTTGCTGATCATAGTCAAATTCTCTTTATTCTTGCTGAATTTTTGCCCATTTAATCTCTCAGTTGCTGAAAGAAAGATATGTCAAAATATTCCAAATAGTTAGAAATATCTGTCTATCCTTATAATTTGTCAATATTTGTATAATACTGTAAGGATATGATGCATACACGTTTAAACTATATATACATATTCACATCTTCTTGAGAAAGTATATAATATTTCATAATAAAAAGTAAAAAGAAGAAAAATATTGCCTTTTTTTTAAGATTTTATTTATATATTTGGGAGAGAGAGAGAGACAGCATGAGCAGAGGGAGGGGCAGACTCCCAGCTGAGCAGAGAACCAGATGCCGGGCTAAATCCCAGAACCTGGGATCATGACCTGAGCTGAAGGCAGACGCTTAACCCACTGAGCCCCTCAGGCATCCCCTAAAAATCACCTTCTGTTAAGAAATAATGAAAGAAACAGTAAGGTGGACCATACCTGTGAGGTTGGTAAAGGTAAGTTGGAAAGAATTGGAGACTATGGACCTTGCTAAGGTCTAGAGACTAGAAATCATACCTGGGCATCCATAGAACTTAAGGTTTTTGACCAGTTTGCACAATAGGCACTATTACTTGGCTCTCACCAATTGTAAAGCAATAATTGGACTTTGGTTTATGAAGCTACGAACAAGACTCCCAGGTATCATTCAGGATCTGGGTCAATACAACCCTGGCAACAGGTTCACATCAGTTAACTATGCCCCAGGGAGCTCTCTCGTGACCGGATCTGACTGTCAAATTCAGCCTTCCCATGGGGGGTTAATTTCACCGAAGTTCTTTGAGAGAATGAGAAAAATTTGATAAGCTTTCCATTTTAATGAGATCCTGGTAGCCATTTCTGATTTTTACTTCACTTGTTATCATGGAAACTTGGCACACTTGTTGCATTTTGTTTGTTTGCTTGTTTTTGTTTTCTGGGCTACTGGAAAGCCTTTGTGAAAGCAGATACAAAATGAGGGGATGCAGGTTTTCTGGGAAACATGGCAGAGAAGACTGGTTTTAGGTCATCCACAGCCATTGCTAAGTGATGACAGAAGCAACTTTCAAATGTCAGAGATAGTCCTAGACAGTTTTATACTAGGAACAGGGCAACCATCAAGGGTGAAGGTGCTTGGTTGATACCTTCTCTGACTCTTAACCTCCTGATAAGCTCTGGCTCAGCTACAGCAAGGATTAAAATGAGAAGAAAATAAGCATTTCCAATCCACCCTTTAAATTCTAAGATGGTAGACAGTAAAAGGAGGCTGGTTAACAGTAATGTGGAGAACTCTCCCCTAGAAATGGTCCTACTATAGTCCAAAGAAATTTCTTTCATAGGCCCCAAACAAGATTAACCCAAAGATATCCACAACAAAACTCATAGCTTTTTTTAAAAAAGAAATTTCTTTCATAGGAAGCCCAGCAGTATCAGTAATACCTGATCTATCTCCCCCTTGCATTTCAGATACTCCAAGAAAAAATGAGCTGAACCTTCCATCCTCTCCCTGTTGTCCAGGAGGAATTTAGATGATAGCTCTAGAAAAGTCTTTTTCTGTCCACGTGCATTCCCATTAAAACGAAAACCCAGCCAGGAAGGTGGCAACAGGGATCCTAGCAAATGAAGCTATGGTTATGGTTTTTTGCACATTTTAGAAATAGGAAGGTTATACATTACTCTTGTGGAATAGGCCATGAAAACTTTGAAACCAAACAAATTCTTAGAGACAAGTTATATTATGTGGGAATAAAACTGATCACAGCATTGCAGAGTGATCTTTTAAATAAGAAAAGCTGCAACCTCTCATCCTGTACCTGTTTTCAAAAAAATAACCTACCACTGCCCTACTAAAAATCAGTCTGGATCATCCATTCATCCACTCACCCACACATCCATCCATCCACCAATCCACCCACTCGTGCATCCATCTATCTATTTACCTACCCAAAAGAGATCTATTGAGCACCTAGTGTGCCAATTAAGTTTTAGGCACTGGGACTACAGTGATGAAAAAGATAAGGTTTTTGAAATCTCGGAACTAATGTTTCAGTGGGGCAAAGAACAGGTAGGGAACACAATCAGATACATGAATAAACAAAAACAAAAAAAAAAGAATTAAGACTGTGATAAGTACTATGTGGAATCTTAGAATAGGGTGTGGTGATAGAGAAATTAGGGAGCTACTTTAACTTGTATGACTTCCCTGAGGAGGTGACATTTAAGCCAAGACCAGAGTAACAAGAAGATCTGGAGGAAGAACATTCCAGACGAGCAGAACAACCTGTACCCAGGTCCAAAGCTTGGCAGTGGTGTGCCCAAGAAACATAAGGATGGCCGGTGCGGCTGGAGCAGAGTGGGTGGTGGGCTGAATAAATTAAGTCTCAACCTCCAATCCCTGATCTTTAGAATCTGCACCACATTCAAGGACTTAAGGACAGACCCCGCTTAGCCTCCCTCTGAGAGCCTTTGTGCTGGACCCGGGGCACATGAAGGAGAGGACACTGCCTCCTTTGAACAGCCTTCCCTCACAACTGCCCTCCTGACGCCTAACCATAGCTCCCATTGGAGCATGTGCTGTGTGTCCTGAACTGTCCTGAGCAATTTACAATGTAAACTTGTGTAATCCTCAAAGCAAGCCCAGGAGCTAGACACTATTCCTATCCCTACACTGAGGCACGGAGAGGTGAAGCAGCTTGTGCACAGCTAAGCAGTGGTGAATGTGACATCCTAACCCACACACCCTAATATTTTATTATTCAATTTTGTGGTTCTAGATTCCTCTCCCTTGGGTGTTTTGTATTTGCTTTGTTTTAAACTTAGAGATATTCCTAAAGAGACCAGCATATTAACTTGATACCGTTCGGGTGCACTGCTTTTTTCCCACTCCACCTGGGCCATATCAATGCAAGAGGGCCAGGCTGAGTGTAGCAAAGGGAGCCCTGGTATGGTCAGTGGCATCTTGAGGCGGACTGAGCCAGAGGGTGAGTGTAAAATTCTGTCTTTGGTGGGCAGGCAGAGGTCATAAGAGTTGTATCAGTTCTGAGCTTTGAAGGCTAAGGACAGGCCCAGCACAGCGATGGGGCCTGATGGGGTAGGCTGATTACAGAAATGGCTCCAATTTTCCACACCTCCCTCTCCATATTCCCTTTGGAAGAGACTTTGCTGCCACTCCTCTAAGCAACGTCATCTAGCTCTCTCCACTCCAAATCAGGACTGGCCTCGGAATGCACTTGGCCCCACAGAGAACAGTGGGAGTGACCTGTCAGGGCAGCGTGTTCTGAGTCCAGGTTTCAAGAGGCCTCAAAACTTCCATGCTCTCTCTGAACCCTGCCGCGGTGGTGCGGACAAGCTCAGCTGGGCTGCTGGCTGAGGAGAGGTCACGTGAGCAGAGCCCCCTCGTGTTGTCGGAGGCCACACCAGACAGCAAGGCCTTAGCTGGTCAAGTGGCTCACTGCAGGCATGAGCCCAGCCAAGACAGGAAGAACCATCCAGTTGAGACCAGCCCAAATGACCAAGCCCTGGAATTGTGACCCATATAAACGGTGGTTGTTTTCAGCCACCAAACGTGGGGTGATCTGTAACACAGCAACAGCTATTTGGTATGGTCAGTGAGAAGCGAAGTAGGGAGGTGGACAAATGCAGCTGCATGGCGGGAACCAGGGGCCGGGCTGAGCACAGGCAGGCTGGGCATCGCCTGCGGCCCTGGACAAGACTGGGGAGACGGGCCCTGCTGGTGTGTGCGCCGTTGACGTGCAAGGAAGTGCAGTGGAGGGAAAACCTCCGGGTCTGGACCAGGCCACTTTTCTTCCAACTGGGTGGACTTCAGGGACCTGAGAGCCTCTCTAAGACGCACCAAACCAGCTCTTGTGCTGGTCTGCGGTCTTCGGGAAATGGAATACTTAGGGCTGGAAATGGAGGAAGATACAGACAGGATGCCCAGAAGGGAGGTGGACAGCCTTCCCAGATGTGCTGGTACAGCTGGCTCAGACTCAACCCCTGGCCGCAGACTCAGATCAGATCAAAACCCTGGGCAGGGGTCCTGCAGCTTGTCTTTGCTAAGTGGAGGCTGCAGAGAGCCAGGGACATCCCCAGTCACTCATTCAGGGACACTTTTCCTGCAATTACTAGAATGGGAAAGTGCTACTAACAATCAGAGGATCAAGAAAGAGGTTTGCAATTTGCAGGTGCTCTTCTGAAGTGCCATCTGTTGTCACTGGTCTCTCAGATCAGGGGCTCAGTGTTCCTACAAAAGGGATTACCAAAAAGGATTGGAATGGAATGGAATTGAACTGGCAACCTATTTAGGATCCAAGGCAGGCAGCGGACTGGGCCAGACAGGAGTGACAGAAAGAGGCAGTGAACAGACATAGCCCTGATGAGCAGGTGGAAATCTCCACCAGGTTCCTCGTTTGTCCCCAGCGAACACTTGCTGGGGGGAGCGGGGTAAGGAGGGTGGGGTTGGCCAACCTCCCCTGGGAACGAGCCTCGGCTTCCCAGCCCTCCGGAAGGCCCCTGTGGACAGCTAGCCCCATGGGGCTTCACCCCATCATCATGCCACCCGCCGCCCCCCACACACCAGACACCAAGTAACCCAAATCCACCAAATTAGTTTGATATCCATCTATCCACTAGAGTCAGACAGACGGGATTTGAATCCTGTCCCTGCCAGGTATTAGCTGAATGACACCGGCCAAGTCACTTCTCAGCTTCCGGTTGCCCCCACTGCCACGTGGATCTGAAGGGGGTACTCGCTCCACCTCCTGGGGCTGAGGTGAGGAGCCAGTGGGACAACTCAGGGAATGGCTTGACCCCGGGCCAGCACAGAGGAAACACCCTCCGTAAGTGCAGCTATCACTTTCAGCACTGGACGGGTCATGGTCACGGGCCATCTGCTGAGGACGGGGCTCTGGGGCCAGGTGGGAGCATCAGGTGTGGTTCCTGCTCCTGAAGGACTCACCTGGATGAACGCAGGATTTAGCAGCTGCCGCACCAGTGCCCCTCACCCTCAGAGAGCCCCGGGGAAGAGCGGCCTCCAAATCCAAGCATGACGGCCAGACTCCAGAAGCGGAGAGCAGGCAGAGCCCTCCCAGGGGCCTTCTCGGTGCTCCCCATTTGCCCCCTCCGTGTTCATCCTCTTAAGATGTGAAAACTGGCACAAGGGACATCACTTTTTATAAATGAAAATGGCCCGAATACAACGTAGACATTTCCAGCAAATCACACTCTGGGAAAGCTGGTCCAGTGACTTCTCTTGGAGAAGCTTCCCAGAACATCCAGGAAACTGCAGGATGAGGCTCTCAGGGTGGACAGAAGCAATGGGTGATTCCAGAGGCCTGGAAAGGTCTGTTAGAGTAGCTGCTGCTCAAACTTGAACTTGCCCAGGAAGCACCTGGCGCTCTTGTTAAAATGCAAACTCTGGTCTGGGGGGGAGGGGGTACTGAGCATCTGCATTTCTAACAAACTCCAGGGGAGGCCAGTGTGGCCACTCCGTGGACCACACTAGGGCAAGTGCTTTTCAAATCTAGGCCACAGAAGAATTGCCTGGGGAACTTTTTTAAAAAAAAAAAAATGGCTTTATTGAGATATAATTTACATTCTATATAAGTCACCCATTTAAAGTGTACAATTCAATGGGTTTTGGTATATTCACAGAGTTGCATAACCATCACCAAAATTAATTTTAGAACATTTCCATAACTCTGAAAAGAAACCCCATATCTCTTAGCGGTCTCTCCCCAGTCTCTCCCCAGTCCTAGGCCACCATGAATCTACTCTCTGTCTCTACGGATTTTCCTCATCTGGGCATGTTACATAAAAGGATTCATTTGATGTGAATCGTTTGTGTATGCCTTCTTGCACTTAACATGTTTCCAGGGTTCATCCATGTTGTAGCATGTATCAACTTCATTCCTTTTTATTGCTAAATAATAGTTCCTTTGTATGGATACCCCCCATTTTATTGATCCACTTAGCAACTAATGGGCGTTTGTGTTGTTTTCATTTTTTGGTGATGGTGTATAATGCTATTGTGAACATTCATGTACAAGTTTTTATATGAATGTATGTTTTCAGTTTTTTTTGAATTTATACCTAGGACTAGAATTGCTAGGTCATGTGATAATTCTGCATTTAACATTTTAGAAACTTTCAGGCTGTTTTCCAAGGTGGCTGCATATTTTTACGTTACCACCAGCAATAGCTGAAGATTCCAATTTCTCTACATCTTTGGCAAAACTTATTATTATCTGTCTTTTTGATTATAGCTGTCCTATTGGATATGAGGTATCTCACTGTGGTTTTTGTTTACATTTCCCTGATGGTTACCTAGGGAGCTTTTAAAAAATACTGATTTAGGGGCGCCTGGGTGGCTCAGTTGTTAAGCGTCTGCCTTCAGCTCAGGTCATGGTCCCAGGGTCCTGGGATCGAGCCCCACATCTGGCTCTCTGCTCCGCGGGAGGCCTGCTTCTCCCTCTCCCACTCCCCCTGCTTGTGTTCCCTCTCTCGTTCTGTCTCTCTCTGTCAAATAAATAAAATCTTAAAAAAAATTAAAAAATACCGATTTATTATCTGTACCCTGACCAATTAAATCAGAATATCTGGTTATGGGACCTGAATTGGTATTTTTTTAAACTCCCTAGGTGTTCTCAAATGGTTCATATTTGAAAATATATTAGGTCTTGGGTTAATTACAGTTATTCAGAGAAACATACCCTACAAGAACTATAGAGATAAAGATAGAGAGAAATAAACCCAGCTAGCTCTCTTTATCCAGATGGATGGATAGATGATAGATAGATAGATAGATAGATAGATAGATAGATAGATAGATAGACACAGAGAAATAGATTTATTTTAAAGAATTGGCTCACATGGTTGCAGAGGTTAAGTCAGGAAGGGAAGAATTGCAGATCTAGCCCAAAGGCAGTTGGCAGACAGAATTCACTTTGTTTAGGGAAAGCTAGTCTTTTTCTGTTAAGACCTTCAACAGATTGGAAGAGGCCCACCCACGTTATGGAGGGTAATCTGCTCTACTCAACGTCTACCAATATAAATGTTAATTTCATCCAAAAAACACCTCCACAGAAACATCTAGAAACATGTTTGATCAAATATCTGAGGACTATGTCTTAGCCAAGTTGACACATTACACTGACCATCTCATTTCTTATTCTGCAATAAGAAACTGCCCCAGGCCGTGGGGATACTGAAATGAAAACACGGTTTCTACTCACAGGAAGGTCACAGTATAAAACAGGGACACTCCCAGTGCCTACCTCATAGGAAGGTTATGAGGAATAAGTGACAAAATGGCACATATGCCAACCAGCATCATGTCTCCCGGTACAACATGCACTGGTGCCCAGAACAGAATCTATACATTGAGACCTGGAGAAGAGCAGCATCAAGTAGCATTCTTCTAGGTGATAGGAAGAGTCTTATTTTCAGAGCAATTTCATACACTGAACCACAGCCACAACCGTCCCCTGATACCATGTAAGAAGCCCTCACCCAAGAGAGATTTACTGCCATACAAATATTGCCCTGCTGCGCCTATTGGCAGCCTGCTGCCCACAGCCACACACACCAATCTAAGCAAGATTATTAAAACATAAATCCCCATCTCTTGTCTCCCTCTCATTGGGCCAAAGCATCACCATGTTCATTAGTGGGAAATGTGAGGTTATATAATCTAATTTTTATAACTCTCCAAGGATAGTGCGGGTCATATATTAGGATGAGATTTCAACCTTTAGAGATAAGAGGAATGTCATTTTTATTAAAAAGGACTACAAAGCATAATGAGAATTATTACCCCAAATAGGCAAAATAACCCAGAACCCACAGAAAGGAATGTTTATAATTCTTTCTAATACTCTGGTCTCTGAAGCAGGAGCACAAATTAGGCAGCTCAAGGGCATTAAACAGCCCCCAGGCTGGACAAAGCACCTGAGGAGGGTATGGGGCCCTGGATCCTGTTGCTCAGCTGGTGGGAGGCTGCCCCTGCCCCATCCTCACTCTTTTTGGCCTGGGCATGTGTGTGTGGAACTGGCAGGAAGTGGGGCCAAGGAGGGGCGGACCCCAAGGCTGCCCCGGCACCCCCCACCATGCAAGACATGGGCAGGCACCATGGAACATTCAGCAGGAGAAGCCTGTGTGGCTCACAAGAGGGGCCTGCTCCAGACCTCCAAGTGCAGGTGCTAGCCGCTCCCTCCTGCCCCCAGCTGCCCCTCTGAGGCCCCTGTGAGCTGCTGGAGCAGATGGCCCTGGTCCCAAGATGAAGGTTCTGTAGGGTCAGAAGTACCCCCGTAGACATGGACTCTAAGGCATCAACAAAAGTCACCAGCATTTGGTCAGTCTGCCCATATGTTTAAGGCATTCTAGAATAGGGTTCATGGCACATTAATTGTGTACACAAGTAGTAAACCCATCAGTGACAAGATGTTCTTAACCTAACTGTTCTATGAGATTCAAGAAAAGACTTAAGAATCAAAAGCTTTTACCTGTGAATGGAATACAGATCACTGGTTTCCCTGGCAATGCCCCCCATGATGGGCCTGCAAGCCAGTGGCATGTCCCACCATGCTCAGAATGGAGTAAGCTCTCACACCTGGGCTGCTTCCCTGTCTGACTTTTCCTGCCCCCAGCCTCCACTCTTGCAGGCATGGACTGGGAATTCATTGAATTTGAGTCTGGGTGTTCACCCACCACCGCACTGCCCTAGATTCCCCTCAGTCCCCTGCCTACCCATCTTTGAAGGTGCCTTCCCCTGCAGGTGAAATCTTTTCCAGCATGGTCCCCATTGCCTGCCTTTTCCCATCCCTCACTTTCCTGTCATTCTGCCTATGGTGTGAGGTTGCTGGGTGCCCATGGCTGGCCCCCTTGGTCAGATGATACCCGGCTGAGGGCAGCCACCCAGCCCCCGGAACAGTGCCCAGCAACATGGAGCAGGTCTCGGTCATCATTTGTAGGTTGATTTTACCAGAATCCATCCTAGTTGCACACAAGGGAAGAGAGGAAACAAGCTAAGCTTCTTAAAATTCATGCTCCCACATGTCCAACTGTGCTGGAGACAGTACCAACCTACCTCCTCTACATCTCAGGGACAAGTTCAAAGTCCAAAGAGAAGGAGAAGGGATGGAAGGCTGAGGAAGCACAAGCCCATCTCAGGGTCTCCCTCAGCTCCTCTCTCTCATAATCCAGGGTGGCTCAGGCAAGAAGTTCTGCCTCAGCTAATCAAAATCTTTCTTGTTGCAGTTTAAGGCAATTTCCTGGGCAGCATGATGCACTTTTCATCAAGGACACATGGGTGGCAATTATCTTTGAGAGTGGCTATTACAGGCAGGCTTAGCAGATGACAGCCTTTTAAGCTTTCAGAAGTGTGTGTGTCTTTATTCCATGCCATATGGACTTCCTGCTCTCCTGTTCTGCATGTTTAAAACCACATCTTTGAGCTTATCTATTTGAAATCCAAGTAATCCATTGGAATGGTCAAGTAAAACCATATATGCAAAGTTGAACAATGCCCTACCAAGACTTAAGCAAAGGTGACCTATGCATCAAACTTGGAACAAACCTGACTAGGGCTCTCTCAAGAATGTTCCAGACCTTCACTTACACCATAACTCCTGTAAAGGCCTAAATTCCGGAGATTTCTCATGAAATACAGAAACAGAGATCTATAACCAGGTTATTCTAACTTTGAAGCTATGTTTCCTTAAACATTTGAATAATAAACTCTTAAGTACAATTTAAAAAGTCACCCAAGGACAATGTTGTAGAGGGGATTTGGGTAGCTCTTTTCCCTTCAGAGAGCTCCAAGCCCTGAACCCAGATTCTGTAGAAATAAATATTAATGGAGAGTCTGGTGTTAAGCAAAACCTCATGTTATCTTTGCAAAATATCCACAGTGAAACCAAACATCCAAGAAAAAAAAAAAAAGCTCACTGCTTTACCACTGATTTGGATGAAGGACTGAAACTTTAATTAGAAGTATTTCCCCCATCCCTCATTTGTATAGGAGACATGTTTTCTGTCTGGGTGGTCTGCTTTGGGATGACATTAATTTTTTATAATATGTGCTTCTGGGAACTTCCTTTCTTCCTATCATCCTCTAGTTCTCATTAGTGCTGGGTATGAGTAAAATACTCAAGTTTTAAAATACCCCTTTGAGGCCAGAGGGACAGACAGCTCTGCTGATCTCTGCTTACAATTCAAAACAAGGGAAGTGTTGACATTTCAAAACAACTTTTGGGGGTTCACCAATGCAGGCTTCCCAGGACTAGGTGCTCTCCTGCAAAAGCTGGAGCCCCTGCAGGGAAGATGGCATGGTTGTCACCCAGAGTCAGGGAGTATCTCCTTAGGGTCAGAGAAAAATCACATGAATTGTCTTGGTGAGGAGACAGGGGTGGGGAGTGGCTTTTGGACCTCAGTTCTGGGACTTGTGGGTTCTAAATGTTTCCTGATTGAAGAGCTGGAAACATCTAACTGCAACTTCCATGAATGACTGACCTGTTTCCTTAATGGTTTCATGGAACAAAATGCCCATGGAACAGCGGCAGAAAGAAAACCAATCCTGGGCAGGAAACCATCGAGATTCTCCAAGGGGACGGGAGAAAGAACAGAAAGTTGTTATTTTTCTAATTGAGCAAGAAAGTATTTTCCATCCAGTTATGATTATCAAACAAAAATCCTAATTGTTATTAAAAATCAATGGAATCATTGATCTCTTGGGAGACACCATTGCCAAGTTTCAGATCTGAACAAATGGGTTTGGTCTTTGACAGTTCAACAGATATGGGCTTAATTTTAGAGAAAATTGTTTCAAAAACTATGTATATTGTCTGGATTTTTCCTTTTAATTTTCAATACTTTTTTCCCTCTTCTGGATGAGCAGCAAATCCAGAATCAAAAATTCACTTCAAACTCTCGACATGGAAAACCAGATGCATTTTATTTGTGTCAGGTTTCCTAATAGCTAAGTCTATCTGCTAAAACAAATAGAAAAATATTTAAATCAAAATCATTTTATACTAAAATATTCCATTATTCCCTCTCCGCCACCACCCCTTTTCACTTTACTTTATTGTCTTTATTATAATAAGCACAAGAAGAAATAAGATGCGGAAGCAAGAAATCCTGGCTCTAGAGAGGCAATTGCACTTCCAAGCTTAGGAATTGATCATCTACTCTTCCTATCATGCTGTTCAAACTCATATTGGTCTTTCTAATTTTAACAGCAAAAGTCAGCTTGGAAAGAATGATTTTGTGCATATTTTCACAATATGTTAACAATTCCAACAGTGAGGAGTCAACAGTTACAACATATATCATAATCATGGAAACTGCATTAAGAGGAGATAATTATGAATGGAAAAAGTATGTATTATTTGTGTCTAATAGCAGCTCTGGATGATGAGAATAGGGCCTTGCTCATGAGAACACATGTTTGGTGACTAAGATCTCATTTTGAAGATTAATTGTTCAGAGACAGCTGTCTGAGACACCCTCTCTTGTCCCTGACAGAAAACGGCTCCTCTGAGTCTGTCCTTCTGGAGTCCTGGGGTAGGGGCTGACTAACAGGGGAGCAAAACCAAAGGGCCCAGGCCCACAGTGTTGCAGGGGCCTTTGGTCATGGTTCTGCCTCAAACAGACCATTTCTTCCTCAGAAACTCACTTTCCCACTGGGCTGGCTCTCAAGGCAGTGTTCCTATTAAGGTGCCTTGTGATCCAAAGGTGAGACAAGATCATTTTAGGTGAGACAAATGTGAATTTCATTTTCATCTAGTAGCTATGTAGTCACTTTCTTGTGTATTACTAAAAATACAGTTAGCACATGCAAATGCGGTTTCAGAGGAGGAGAACTTAAAAGGAGGCAAAGTAACAAAAGTCAGTATATTGGGCGCCTGGGTGACTCAGTTGGTTAAGCGACTGCCTTCAGCTCAGGTCATGATCCCGGAGTGCTGGGATCGAGTCCCACATCGGGCTCCTGGCTCAGCGGGGAGCCTGCTTCTCCCTCTGACCCTCTCCCCTCTCATGCTGTTTCTCTCTCGCTCACTCGCTAATAAATAAATGGATAAAATCTCTAAAAAAAAAGTCAGTATATTTAGGTAAATTTGAAGGCTAACAATAAGTAAATGATGGTTTATGGGTATTACTGAGACATAGCAGGAGACATGAGAGTGGCTTGAAAATGACTGAGGTTTGGGGGAAAAAAAATTGCCATGAAACTTTGTCTCTCCCCAGAGAGATAAGACAGAAGCCTGGACTCCCTTCCCTGGGGGAGAGGGTTGGGATGGGAGACGGTGTATAGACCGCCTGTGTCTAACACTCAGATTGAATTCAGGTATGTCAATGGTCTCCCGTGGGCTTAAAAGAACACCACATAGCATTCCCAGGGTTGTCAACACTCAATTCTCAAAATCACAACCCAAACTTTGGTTTGGGCATAAAAATGAGAATAGTAGAAGCAAAACAATGCGTGTGTCTTTAAATTCTATGCCTTAAGAGTCCCCCAAGCCCTGCTTCCAGGAATCCTGCTCTCCCAGATGCAGAGACTTGATCTATTATAACCACCAGGATGTGCAACAGTAGTAAGGTCTGCACTCTACAGGGTCAGGCCCTTGACCCAAATGACCTCATTCTGGGCCCCCTCACTCCTGAGAAGGCATCGTTATTTCCACTGTGAAGTTGCAGAAACTGAGTCACGGAAAACTAACTACCTGTACATGGAAGGATCAGGATTTGAACCCAAGTACAAAGCCTGCCATCTTAACCTTTGCCAATGTTACATTCCTCAAACCCTTTGATCACGCCATGATCTTCCCTCATCAGGTGGTCTGAAATGTGGAAACTCATGAGGAGATGTCTGTGCAGTCAGCCTGAGCTGGGGACACAGAGGCTGCTGACAGAGCCCCTTGACCAATCCCCTGTCCCCTCTCCTGAAGGCTGTGGCCCTAGCTTATGAGCCATTTTCAAGAAAGCAGGGCAAGTCCTGTCAAAAAGTGAGATGGTTGAAGACAATGGGTAGGTAACTGTTTTCTTCATTTTTATTTACATTTCTGGTAAGAAATGTAATGTCAGGTAATAGTAATAGCATGATAGGAAAAAAGCCTGAACAGTACGTCTCAACTTGATCAGGGACATGAAATGCCTTTAGCCTTTCCTTTTGTTTTTTCTGTTTTTTTTTTTTTTTAATTTGATCTTCTCCCCCAGGCTCCATCACTTCAAGATCGGATATGCCTTTTGAGAAAACATGATTGAAGAGAGTCTACACATCATTTCTCAGCTTTTCTTGGATTTCCCCAAAGACACTGCCTGTTAGAATGTGCAGAGGTGATTTTTCAAATCTACTGTCAAATTGCCTATGAAAACGACTCTTCTTCCCAAGGTCAAATTAGTCTTTGAAGAATATTTGGGATCACTGAAGTAAAATTACTTCTAGGCATCCTAATGATAGGTGATAGAAAAAGAATTCACATCCCTTCTTAGAGTTAATGAGAATTAATCAAATGCTAAACTTAGGTAATGAGAGAAGTATGCACTGTGTAGAGAGAGGTACAGGCTGCCTGAGATGGGTGGGTAGCCAGGCCCTGAGTGAGTTCCGTGCTGGCCACAGTGCTGCTGATTGCCAAGTGTCTGACCTGCATGAGTGGAAGCCGTTAGATCAAAGGCCCTGGGTGTGTTGGCAGGTTACAATAAACCATGTTAAGAGAGGTTGCAGGAAATACACATATGTTTACCATGGGAATAAGACAGAAAGCTGTCACAACGAAACACTAGAAGCTCATATGTCTTTCCCTTGGTTTACATGAAAGCATGAAAGGCACAAAAAATAAAGTCAAACTGTGCAGTTCAAACAGCTCAGGAGAGGACGCCCCAAAATTCAACTCAAAGTTATCTTGAAATTCATCTAGCTTTTGACATTGGCATTCTCTCTCATTTTCATCCTTGTTCTCTTCCATTCTCGGTGTGCCAAACCAGCACCAACCAATGGCAAACCCAGAACCACCACCCTCACCTGGAACCTGGTGTTTGGGGAAGCAATCACAAGGATGGACCTGAGTGAAGGGCACAGCCAAGGTCATGGCGCTGATGCTTCTTATTCAGGCAACTACCACCCTGTAGACCTGTCATTGAAGGCCCTACTCCCATTCAGTTCAGTAACAATTGCTGACATCCACATTCTCAAAAATTCCTAAAGTACAAACATTTGCAAAACCAAAATTAACTTCTTATCAAACTGCCTTTCTAGTGGTGAACACATAATGGGAGCCATTCCATCCACTTCAGTAATAACCTATATTGGCTGAGAATTTCCTGGGTGCCAGGTACTATGCTAGCACGTCTCCTATATTGTCTTATTTCTTCTTTACAGTGGTAAAGATTTTCCTTTTACAGGTAAAGAGATTGAGGATAAAGGAGGTTAACTTGCCAGAGGACACACAGGTAGATGAGGTCTAGGACTCTGGCAGGGTAGCAGACCCCAGAGCTCGTGGCGTGAATCCTGGCTAGTTCAAGTCCACCCAAAGTTGACCCCTGGAGGTGGCCATTGACAACTGCCATGGGTGCTACACAAATCCTATAGGAAGGACCCACCCTGAAGCAGATCTGCCCCCCTCCCCCAAATAGCTCCACAAATATCTGAGCACCTCCAAGGAACCAGACCCTATTCTAGACACTCAAGATATAGTAGTGACCAAAAGAGGCAAACTCCACTAAGCCAAGGAGCTTATACTCTAGTGAGAGGTAACAGACAGACCAATAAGTAAATAATATGTTCAGCGGTTAATGATAAAGAAGAAGGAGGCCAAGTGGGGGGCAGTGTTATTTCACACAAAGTAATCAGGGAAGTCCTTCCTGAGGAAGAGATCCTGAGCAGGGATCTAAAGGAAGTAAGGGAGGAAGACATGCAGATAATGAGGGCAGAAAATTCCAGACAGTGGGAACAGTGAGTACTGAGCTTCTGAGCAGCTGTGTGCTTGCAGGAACATCAAGGAAGGATGCAGGGGTCAGGGGAGGCAAGGCAGTGGGATTCTATGACCACTTACTCACTCATGCTGAACACTTACTGGAACTGCAGGGCCTGGGGAGAAACACAGAGAAGCAATCTCAGCCTTCAAGGAGGTCACAAACCCATTGGCGACTCAGGACACAGAAACCTGAAAGAATTGCTCGAGGAACAAGAGAGTCTGTACAAAATGAACTATAAAGGGAATGCAGGGGAGTCAGGAGAGATGCCTGTGGCCCAGGAGCATCTGAGAAGGTATAAAAAGAAGTGGAAATGTTCCTTGACCTTGACGGATGGCAGGATTCAGATCGGTAGAGAAAACGGGAAGTTTTATTCAGCACCCAGCACAGTATCTGGCACGTGGAAGATACTCAGTGAATATTGGTTGCACAGACTGAATAAATTAATGAACGAACAAGAAAGCTGTGGGAGATAAAACAGGAAGGCTAATTGGGGTCAGACTTTAAAGAGAGTTGAATGCCACCCTATGCTCTGTAAAGAATTGGGGCGTTTCTGTTCATTTCAACCTTAAAAACAATTATTAATATATTGCAAAAATTGTAATCTTCTTTTTCATAGTCAACCATTTCAGAACACGTTGTTTAGGCTGCTAGAGCAAAAAGGAAATCCAGCACATGAGTTTAAAATTTTTCTTTGAGTGACTTTGGCCCAACTGTCATTAATAAGACTGGTCTATAAAAGCTTGTGATCAGATCGCACTTTCCACAAAGAGATGAGAGGCTCGGCCGCACCCAGATCTAATGAAAGAGGAACTCAAAAATTCACAGGTAATTGCCTCAGTAACCCTCAGATTCTTACTAATGTTAGGGATGCAGGCCAATATAAATTTAAAGCGCTGATGTGCCTGTTTCTTGGGAAAATGTCTGCAGTATTTTAACACCGTCCCTTATTGCACCAAAGCACTTGAAGGAGACTAGTAAATTACATCACACTGGTTGCGGGGGAGAGGGGTTGGGGGGGAGGATCTTTTTTTATTGTGGACAAAGTCTCAGGTTAAGGTGAGCTGTTCATTTTTCCCTCAAGATCCAGGACAGCATGTAAACTTCAGAAATGGACCATCCATGTCCAACTGTCAGGAGAATCAGTTTTGATGTGAAATTGCAATTTGGACTGAAGATCAATATCTTGCATGCCATATTAAATAAAACATCACATAAAGCTTAGAAGCAGTAGGAGAGACAGGAAAAAAAAAGTTTGAAAAAATTTAGCAGAGTCACAGATGCCAGTTAAACCGAAGACAGAAGATAACTTCCCAAGATACTGTATTATGGCCTATTGCTTCTGGAACAGACTGCATAAACTCCATGAGGCACTGAGCCACCATAGACCTCGGAACTATTAGCGGAAAAAGGGATATGTTTATTTGGTGACCAGAACTCTCTAACAGCGGTATCTGTGCTGCAAGAGGTAATTCACAATCAACATCACTTGGCACTGTTGTTGAATTTATTAATTTTTTTTTTTTTAAATCACTCTCCTTTTGTCAACCGTTCTGAGAAAACAGGGTCAAGTTCAGAATCTCGGCCTTGTGAGGTGGGGTGACAATGGCACCAGAGAGAGAGAGAAAGGCCAAATACAGAACACTAGCTTTCAGCTTTCTCTGTACATGCTCCAGCAACCAGTTGCCCCTCCTGCTCTTCCTATAAGTCTAAATGCACACACCACCCTTCAACGTGGGCTTGGATGGGAGAGAGGTGAGGTTTTCCAGCCTCCTACCGTCTGTACACAACTTTTCGCCTAAGCAGCCACCAAAGGTGTGGGCACCCCTTTTCACTTTGTGCTGCTTCTGCCTCGACCATTGGCAAGAGGTCACCTAGAAGGAAAGGTTTCACAGCTGACAGAAAGCTTGGCTTGCCCGGGAAAGATTTAGCAGCTTCTCTCTCTCTCTCTCTTTTTAAGTGCACAAAAGGCCAATAACTGAGTGCCTCCCTGAACCTCCTCAGGGCAGTGATTCAAGCCCCAAACCCAGGAGAGGCAAGTTTGATGAATTTTCAGGAGATAAGAGCAGGGACTGCTGTGATCGATCCCCCAGAACCGCATGCCATTTGGGATGGAAACGGGCATGTTTCCTGTGCTCTGAGGAGGACTTTATCTTCTCAGGTCCAGGAAGAGGAAGAAAAGCTCGACTGATCTTTCTGATGACTGCATTATTAAGACTTTCTATCTCCCACCATTCCATTTCTTTCTCACTGTCTAGTGACCTTTTTTATTGGATGGTGACGAGAGAGCTTCGTTGCCTTAAACTTATGATCCATTGGCTTGATTTAGTATTCTATTTACTCAAAAACATATCTATTGCTCAGAACCTCTGGCAATATGTTGGAAATACAGATGGAAAAAATATGACTCTTATCAGCTTAAGTGCTTTGTTTAAAAAATAGCCCAAAGCATTATCTAGCAGAAAATATCAGACATCATATGCAATGTGTTCTATCTCAAGCAAAAAGGTCAAGAAAGTGGGAAGGTGGCCCCAGGTATGGGGCTGCTGTGTTTCCAAGGACACTGGAAAGGTTCAAATACTGTGGGTGCCAAATTGAAGGCAAGGATCTGCCCAGACATATGGGTAAATCCTTATTCTTCCCTCTTTGATAGAGCTGCCCCATTTATATATTTGCTTTGATGAATTATAATAATGGCTCTGTATGGTATAAGAGTGCTTGCAACATATATTTATAGAAAGCTAATTTATTCATCAGATAATCTCCAGGGAAGAGGGCTTGACTGATGGTGTATAAATCTGTGCATGTGAGCGAGGAACTTCCTCCCCCCTTTTAATGGAAAACAAATATGCATTTCTATTGCTGATGCGTGGAGTCAGAAGTTCCAGGTAGACAAAGACAACTTGAGAAGTCCAGCTCTTCATAAGAATGTCTGCTGTGGAATCTAAAACTTGGAAATATGTGATTTTTCTAGTCAGTTCTGTTGAACTTCTGGTGACCTCAGAGAGAAAGGCAATGGGTCAGGATCATCATAACATCTGGGGCTGAGGGGACTGCGATCTTCAGGGGCAGCCGATTAGGAAATGAAACCAAAGAATCAAAACTCCTGGAGGTTGTCAAGCCTCTGTTTAACATCAGCTCTGACAAGCATGACTCAAGTCCTTAAATGCCTGTGGTAGGAGATGCTAGGAAAACAGAGTTTCGTGGCTTTTATCCCCACACTCTGGTGATTATAACGTTAGAGGAAAACCTACTGAGGTTTTTATTGGGGTTTTATTTTTCCCTGAATTAAGATTTGGCTAAGAGCTAGGGAAGGACTTTTTCCAAGACCCTTCTAATCCTAGAATACCCAAATTTATCACTTTAAAAAATAATTGCTGGGGCGCCTGGGTGGCTCAGATGGTTAAGGGTCTGCCTTCGGCTCAGGTCATGATCCTAGGGTCCTGGGATTGAGTCCCGCGTTGGGCTCCCTGCTCCTTGGGAACCTGCTTCTCCCTCTGCTTCTCTCTCTCTCTCTCTCTCTCTCCCTCTCTCTCTCCATCTCTCATGAATAAATAAATAAAAAATAAAAAAATAAAAAATAATTGCTAGTCAACTATAAAAATCACATTAAAATTTAAGAAGCAAACACTACTCAAGAAAAAGAAGGACATTTTTGGCAAAAAAAAAAAAAAAAGAGAGAGAGAGAGAGAGAGAAATATTCCAGATTTAAGGCAAGTTCACAAGTCAAATGTAAGGTCAAAGAAGAAAGAGAGACATTCATTTCAAATAGTAGGAGTTCTAAAAATGTTGGCTTGAAAATAACAATTACAATGAGTGGTAGAATGCAAGCTGCTCACGGTCCAGGGTTTGTAATAAACCTGTACTCCATTTAGGATACTAGATAACATCACTACTAGTTTGGTATGTTGACCTGGAACTCTGTGTCTAGATTGGAAGCTATTCCTGAGGATATTCCTCCAACAGGTAAGGGTCCCAAGGGAGAGAGGCCTGAGACCAGAGGCTCTCCTGGCCTTCCCACTGAAGCTGCAGCTGAATCTAAATCAGACAAGTCCTTTGAGGAAAAAAACACTAGATATCAGAACCTCTTCATAAAGTAGGTGAATTCAAGGTGCTGCATTGAAAAGTAGAGTTCAGTTCTCCTATCCTCGATCAGGGTTGGTCCTCTACTTAATCAGTGGAAGACCATGGAAGTGACACTGGGTCATTTCTTTTATTTACTTATTTACTTAATTATTTATTTATTTATTATTTAGAGAGAGAGAGTGCACGGCGTGGGGGTGGAGGGACAGAGGGAGAGAGAAAGAGTCCCAAGCAGACTCCACACTAAGTGTGGAACCTGATGTGGGAACACTGTGCAATTTCTGAACCTGGCCTTTAAGAGGACTGGCAGCCTCAGATTCTTTCCTCCTGGAATGTATGTTTGGGGGGAGGCTGAGCCACAAAGCACAGAGTCTGGCTACTCTGCTGGAGAGGACACAGGGAGAGACTGACTAGAAAGAGACTCAGAGACTACACAGAGAGGGAGAGGCGCCCAAACCTCCCAGCATTCCAGTTGGTCTTCCAACAAATTCAGTCCCATTTTACTATCACTACCTGAGAGACCAAAGCGAGGCCGGCAAAAAACTTCCAAATTGAAGCCCCTCAACCCCCAGAACTATGAGCTATAATCAAATGGTGGTTGTTTCAAGCTGCTAAGTTTGGGGGTAATTTGTTACATAACAGTGGATAACTGAAACACAAGGGCATCTGAGTGTTGTTCTTTTCATCCACTCATTGATTGATTCATGTGTTTGTCCATTTGGCAAACCTGCTGAGTACCAGCAATATAGGAGGCATTCTGCTGGTTGCTGGAGACTCAGCATGAACATGACATACCTGTTGATGCTACCTGGGAGCCCCCGGCATGGCAGCAGAGGTATCCATGGCCATCAAACAAGCAACTCTAACCATGATGGGTGCCATACAAGGTGAAGGCTAGGACCGCTGTGGAAGGAGACAAAATATCCAGCACCAGATATATAATTCACAATGTTTGGCATCCAGTCAAAAATTACCAGGCATGTTAAAAGCCAAGAAGGAACAACTCATAAAGAAGAGAAAAATTAGTAATAGAAACAAACTTAGGAATGACACTGATGATAGAATTAATAGGCAAGGATATTTATTAAAACAGTTATAACTATATTCCATAACAAGGAAAGACATGGAATATATGGGGAAAAAAAAAGACTCAAATCAAGCTTGTAAGATGGAAAAGGCAATGAGATGAAAAATACATTGGATGGTACTAACAGCAGGTAAGACAAGGCAAAGAAAAGATTGTAAACTTGAAGACAGAGAAATAGAAAATACTCAAAATGAAGCACATAGAAAAAAGACTAAAAACAACAAAACAGAAAACAATGATCTGTGGGACAACATCAAGTTGTCTGGGTGGGGAGGAGGCAGCAGATAAGATATTTGAAAAATATAGCCAATTTTTTTTCCAGATTTGATGAAAACTATAAATCCACAGAGCCAAGAAGTCAAGGAACCTCAAGCACGAGAAATATAAATATTTTATATATATACACATATATATACATGTATATATATATCAGGTTGCTTAAAATAAGTTTGGAAAAAATCTTAAAACCAAACAATGAAAAAAAATTATGTATAGAGGAATAGAGATAAGGATGACAGGAAATTGTTTGTCAGAAGTAATGCAAGCCAAAAAACAGTGGATTTACATCATTCAAGTCCTGGGTGGCAAGAGGGTGGGAGAGTGAGGCTCTTAACCTAGAATTCTAAAGCCAGCAAAAACGTCTTTCAAAAACGAAGATGAGAAGCCAAGTCAGCTCTTCATCTCACAATTTCTGGCTTCAAAACTCTTTTTCTCCTTTTTAGTTAAGGAAATGAGCTTGGAAAGGCAACTTGTCAATTCACCTCGAATTGATCTATAGGTTTAATGCAATCCTAATCAAAATCTCAGCAGCTTTTTTTTGTCCAAAATTAACAAGCTGATTCTAAAATTTATATGGAAAAGCAAAGTACCTAGAAAAGCCAAAACAAATTTGAATAAGAAGAACAAAGTTGGAAGGCTCACATCAAATGATTTCAAGAATTATTATAAGGTTACAGCAATCACAGCTGATGGTGCAAGAAAGACATAGAGGTCAATGTAATGGAAGAGTCCAGAAATAGATTTACTTAAGTCTTTTTGACTTTGACAAAGTTTCCAAGGTAATGCGGAAGGCATAATCTTTTA